>NC_090238.1:24830591-25430591 GCF_024489055.1 Chanodichthys erythropterus
TGAGTTGATCCAACATAATATTTTAAGTAAGGTGAAGACGCTTTTTGGACACAATAAACACATTTCTAAGTAACATGAACTTACCAAGCACCGCTTGTCACCATGATGGTAAATCTCCAAAAACCCACATTGACACAAACTCTTCTAAATTAGCATAACAAAACACTAATTACTGCTAAATCTCCCTTACCATTATTCTTGTGAAAAAAGCATTATATAACACTTAGTTTTAGCATTTACTCTCCCTTTCAAGTGCCATGGGCAAAGCATGATAGGAAATATAAATCCCAGACCAGTTTTACTTAACTTAAGTTCGTCCAAATTAAAAGAAGTGTTCATACAACTCAAAACAATGAAACACGTTTACACGTCATCAGATTGTATTTTACATTAACAGAACTTAAAATTAAATATATTTTTGATTAACTGAAAATGTTAAACTATTACAAGTCATGATAGTATATCGAATCAATAGGCATAATTTGTGTCATCCAAGCTCAATAAAATAACAATTACAAGTAAAAAGTCTAGCATTTCAGAACTTGATTTTTTATTTCACAATATATATATATATATATTTAATGACTAAAGGTCTCCTGCATTAGTTTTTAGAGTGTACCTGGTTGCCTTAAAATGTTGAGTTCATTTAAATTAAAAATTTGAGTTAATGCAATGAAGGTAATTGGTTTAAACAACAGAAACTCAAAATATTATGTTACCTGAACCACTATCTGAACCGCGCTTTAACCTCGCGCACGAGCAGATCTCCTCGCTAGAGAAGCGTTCCGTTTTTCCGCTTGCAAATCCCGACATGTAAATAGCAAATTCGCCCTGGCCTGAGCTCTACCGGCTTTTAAAGGGAATGGGAGAGGAGACTCTGATTGGTTTATTGCACGTTACGCCCAAAACACACCTATTACTCATTAAGAGAATAGGGACAGCCCTTTTAGACCATGCGCCGGGCACGCCTACCATTTTTCCGTTTGTTAAACTAGCAAAAGTGGATTCGTAAATGTCCTAAGTGCACTTGCGCCGTGTGCTTTTTAGACCATGCGCTTAGATCGTTCAAATAGGGCCCTTTATGTCAATTTTGTCTTGGTCCTGTCATTCTTGTTTTAAGATCAGAATAATCATTGAAAAAGCTGAGAACATCCTTATTAGCCTGCTGTTGTTAGTGAAATTGGACATATAAGAAGCCTTTCATTTGTTATCCCGAATCTCCTAGTGCTTCATTTATTCATTAGCACAGGTATACATGGGACAAACCGCATGATTATTCATTAGTAAAGGTATGGGGTAAATGGCATGATTGCCTTTAATTACTGTGCCAACACAAACACCACTGGATAAATGAATGAACAATTAAGGATGCAGGAGTCAATACTCAGTGACAA
Source organism: Chanodichthys erythropterus (assembly GCF_024489055.1). Classification (NCBI taxonomy): domain Eukaryota; kingdom Metazoa; phylum Chordata; class Actinopteri; order Cypriniformes; family Xenocyprididae; genus Chanodichthys; species Chanodichthys erythropterus. The sequence continues at coordinate 24,831,986 of NC_090238.1, forward strand.
AGGCCTCCAGCTCCGAGAGCCAACCCTTCCTGTTCAGCTTAGTTATGTTATCCTGTCCCCCCTCTCTCTCTCTCTGTCGCTTTCTCCCTGTCTCTCTCTTTTTGTCCTGCCGCTGGTAATTGTCTACACAGCAGTGACAGATGTGCAATATCGCCACCTCTTCGGGAAAAAATTCACAGTTTGTCCAGTATGTCAGTTCCCTCTTTTTAGTGCTCCAGAGGTCCTGCCCCCATTACGGCTGATTTAAAAATGGGGAAAGCACAGATACCGGTGAGCCCGAGAGCACTAGTTAGTGCAGGGCCTAATCTGCATTCCGCCATTCACTTACAGCAAAGAAATTGTGGCGGGCCCCTCTGGCCGGGGAGATGAGTGGGGGAATGACAGTGCCTTGATTTGTTGAGAGAGAGAATAAATGGGTTTTTCTAAAGCTGAGGAAATATCGCCATTACCAGCCAATTTATGTCTTTTTATCTGTTCTTCAAACATGTCACTTTTGGTACTCTGGCATGGTAATTGCACAGCGTCCAAAAGAAAAGTAGGGGGTGGGCAGCATGGAGAGAGGGAGAGAGAGAGAGAGAGTTCAGATGGGCTTCAAAATCCTCTAATCCTGATAAATACCCATTTATGATACTCCCGGCTGATAGACTCATTTTAATTTTGAGTAGCCACACTCAGAGTAAATAGGATGCAGAATTGGATTCCAGAGATTATGATTATCTTAAAATAAAATCACAATTTGCTTATTTATTGCCCTCTGTCTGATCATGTGAAGCCAAAGGGGTCATTCTTATTGGCTGAAAAATAACACTGAAACAAGAATTCACAAACCTCCTCGTGCTTAAGATGTGTCGATGGTGCGATTTTATATCCCTGAACATAATTGCCTTAATTTTACAAAGGTTTCACAAGCATATTGCGGTAATGAGTTGTACTAAAAGAACTAACTGTCTCTAATAGTATTTACAGTCTCCCTGTGTATCGATTGGACAGCACATGAGTTCGTGCCCTTGGCAGAAGCTCTTATTGATGTCCCAGTTTGTCTTGGGGTTGAATGCGCTGTAACATGTTATAGATAAAACTCAAATGCTGAGGGCAGTGCATTAACATGAGGTTATAGCTTCAAATTGCACTGTCACATTATGAAACGATACAAAGGACAAAGACGCGCTCTTGAGACATGTTTAGCTCATCAGTTGCTAGCCTCGCTGAGCCATGTAATGCTTTGTGGATGTGATGAAACCATGGACTGAATTGGCATTAGAGCTGCTCTTAGCTTGTCATGCATTGTGATCGCATGAGTGTATCACACTCAAAAAAATGATTCTAGCTGCTTGTTCAGTTTATTTAAATAAAATAAGCTGAACCAACACAAATCTTTAGTTTTTTACTTAATTGGCATTCGCACTCAATTGTATTATGTTAAATTAAATTAAATTTGCAAAATGTTAGGTCAACCTAAACCATTTGTGTTGGGACTACATGAATCATTTATGTTGCATTGATTGAACCTGGGCAGTGGATTTCTAGTTCCCAGCATGCTTTGCATAGGGAAAGATTGGGACAGTAAATGTTGAACTTAAGTGCTGTTTAATGTGTTTTTTAGTAAAGGGAAATACCTTTTAAAGTTTGAAGTTCAGTTATATTTGACATTTAAAAGAGTTTACGTTATGTCGATTTTTGAGGTTACCATTATGCTGAAGTGTAGACCTTGTGGTTAGGCTCTAGGTGGCTATGTAAAACAAATTTATATTGTTTTCAACGAGCATTAACTGTGCTCAAGCCAGTAATGAGAAGTTCTTTATCTGATCATTACTTGCATGCTATAAATGTTACTTAGCATATGAATAAGTGTTATTTTAGTTTAGTTTTTATAGAAATATAAATAAATTACTTGGAGGGCCAGCACAAATTTTATACAGTCTACATATAGTCATCAGCTTTTCCCCTCTCAATGGTAATGAAACATGTATGTCTGTGTACAACAGCTACTCAAAACCTAAGCACAAGCGCACATCTTCACCATGATGGTAACAAAAAAAAAAAAAAAAAAAAGCACTGGTTGGATCAACAAGAATGAATTATGTTCAGGAAACATACACAGAATACGTCAAATGAAACTGGTGTGATCTCATTCAATTAGGATGAATTTCACTCATTAGTACAATTAACCTAGCTTAAGTTCAAATAAATCAGTTCAACTGTGTGGAAATAGGTGTCATAATTGAATTAAGTTAGACCAACAAGTTATTTTTTTGAGTGCATATGCAAAGGGTGTTTCTAGCACATACACATTTTTGTGTGTTTGCATAGCACTGAAACGTATGTTAACGTATTGGCTGCATCTAAAATGTTATCATTTTAAATTTAGAGCCATACAAATCCTTTCAGATTCATGGAATATTGAATTCATAAAAATAATAGATTGATTTATTTGATTTTCACATTTACCTAAACCTTAACTCTCAAAATAATAAATTTTTTTGAGTAGGATGAATTAAATTGAACAAATTAGTTCAGTCAAATTAACTTTTATGAGTATTTAGTATTTAATTTGTATGAGTAAACTTAGCGTTAGCTAAGTTTACACTAATAAAAATGTTCACATTGAGGTTACATGAAAATTTTAAGTTAAATGTATGCATTAAAATTTATGAGTACAAAATAAAGTTTTACCTACTTAAACTGAATTTCGTAACTTAAAAATTGAGGCAACTGATTGAGTTTTGTGTAATTTACAGTGTAATTTGATATTGTAACCATTTCATTCTGTGATTTCTAGTGTTTTCAACTTATTTCAAAGGATTCCAGCAATTTTTTTTCTTTCTTTCTGAGGTTTATAAAATGTACATGTATGTTGTACGTGTAAATACTTTTACAAGTATATTGCAGAGTATGTATCCAAACATATAAGTGGTAGTAACGTTACATACAAATGAGATCAGGCCTTGTCATCATACTTTATAAGGTGAGCTTTAACCATCTTTTAAGACTACTAAAACATGGGATTCACTTTACATTCTGTAGGATATTGAAGTCTGATCCGTAAGGAGCTTGGTGGAAGGGTGCTTGAAGGTCACCATAATGTGCATTTCAGAATTCGAGACTTTTCTCATAGTGCGGAGAGAAAACACTGTGGATTTATCTTACTTGAATTGTGTGAATTGTGCCAGCCAGAACTCTTTGTCGGATAGGGATAGAGTTCTGTGCTAATGTGTCTTTTGTCTTACGGCTCCTTCAGCTCTCATTTGCATTCGGCGGGGTTATTACAAGCGCACAACAGCCCGATTCATCATTTCCCAGAAAGCCTGTGTTCCAAAAGTCGCAGACGAGTATTAAGTGCTGATGGCCTTGCGATGAATTTCATCTTAGCCATGGCAAAGACAATTTCACCCTCCTCGTGTGTTCTGCGGAGCTCAAAAAGGCAGAGCTTTCAAAGTAGCTAAATGTGATTGGTCCTGTTACATTGAATCCGCTGCGAGCATATTCTGCTACAATACGAGAAACAATGCGTCTATGTTAGGACCTAGTGAGATTAGCAAAAGTTTAACCGAACGAAGCCTGCGTAAAGTGCCTCTCCACTCGTCCAAATCCTGTTAGCTGACTTATACTCATAATGCTCACGTATTGCCCATAGTCTGCACTATTCAGACAGGAACACTGGAAATTAATTTGAACTATAAGCTCAAAGTTTAAACTATTAAACTCCTTATGTGCCGGCATTGTGGGTATGCTTCAGTCAGTGAAAAGGTAGATATTTTCCTTTTCCCTTTTTTTAATTTAAGCTTTTAACATCATTAATTAGACTCATTGTAATGAAGAAGTGATCTATTGTCACTCTGTCTCGTTGTCTGGCATGCCAATGAGATCTGCTGGCGTGTTGTAAGCGGATGCTAGGTTGTCCGGAGGAGATGGTGCTTGACATTGAACAGGATTAGGATCGGAGTCAGTGGATTCTTGACGAGTTTGTTAGATTGATACGTTTTTATTGATTTCATGGAGAATATTTCTTTTTTGTTTTGATATTTTTTAGCAGTGGTGCTTTATTTATTGTGAAGTTCTTAGCGTGTAGAAGCTTTTGTACTGAAATTTGCACTGTCATACCCTCGGAAATGTTTAAATTCATCTACGGTCTTTCAGTTCTTCCCTCTTAAAGCACTGCCACTACAACCTATGGAAATAAACATCTTTGGCCTTTGTGTTGCATTTTAATTTTATATATATATATATAAACATATAAAGGGATAGTTTACCCAAACTAAAATATGATACATTTTAGCTTATCTTTGAAACACAAATTAAGATTTTTTTAATGAAACCTGATGGACCCCCCCCCCCAAAACAAAGTACATGCAACCAAAACTTTGATGCTTCAAAGTAAAAAAAAAAAAAAAAAAGAAAAGATAAACCCATGTAAATCAAGCAGTTTCAAGTCTTCTTGAGAGACACAATCACTTTAAATGATGAACAGATTTAATTTAGGCTTGAACTAACCCTTAAATGCCTTGACATCTGTGCAGGCATTGTGGGTAAACTTCTGTCTGTGAAAAGGTAGTCATTTTATTTATAAAAATTTAAGTTTTAAAATTTAAGCTTTTAAAGTCATTAATAACAGAAGCAATCAATAACAACATTAGCAATTAATAACAAAGTCCCTTTCAAGAAAAGTCTCTTCACTCAGCGGCCATATTTGCAACGCCTCCGAGCAGCTATTTCAGACATCCAATACCAAGTCCTATCTATTTGAAAATCTCAAAAACTGCTTGGCGAACTCACAATTGAACATCATATTTCAAATCAGCAACAAAATCTGTCATGAACTGTTCCATAAATGTTGTTTATGCTCAAATAGCGTTAAAAAATCTTATTTTTATTATTTTTCAGCCAATGTGCATGTGCAGTCCGAAGCGCGAGTCTCAGGTTTCTATGGGAACCGGAGCTTCTAGACGCAATAACTATCAATCAGTGATTGGCTCTTTTACTTAGAAGGCGGGACGAATTGCGCGTTGCAGTTTCTCCCATTCATAAATAGGAGTGAACCGTCTTTCTATATCTATAGTCTTTGATAATAATTAATTAAGGCCAATAAGTCAACTAAACGTTCAGGCAAACCATATATTTAAAAAAAAGTCCATTTTTGAGGGGGATACACTGGTAATACCATGTTTTGGGGGTATTTATTGGACAACTTAATGATCACCTACAGTAAACAGGACTCTATCCCTCATGACCTTGTTTTATTTGCATCAAATATGCATTTAAATATATCCAAACTGAAGTCTATACGCTGCACTTAATCAGTGCATTGTCTGTTCTCCGACTATTGTTTTGTATTGCAGCTATGTAACTAACTTGCTATCTAGACCCTACAAAACTTCTGACCTAAAGTTATTAATGTTTTGTTCTTGTTTCTTGCTGTAGCATCATAATGTACAACCCCTGTGCAGATCTGCAGTCGCTTCTCTTCAGCATGCATGTATTCACATCTGTTAATTGTGTGCGTGTCAAGGTTGCTCTGTGTGCGGGAGTGTGTAGACCGAGAGAGGGGGCTACTCTCAACCATACGCACTCCTCATGCTCCATTTAAGACGATGATTATTTGCTTTGTTCTCCTGTCTGTAAATTATCATTATTCTTTTGACAGCTTGTCTGCTGTGGAGCCTAGTGTGTGAAGCAAAGTGTTTTTAGAGCGTTCTGCTTTCAAGTTGTTTGTGTTTTTGTATTTGTGTGTGTGTGTGTGTGGGCACAGGCCTTGTACTCTCTCTCATGTGTTTATCCACAGCAATATGGCCTGACCACTCCTGACAGGACCATTGATTCAACACCGTGAAACAAACAAATCAAAAATAGCACGCGGAAAACAACCAAGATGGGATTTCACTCACTGGTCATCCTTTCTGACAGATTTCCTCATCTTATTATTTCCCCACTGGAGCCAAAGTGCTGCACCTGCCAAGGATTTTTAAAAAGGTAAAACAATTTTTTTTTTAAAGCTTTCATACCAAAATTTTCAACCTCATATAATTTCAAACCTGTGTAACTTTCAATATTTGTGTGAATTTGTGAAGAATATACACTGTTTTCAGTATAATGAAAATGAATGAGGCTGAAGCTATTAAGCTCTAAAGTGGCAAAAAAACACCAAAAGTGGTTCATATGATTCAGAATTGTTCAATGAGTTGATCCAGGTCATCCAGTCAGTCTGAATGATTCAGTCATGATTCAGACTGATGTGAAACAGTCAGTAAAGGAAGATTTTCAGTGAATAATGACTTAAATTTTGGGCTACTTTTATGAGATGTAAATGGTGTTTTTTTTTTTTTGTTTTTGTTTTTTTTTGTCCCCCCGTTCATTGTAATTTCATGGAAAGGAGTGACCACACAAGTCTTCAAAATATCTTCTTTTATGTTTCACAGAAGAAATAAATTAATACCGGTTTGGTGTGACATGAGGGTGAGTAAATGATTTTTCGGTTAACTATATCTTTAAATCATCTACTATCATACATTGAATGTGATAAAAATGCACTTTGCCAGAATGATGATGATATTTATTTTACATCACATTGGCTATACTTAAGCAAATTATTTCACAGACGTTAATTATAACAATAATTAGTTATTCAAGTCACACATGCTATGCTATATGTATTGTTCACATGGGGTAAACAACATATTTAAGCAAATATGTGCCATTTCTCATCATGTCAATGTGAGCATGTTTCTGTCATGTTTGAAAGATGCTTCCAAAGTCTCCTGTGTTCGTCTCCTACTGTCAACTCTATGCTGAGGCCCAGCAAGCTGGCAGGGGCTGACCCTGAGGTGCTGGGAATTGTGGGTAGTGGGATTACCTATAGTGGCATAGTCTTGGGCTTCCTCTGTGAGACTAGCTGGGCTGAGCAGATGGCAATGGCCTGGCAGTCACAGCATGGCGTAACCACAGTTTCCCGTCGAGCAGTTCTGTGACAGCTGTATGTCAATGCTTTGCTCTTATAATTTTTAGAAAATTTATACAGCGTTGAGCACATGAAATATACAAAATACTGACAATAATCATTCACTTTATCATCATGCATTTTAACATATGATCAATGCTTTTTTTCTTGCAGTAAATCACCCAACATAAACAAAATCGAGCTTTAAAAAAAATCTGTATTCTCAAACTGTTAATTAACTTAATTAATGGTAAAAACTTGTAGAACTGAGATATTGATGATGTATAAATTAGAGCACCAATGACTTGTTTACTTAATTAGTAGATTGATAATCCTTTAACTTAAGCCTGGCGAGGAGAAGCAATTGATTGTCTTTTAGTTGTATATAGATCGCAGTTTGGCTGGAAAATCTTTAAGTAATCCTTTTTTTGGATCTTTCTCCACCTCCATCCTTTCTTTTTCTCATCTGTTTTAGTGTACTATGGGCTACTTTGAGCTTTACATTTCTTTTGTTGTGTGTTTTTAGACTAAACAAAGATAATTCATCCAATAGGCTGGCATAATAAACTAGCTAACATATTTGGCCCACTTTGCATGACTATCTCAATCGAGGGTTTTTAAATACTGCTGTATAATGTTGGAAAAACTTTAAGTAATTGTTTTTTTTTTATTCTTCTCCACCTCCATTCTTTCCTTTTCTCATCTACTGTAATATATAGTGGGCTGCTTTGAGCTTTACATTTCTTTTGTTGTATGTTTTTTTTTTTTTATTTTTTTTTATAAAACAAAGATAATTCATCCAGTTGGAGATAATAAACTAGCTAGCACTTCTCAGGTCTGTTATTTGGCCCACTTTGCATGACTCGCTCAATGGAGGGTAATATTTATGGCAGGGATGTTTGGGAATGAAAGCCTTTTACATTTTAATGAGCACTAAATAGGAGCGGAGAAATATTGTTCATTAGGCGTAATCTGTGGAATTGCTTGAGTGAACTTCCTCATGAGGGTGTTTTAAACGCCTCGCTCAAGTAGAGCAGTTTGTATGGTAATTAAGCCGCCGTTTCGCAGTCAACATCTGTGTTGTATTTTGAGGCCTCTGATTGTGTTGTGTCTGTGTCAAACATTACCAAAAAAGCGCGTACGTTTGTTTGCCACACACCTACATACTCTTTTATTCTTTCTTTCCTCCCCCTTATCCGGCACACGCTCCTACATAAACACACCCAGGACCTCTCAAGTGACAAGAAGGTTTCTTTTTTTCCCTTCTGGAGCACATTAGAAAAAATTACAGTGCTGACATTTCTTCATTAATCATGGCGGCCGGTGGTGGCAGCGAGCGGCGCGGAGCCTTGGCAGACGCGAGTGTCCCCGCCGCGCTGGCAGCCGCGCCCCAGACGCCAGCCTCTCAATGCCACAGCTGTTGCTGCCATCAGCCTCGCAAACATATGACACCCACCCCAGATCAGCCCCGTCCACACCGGCTTCATGTGCATCCCAGAAGGGCTGAGTCCTGGTCTGGTGTGGCCCATGTGCGCACGGATGGATGGAAGCATGAATGACCTGGATGGATGGATTAGGGGATGTGGTATTCCTCAAGGCCAAAGTGGGGTGTTGCTCCTCAGAGAGAGTCTATTCTGCTTTGACTGCTCAGTCTGGGCTGATGTCTGAGAGCTAAAGAGATGAACGGTGTTGTATTAATTCATCATTTTCTTGGTCGTCTACCAGTTTGTGTGGCCGACATGAGTGGACTAGGTGCATTGTCTCCTGTAAATGGGGTGCTGTATATTGTGTTTCTTTGTACATATAAATGACTTTGTATGTGTTTGTTTCATCTCAGAAGTGGCAGGGATGCAATAAAGGGGTATACATAGGCACTCCACACAAAGATTTTAATTTGTATTTTTAAAACATCAATTATATATATGCGGTTTTTTTATTTGCATCTTGGGTTTGCATTGCATATATGCATCTTATTTATTTGTTTTTATTTGCAATATTGTATTTTATATTTATATTATAGTTTAAATAAGTTCATATGCCTTTTTACTTTCATATCAATTTAAATATTTTATTTTATTTTATTTATTTATTTATTTTCATTACTTTCCCATGTAGCTTATTCTGCAAAAAGCTAATTTTAATTATGTCAAAGCATTCTTGTCTGTTTGTGGGTCCCTCTTTATATTAAGTGGCCTTAACTACTATATACTTGCATTTAGATGAATCATTTGATATACTTATTGTGCAAATACATGTTTTTACATTGTACTTATATTTAAAAAAATACCTGCATGTTATTACATATGTAATTAATTTCTGTAATTACATGTATGATTACACTGTTGACCCATCCCTTACATCTTAACCTACCCTTAAACCTACCCATACCACCAAACCTGCCCCTATCCTTACCCGTATCTCACCTCAATAGCGGAAACAGTGTTTTGCAATTCAGTATGAACACAATATGTCCATTGTACTATTTTTTCGATGTAAGTACACCTAATATAAAGTGGGACCCATCTGTGCATATCCCTCACCAAATGCACCCCCATGTATGGGTGGTAAAATCTATTTCTCAGTATGCATGTGTGAGTCATGCGTTTTTCTTTGTGTATGAGTGTATATAGGAGGTATTTGAGTCAGGCTAGAGGCTGAGGTGCCCATAGCACCACTGAGTTCTGTGTTCCACCATATGGTGGAGACCACTGGGACTACATGGGGAATCAGGCCAGACTGCTCTCAGAAGAAACCTCACCATTTCTTATTCCCGTCTTATTCTCACACACACATAAACGCACACTTCTATATGTGAGAGGCCAGACCTCCATCCTTAGAGTCGGAGAAAGTAGGACAGGTTGAAGGAGTGTAGCAAGCACAGACCCAGATGTGACACACACACACACTCTCATACATTAGACATCTGCCCCAGCCTCTCCCTATGACACACACAGCCGAGTTATTCCCCCCTAGCATCTCCTTATGACCACTTTACTGCAGTTTCCTCTGCTCTCCCAAACCTGCCTCTCCCAGTATACCCACCCCCTATATATATATATATATATATATATATATATATATATCAGCCTTTTCTGCATCACATGGCTCCATATACAGTAGTTTCTATAAAACTGCTTACAGCTGTAAGGATTGTCCAAGTAGCACCATGTACACTACCGCTCAAAACATTTGGGGTCAGTAAGATGACAATAAAAACATTTACAGTGTTGCAAAATATTTCTATTTCAGAGTAGAGTATTAAAATATTGTAGTAGAGTATAAAAAAAATATGAATGTTTGGGTAGCATGGCACAAATAATAACTTTAGCATATTGTAAAATCTAAATAGCAAATTTAAGAGTCACTTGAGGTTAGGCCATGTTCCTTATCTCAAGTGATTTATTTTTTTTTATTGATTTTTTATTTTTTTTTTCCAGGTATTGATTAGGGCTGAAACGATTAGTCGACATTATCGACAACGTCAACAATAAATAATTGTCGACAAATATTTTTGTTGTCGAATAGTCTCTTGATCTTATACGACCTATTTGAAGGGCCTGCAATAACGCGGTGTAACCATTGGGGCGCTGTAGCGCAATACTGTAATGCAGCCCTCCCGGATTCAATCCAATAAAAGAAGTCAGCGCTTTGGAGAGCATAGTGCAAACGAAGTCGAACCCGTGAAATGTGGGAGATTAACATAGCATAAACATAACGTTTAGCATAACTACAGAATACTGTCATGCAGGGCCACCAACTCTCATTCAAACTCACTGTTTAACGTTATGTGGCAGATCGCTGTAAACACCTCAGTTCAAGCGGCATGTGAACCTATTCCTCTCTATTACAGCGCGAAATAAACATGAATGAACATCAAAAAGTACTTACTGAACTTACTGAAATGAATCCATCCTTAATGTAATCACTTAATCAGAGTTTTAACCGCAGAAAGAAGTCAATAAACCTTGCAAACAAATATATCACACAAAATGTAACCTCAGGAAAACCTCAGGAAAGCCATTCAATGACCATAAACTCGATAGTTTGTGTGTGTGTGTGTGTGTGTATATATATATGTATATACACACTGCATTCCAAATTATTATGCAATTGACATATCAGTAAGATTTCAGTACAATAAACATTCAGATTTTAGTTTTTCTAAGAAAATGTTTGTTTGTTTGTTTATCCATGTCTTTTTAGACAACTGGTATCAATCTCAGACAAAATAATTTGCCAGATCTATGGAAACCCTACTTAGAGGTTGTTCCACATTATTAAGCAAGTTATGGTTCTCATACAATATGGGGAGGAAGAAAGAACTTTCAGAATATGAAAAGCATGAAATGGTGCAATGTTGTGCAAAAGGCATGAAAACAACTAATATTGTGTGAAACTGAATGGCGATTATTGAATTATCATAAGATTTGTGAGTGATTTGGAGCACTTTCTTACACACACATATTCTTACACACACACACACATACATTTCTTACACACACACACACACACACACACACACACACACATATATATATATATATATATATATATATATATATATATATATATATATATATATATATATATATATATATATATATATATTGGTCTATTCAGTTGGCTTGAAAATTATTAAAAATACACTTTTAAAAGCTGAAGTGATTTCCTTGTTTTATTTACTAGTTAAAGTACAGTATAACTCAATATTTTAACTAATTGCTAAAGTAGAATAATCTAACAAAGCTTACTGATTAATCAGTGCAATAATTGATGATTAGTCAATTAATTGTTCTAATAATCGATAGATTGATCGATTATCAAAATAATCGTTTGTTGCAGCCCTAGTATTGATTAAACAATACCTTTTTTTCAGTTTAAATGTCTATGGCATGTCTATTTGACGTGCTGTCAAATACCACATACTCATCCGTCAGTTTTTAAAAGCATTTAAAGTAATACATCTGCGATGGAAGCCTACCATATGGAGATGTCAAAGGTCAAGAGTATCAAACATCAGCATGGATGTATACTGTATTCTAGACTACTGCGTTGTACTATAAATATCCCATTATAAACATTTCCACCACCTCAATCAAAATACATGAGTGTGTTACGAGACTCCCATCTGTCTGTCATTGTATCGCTGCTTTGTTTCAATTTCCCTACAGACAAGGGCGGGGGCGGCTCTGTTGTGTCGCGGGGAGGGTTTTGACTTTGTCTTTGGATCTCAGCTGTTTCCAACACGCCTGTCCTATCAGTCACAACGTCACTGCGCTTTTCCCTTCTGGCATTGGTCCGGCCCGTGCCAGGTGTCCCTGATGGCACTAACATGACCACTAATGTGCTGCCAGATTTTTTTGCCCACCCCTGCAGCTCAGTTTGTGGGTGATGTTCCTGGTTCTTCAGCGCATCGTCCATCTTCCTCCGCCCAGTTCACGGCCTTCCTGTGTGCGTGTGTGTGAATGCACACAGCCAGTCTCGCACATTTCCGTCACTCCTCCTCCATTACAATCGTGAATAATTATAACGCAGTGTAGCTACATAAAGTAGTGAATGAAAACACAATTAGTGTAGCAGTTGGTGAGAGTGACTGCTGATGTAAATGTGTGACTGTAATGCACTTCTAAATTAAAGAGAAAGCGACTGTGTTGTTCTCCGGCATTGCTTATAGCATCCAGTTACTTCTAAATGCTCTCTGAATATTCAAACAAGCTCATTTATGATGTCTGCTGCATGTTTGAGATGTTAACATCCCTCCGATGAGCCTTAGTTCTCATTCTGAATGCTTGTCGCATGGAGTACAATGGGATATAAATGAGAACACACACACACATACACACAGTTCTCGCTTGCTTTTTTTCTGCTGTGTTTGTCACCAGATACCACCATTACTGTTAACTACGCTATTAAATCCAGTTCCTATGCTGCGTTTCTCCTCTTTTTGTGTGCCGTGCTGGGACTCATAAAGCAGCAGCAGATGTTAACAGTGCGCACATTTAAAGATTAGCAGGTTTTAGACAAGCAGTAAAGCTGCGGTGGGAGAAGCGATATTAATGTAGTGGTTTTATGTTGCAACACATCTCACAGTGAAGGGGCAAAACATGAGCCATGGTGAGAGTGAGGGGTGTGGGAACACAATGTGTGGTCATTCATGAACGCACCCCTCTGGAGAGAAAGAGAGAGGTACGTAGGACAGATGAAATGGTAAATGAACTGGTGCATGAGCCAGAATTCTGCTACTTTTGGTGATGTGATTCCTGTAGACTTTGGCAATGTCCTTCACCATTTGCTCTAAGTGTGAATGCTCACACGAATGCAGAAAATGCAGCATGCATCACTAATTCAGTATGCTAAAGATCTAAAACTGTTTTAAAAGTTCTGTATAAGTCAATTTGATTTTTTAAAATGTAAATCATAAAATATAAGTGGAGTGTTTTCAAATGAAATTGCCACTTATCTCTAATTTTTAATAATTATAAATGTATTTTTTGGCTGTCTCTTATTCATCCCAGTGGTCGTGGACATTATACTGACATCTGTTGGCATAGATGTACGAAATGTGTTTATTAATGGCTGCTGAAAGTTTCAACACCTTTTGTTGTTTTATTTTGTTCTATTTTTAGATGAACTTTTATCTTTGTATGAATATATATATATATATATATATATATATATATATATATATATATATATATATATATATATATATATATATATATATATATATATTCTGTAAAAAAAAGAATTGTTGGAAAAGTAAGTTACCATGTTGCCATAAATGTAAATTTATTTAATTACAGAATTTTTTATTATTTCATGAACGAAAATTGAGATGAAACTGAAAACTCATAAAATCGAATATGAATTGCAAATTGTGACATGCTGTAGTGTTCGAAAAAATCGTATCAGGTCTGGTTTACATTATTTTAAGGTGTCTTCGTTACACTGTAATTATATATTTATACTGAGTATTATTAAGTAACTATGTGTACTTACTATAGATTTAGGATTAGGGTTTGGTTTAGGGTTAGTTGCATGTAATTATGCATAATTTATAGTTATTACTATAGTAACTACATATTACATATGTAACAATGACGCTGTAAAATAAAGTGTTACCCAGGTCTGTTTTTTTTTTTTTTTTGCACAAAAGTCAATTAAATTTTTACAAACAAATAGAATCACTCTGACTCGCATGCTGCATGCTTTTCTCAAACCCTGTGCACTGTCTGTTGTAAGTCTGTTAGGCAGACTTCATATACTTTTCGTGTCTCTGACTGAGATGTGTGTGTTATAGGACATAAATCAGCAGGCTTTGGATCTGTTTACTGTCTTTTATCTTAGCTGAATATTTATGCAGGCAGAAATAGCTTGAGAGTAGATGGTCCTAGTGAGGCTAGCCTCTCCTCCTTGAACCTGCAGACTCCTTTAATTACTCCTGACCTCCTTGTGTGGAATGTGTTGTGCGGTGCTGGATTCAAGCTCACAAATCACACACTACTATATTGTTGTGTCTGACAGGAGACAATGAGCGTAGCTGTGATTTAGTGCAGGAGACGGACACCCAGAGAGCCAAACACCACAGAGAGAACAAACACAGTATGTTACTCTATTTTAAGGTAGTCATGCTGACAAAGGTGGCGGTCAAAGGTTGTAGGCTATATTGAGCGTATAGATATAAGACTTGAATGTGATTTGCTGTATTATTTTTTATATTAAACTATATTTAAAAATTATTTGCTGTATTTGATATTAAAATAAATATTAAATGATTATACATGCCCTAACATTGTTAATTGTTTCTAGCTTATTATTAGATTCATATTTATTAGATTAATATGAAAATTTGGTGACAACAACATATATATTTTTAGCATTTATAAGATACATAAAAATCAAATCATTATTCCCATGGCATGTGTGGACCCTATAATATTTATCCTGCACAACCAAAATGGGTGCCAAGTTTTTTAATATTTTCTATAATTTGTCTTTTATGTATTATGTCTTGTTATATTTATATTTATATATAGTACTGTGAAAAAAGTAAAAAAAAAAAAAAAAAGTTTTAAATGATTAGTTCACTTTAAAATGAAAATTACCCCAAGCTTTACTCACCCTCAAGCCATCCTAGGTGTATATGACTTTCTTCTTTCTGATGAACACAATCGGAGTTATATTAATAAATATCCTCACGCATCCAAGCTTTACAATGGCAGTGAATGGGACGCTGAAGTATGAAGCTAAAGAAAGTGCATTCATCCATCATAAATGTACTCCACACGGCTCTGGGGAGTTAATAAAGGCCTTCTGAAGTGAAGCGATGTGTTTGTGTAAGAAAAATATCCATATTTAACAAGTTCTAAAGTAAAATAACTAGCTTCCGCCAGACCGCCTTCCATATTCAACTTATGAAGAAAGTGTAATGCCTCTCACAGTTCAAAATGCTTACACTACATACTATGCCTTCTGTATTCAACATACGAAAAAAGCATCAGTTAGGTTTGTTAATCAGTTAAGTTGAATACAGACGGCGGTCTGGCGAAATTATTTTTCTTACACAAATGCATCGCTTTGCCTAAGAAGGCCTTTATTAACTCCCTGGAGCCATGTGGAGTACGTTTATGATGAATGGAAGCACATTCATCAGCTTCATACAAGTTCACTGACATTATAAAGCTTGGATGCGTGAGGATATTTATTAATATAACTAAGACTGTGTTCATCAGAAAGAAGAAAGTCATATACATCAAGGATGGCTTGAGGGTGAGTAAAGCTTTGGGTAATTTTCATTTTAAAGTGAACTAATCCTTTAAGCCAATAATTTATATCTTTGGCTATAGTGTGTCTATAGGAAAAATCTGTTTATATTATCAAACATTCCTTTTGCCATTAATTGTAATAATCCAGTGTGATTTTTGTATGCATAGGGAGTCTGACAACAGCCGGCATGCACCACATGGAGGTCTCATCTTACCATCACCGAGTACATCTGGGATTACATGTAGAAGCTGAGACAGACAAAATCCACAAGAACTGTGACAACGTCCCCAAGACTCTTGAAGAAACCTACCTGCAAAGCTACCTGAAACACTATGTGCAAGTATACCTAGGACAAAAGCTGTTTTAAAACGCATTGATTTGATTTAGTTAATAGAAGTTGATTATTTTTGAAAGCATCCTCACTTTACAGTATTTTTACACAAGTATATATATATATATATATATATATATATATATATATATATATATATATATATATATATATATATATATATATATATATAATAAAATACATTTATGGCACATGATTTGTGCCACACAGTCAAATTTTTATTTTTATTGACAGCTTGTTACTGTTACAGGTGACCTTGTTAACTGTACAGTGTCATATTTGTTACTTTTTGTTGTCAAGCGATTTGTTGCTGCTCATTTAAACCAAGAATTGAAGCGACTGCCCCTGGACAAGGCCTCCACACACTTGCCAACATTTCTACATTATTTCTCAATATTCCCTATAAATCACTCTGTCATTTATGCATCCATATCATTCAGGACAATACTGATTTAAATGGAGGAAAGTTTTATAAATAAACACCTCACAGCATGCATGACTTTTAAACAGACATTTCTGCCCCTCACTATAGTTTGACACAGCTATAACTCAAAGAGTGAGTTTGGGGATCTTGAGTTATGGTCGTGGCTCTGTGTTGAAATGGCCTATACGATTTGTCCTTGTCTGGACAGTATTAAACTTTGCCCGCCGTTTTCACTGGGCATCACTATAGCTGTTCCCTGTAATTTGACTTTTGCTTTATCTTTATATTATCACCAAGAAATAGATGAATGACAAACGTACACATTGAAATTTAACAAGAATTGGCATTTCATTTAAGTCTCCATAAGGATCTCTTTTTGTTTGATTGTCATTTTCATGTGGTCAGTTCACAATCTCTCCCTTAGGCCTGAAGATCTGAGCAGAGGGCAACATTTCACCTTGACCTGAAGCTGAGGTGACCAGGCCAGCACAAAAAAATAATCTTTCACAGAATTAAAAATAGGCCGTGGCCTGGCTGTTGTGCGCTTCCCGTGGCCTCGGTGTGGCTGCGGGGTCTCGTTGGCTCCTCCAGCTCTGTCTTTCACATGAGATTTGAGGAGACTGAAGCGCTGTTGCCTGGCCCCTGCAAGGCGGTTCTGCTTGCAGGCCGAGTGCAGGATGTGCGCTTCTGCAGTGGGAGAGCCCGGAGACATCAACACCAATTGGCACTAATTAGGAGGCCTGGGCTTGCTGGGGTTGCAGCCACGTTCATGTCAGGAATACTGATGCCAACCGAGTGTTAAGACACTGCTGCTGTCACCACTGAACTCACAAGTGGTGTGGGGAGGGGCAGAGGCCTCTGTAATTATAAATGCCTCGTGTCCTATGAGTAGGTTCATTACTACTACTTAACACGAGGGCTATCATACTTAGTTCCCAGGTTTTCACCACTTGTGCAAGGATAAGTGGTTTGCATAGCTTTCGTCCATTGGGAATAAATGTTGTGTTTACAAGTTACTAATTAGTGGATTATTCATTTTTGCAAGCATTGCGGCAATGCATGTATGAGATATTTAGAGTTTTATTTGGAACTTCTAACTCAGTATCTAGATGTATATTCTGCTTTGTTTTTTTTTTCAAAGTTATGCCTTTGGTGCTAATTGGTGCTAATATATGGACGGAAATGCAGTTGTTTTCTGCTTATTTTTAGGGATCCACAATATATCAGCTCTATCTGCATTTTCTTTTTAGTTTGTTGGTATTGCCTGATGTTTAGATTTAAGATTTTAAGATCTACATCATTACCAGACGCTAACTTTATTGAGATAGTGATAGATTAGGCAAAAATGTAATCATTTAAAGGATTAGTTCACTTTCAAATAAAATTTTCCTGATAATTTACTTACCCCCATGTCATCCAAGATGTTCATGTCTTTCTTTCGTCAGTCAAAAATAAATTTTTGATGAAAACATTCCAGGATTATTCTCCTTATAGTGGACTTCAGTGGAGCCCAAACGGTTGAAGGTCAAAATTAGAGTTTCAGTGCAGCTTCAAATGGCTTTAAACGATACCGGACAAGGAATAAGGGTCTTATCTAGCGAAACGATCTGCCATTTTCTAAAAAAATACAACTCTATATGCTTTATAAACACAAATGATTGATCTCCTATGCCTTCTCTATTCTACTTACGGAAAAAAACGAAACTGGTGCCGCGTTCGATCCGTAAGTAGAATAGGGAAGGCGTAGGACATACAGCGTAAGCGTTTTGAAGAATACGGAAAGCAGAAGCACGTGCAAGGCGATCATTTGTGTTTATAAAAGATATACAGTTGTATTTTTTTTTCGAAAATGACCGATCGTTTCGCTAGATAAGACCCTTATTCCTCGTCTGGTATCGTTTAAAGGCCTTTGAAGCTGCACTGAAACTCTAATTTTGACCTTCAACCGTCTGGAGGCCACTGAAGTCCACTATAAGGAGAATAATCCTGGATTCTTAATTTCTTTTCGACTGACGAAAGAAAGACATGAACATCTTGGATGACATGGGGGTGAGTAAATTATCAGGAAAAGTATATTTAAAAGTGGACTAATCCTTTAAGCGTATCTTTTGAAAAGCGATTTCCCTTTAAGAGCAGTTATTTTAGAATTATTTATGTACTATTATAGTTTTTATTAATAACTTTTTTCTCATTCATTTAAATTTAATTGTTAGAAATTTTATGTTTACTCATTACTCTAAAAAGGTAAAAAAAAAAAAAAAAAAACTTAATTAAAAGTATTAAATTTTTACCCAAAAATGAAATTTTTGTCATTAATGACTCGCCCTTATGTCGTTCCCAACCTGTAAGACCTTCGTTCATCTTCGGAACACAAATTAAGATATTTTTTATGAAATCTGAGACTTTATTCAACAATTTCTTCTCTACCCTGTCATTCTCCTATGCTGTTTACATTGCAGAGCTTCCGTGTTCTACGTCAGAATGGCGACTCAGAAATTTCATTTTTTGGGTGAACTAACCCTTTAATGTTATTTTGAAATACACTAAGTTTCAGAGTTGACATAAATCCCCTTGTTTAATACCTCCTTATTTTCTCATTCAAATGATATACTCTTTCCTAGAACAGATTATTTAATTATCTCCATTTTAATCAGTATTGGCAGTTCTAGTGCAGAATAAGCTGCAAAGTGAACCAGTAAACAGACTTTTCTTTGTATTAAAGTCTGTGAGACTAGCCTCACACTGATTCTGCCCATGATTCTCTGTTATGGAAAAACATATTAGGAAAATCTTCCTGACTTCCTAATCCTGCTATTCCAATGCCAATTTAGACCCTGGCTGGTCTGTTTTCCATCCAGCTGTGTCTTAGCCCCCATCCTGGCCAATCACTGCTCTTTATGGGATTATCCAGCCCCCATAATGTCCTCTGCCCTCATCGTCCCCAGAAAAATCACTCTGGGCAAACACAGCAGGAATCTCAACTGCAGGAGAGCATGGCTCAGATAACCTGCAGCGGACTGGGTTGTTTATTGGTAATGTGCCTTTGAGAGATATGAGAGGGGATGTATATGAAATGGGCATTCATGGATTGCTGTTTCCAGTACACAAAACCTCTTGTTCGGAGAAGAAAATTGCCAGGCTTAGCCAGTAGTAAAGAAAATCGTTGGCAGTGAAAGCACTTCTTTGACCAAACAGATGTTGCATCTCATCACTGCAGGAATCATCATATGCATTTCTAGCCTGGTGTGTTTTTAGTCATTGAGACATCATGGAGTTTAGGTTTATTGAGCTTAATCCAAGAGGAAAAATCAATCTCATGCAGAGAGCATGATAGAGTCTTTATTTATCTTTATTTATCGCCACATGACTAGGGCTACTGCAATTTGTTTCTGTGAATGCTTAGCAAGGCAAGAATCACGGAGCATGCATTTCTTCTTTAGTGTTTGTTTCAGTGATAGTAGGGCAAAACAAACTGAATGTGATGTGTAATTTAATTATTGTATAATACATATGAAATGATCGAACACTTACGTTGAACGAAGTTGTTTTCATAATGCTGCTTCCTTTTATTTGCTTACCCACAATCACTGTTGATATCTGATCATTTTACTGTGGTAAGCCTGTGTTTGCTACTAAGTTTAGTTCAGCCAGCCTATTTTAGGAAAGAAGCTCTTGACACAGGCCTGCGCCAGTGAAAAATCTTCCCCAGATTGGATTCCATAGGAGCATCACCAGGAAACAATCAATAAGTGAGCGGAAAGAGGCCCGTCTCCCTTGATCGCTATGTCCCAGCGCCCTCAGAGCCAAAAGAGGGAAGAGTCAAGCATTTGTGCTTTCTAATGAACCCATTCCCCTCTGCTTTGAAAAGACTAGCATCACTATTGCTATTGCTTATTAGTTGGGTTATGGGATATTAACACCTCATTTTTTCATATATTTCTCGATTTTGTTTATTACTATTATATAAAAAGTCAATTAAAATTAGCGTTTTGGTTTTTTTTATCATAGTTTTCAAATTTCGTAATTACCGATTTAAGTTTTGCCAAAATGAATCCTCCATCTGGTGTCTTTTTCTTTTTTTTAAACACTGTATAATATTTTTGCTATGTTGAAGGATTTTCATGTTTAAATTAAATTAATCTTAGTTAATTAGCCTGCAGGTTGTAAATATTCCAAGTTTTATAATACCATGTACTGAAAACTAAACAAACAAAATTAAAATGCCCACAAATTAACTAGTTGTGTAATCATGAAAATGCATTTTATTTTAGTTTTAGGTTTTCCCTAGTTTTTATTTTTATTTCTGTTACCAAAACATATTTCATTTAGTTATTTTAGTTTCCATTAACACTAATAGCTCTGCACAGAACACCCTAGCAACCATTTAGCAGTGCCTGGTAACTTCTCAGAACACCATGTCACTGTTGCAGTGAGTTTTGGGCTACTCATATTTTCTTCAAATAATTTAAAAGTCTAGTTGTGAATTCATTTAAAGCTAGTATAGCATCTAATGTGACCTGTTCCTTTCAGCATTTGTAACATGCACAACCAGCCACTCTCACAGTTACAAATACTTTGTCTTGCAAAAGCTGTCTTCATCACAAAAAGTTAAAGATGACAGACATCTAGAGGGGCAGGAAACCCTCAATTTTCTTTGCCTGAGCAACCAATCTCCATCAAGAGCAATTAGGAGCCTGTAGCACCAATGGCTTCAGACAGGTTCAAGTATCCTGGCATCCTCCTATCATGCCGGTCACACCTCCCTGTGACACTTGCTCTTTTTTTACCTTTCTCCTCACATCTGAGATATTTACTATCTGGCAAGTTTATGTACCTAAATATTCTTATCTTTTTCTTTTTAATTCTGTCATTTGTCTATCTTTCTTTCTTTATTATATTATTTCTTTCTCACCCTCTCTAAACCAAATTGTACTTACTAGCAGTCTATTGGTGAAATATATTTTTAGTACATGTCAGAAATGTTTCTTTTAATGCAGTAATCCGTATTCTAATTCTTAGCTCGGCAGAGTTTTGGCAAAACATGTAGGAATCACCATACAAAATACACCACATCAACACACATAAGGAAATGCCATTACTAATACTTTCCTCTGCACAACTAAAACAATAAATATTGGTTAATATTCCAAAAATGGACATTCTTATTATTTTCTATTGTAAATTATATTTTGTTAGAATTTTAAAGGGTTGGTTCACCCAAAAATGAAAATTCTGTCATTTATTACTTACCCTCACCTGTCATTTATCACACCCGTAAAACCTTTGTTAATCCTCCGTGAGGCCTCCATAGAGGGACTAAAAACATATTTAAATCAGTTCATGTAAGTACAGTGGTTCAATATTAATATTATAAAGTGACGAGAATATTTTTGGTGCGCCAAAAAAAAC
The DNA here is from genome assembly GCF_024489055.1 of Chanodichthys erythropterus. Classification (NCBI taxonomy): domain Eukaryota; kingdom Metazoa; phylum Chordata; class Actinopteri; order Cypriniformes; family Xenocyprididae; genus Chanodichthys; species Chanodichthys erythropterus. Next base: position 24,853,868 of record NC_090238.1, read on the forward strand.
TGAATAACAACTTACTTAGTGATGGCCGATTTCAAAACAGTGCTTCAGGAAGATTCGGAGCACAAATTAATCAGTGTATCGAATAATGATTCAGATCGCGTGTCAAACTGCCAACGGCTGAAATCATGTGACTTTGGTGCTCCGAACAGCAGATTCGATACACTGATTCATTTGTGCTCCAGTGCTTCCTGAAGCATTGTCATGTTTTACTTGAACCCAAGTAAAACATGTACCTGGATCAACATCCTTGTTGATTCCAATCAACCAATCAGATTTGAGGGATAGGTTTATAGTCAATGTCAATTTTAGGCTTACAACAAGGGTTAGGAGCTTCTACACCATTCTTACTCGCCTGTCATTTCCCACTGATTTTGGGGATAAGTTATGGGTAGAGTTAGGTTTAGGGGTAGGGTTCGACTACGTTCATTCTGAAATTCCTTTGATTTTAGGCCTTATCTTGTCAGTGTTCCAATCTTGTCACATGAAATAATGGCAAACGGAAAAACCAACATGCTCTGGAAAAGAGAGAGTTTTTTTACACAACGTCTTATTCGGTTAAAATAAAATCCCCTTGAGTGTTGTAACCCATTTTAAGCACTACCAAGCAGCTTGTTACTGCCTCTCTCCTCTGGCTGCCTGTCTGCCTTATCACTCCGTCATTCCACACGTCTGTTGCCATGTGTACAGACAGAGATGGACTGTGACAGCAGGCGGTGCATGGGCAGCGCCTGGTCCCAGACCTGCGCCCACCCCCCCATCGCCCCACAGGGAGGGCAGGAGATGAGCCCTGTGCGCCGGTGGCCGGAGGAGCTCTGCAGAGAACACATGTATCACTGTAATGTCTTGTGAAGGGCCACTTTGCCAAGAGTATTAATTAGAGGTCAGGCTTTTGGGGAGCTGCTTTGTTTCAGCCCCAACTCCACGCTCTGCCAGGTCAGGGCTCTACTCCAGCATGGCTACAAGGGAGGCTGCTCAAGGCCTCTGTGTGTGTATGTGTGTGTGTGTGTGTACATGTGTTGGCAGGAGGTTACGCATCACATTGCTTGATCACCGTACGGCATTTTATGTGTGGAGAAATCAAGACTTTTAAATAAAAATAACAATAATAATGCACGTTAAATGCTTGATTCTGACAAACTGTTGAATTTTATGCTGTTGCATGTGTGTGTTCTGTATCATCTTAAATACATATCCTTTCCCCCGTACACAGTTTGTTAGTGCTTTGGCAATCAGTACAGACAGGCCTGTACAGGTGTTTGGGAGATGACCGTGTCAGAAGTTAACAGGATTTCACCCCGCTATGGAAACCAGAGATAGAAATCGGAAAATGTTTATGTGATATTGCATCCAGAGTGACAAGTGTCAATAGTTTCTGGAAGGAGGTGAGGCAGGTATGGATTTTTGAAAGGTGCTCTTCCCACCCTGCCTGTCATTAGATAGTGACCAACTCCAGTTTGCCTGTGCATGTTGAAAATTTAATCTGTCAACAAATGGTGTATTAATAGGGCCCAGTGAACCTAGGGAAGACAAGCAGGGGAGGAACATGCCAGGCCATGTAGAATCACATCCTGAAGACCCTTATATTACAAAAGATTGAAAAAGCGGTATGTATACTTTTGAGGTGGAGCAACTGATGAATAGTATTCTTAATTTCTTAGACAAGTATTGTCACAAAGAAAGTCTAGGAATCACATGAGATCATGGCATCATGAGAATGTGGCCTGACCATAGACAGATGAGGTCAGCATAGCCTGGTTAAGTTAAAGTCCTTATAGTGTTAGTAATTGAGATTTTTTTCTTTCCATTACCAACATGTCCCCACATGTTCCATTAAATAACTTAATATTACCACATGACCATTTCAGTTTAATGTAAATTCAAATTTGTAAAAGTGTATAAACAGCACATATAGGTTTATTTATTTATTTATTTTGCATGATGCCTTTTTTTTTTTTTTTTTTTACAGGAATGGTTTGAGGATTTTTTAATGACCCTACAAGTTCAATTAAAACATCAAAATATGAGGTAAATGTTTTGTATTTTTTAAATATTTAAATTATGAGGCACAAATAAAACACTAAACTTGGTTAAGGTATTTATCTGACAAAAGTATTTGTAAACTACAGCTACAGGTTATTTTATTAGGCAAAATAAAATGCATAAAAAAACTAAAGCTCACAGGAGCTTTAATCAGTTATTAATATTTCATTGATTCTCTTTTGTTTTTGCATGTGTTCATAAAAATATGACAGACTGGCTAAAATTATGCCCGCACAATTTGGCATGTTTCATTGCATTATCATAAATAAAACTTCTGACTCCTAGCACAACTATGCAATATGCTTACTAAATCTTTAACACATTTTTTTTTTTTTTTGTGATATTTGAATAAAGAGTGAAGATGTACTGTTTGCAGCCCTCCAAAAGTTTGGAAACACCCCTGGCAAAGTGTGGTTTTGGACGATATCAGCATAAATCCTTATCATTTTATGGTGCAAATACATTAAAGTAACTTGACATTATCATTGAAGACCAGCAATAATAATTTTCATTTTGATTACATAATAATGGCAATAAATACATGTCAAAGTCAGACATGCCCCTTTGCCAGCCTTGATGCCTGGTTATGGTTTAAACTTGGCCCAGGTTTGTAAAAGATTTTTGGGTCAGCACACCTTAATAGCTTCAACAATTGATTGCCAATTAAGTTTAGAATACAATGAACCAATTAGAACCCAGTTTAGGTCAGATGGCTGCTAATGGTGGATATTTTGATTAATCAAAAATGTAAGTTTTTTTCTATGTATAAACTAGGGGTGTGACGAGATCTCATGTCACGAGAATGTGACGAGATTTCTCGTCGAGGCGAAAAGTAGTCTCGTGATGCTGCCATGACAGAGTGTTAGGATGATTAGGAAAGAATATGCCACCGCTACGTTTACATTACACCTCCACTGTCCTTTTGCTTTGTATTTAAATGAAAAAAATTTAATTCAATTGGATAACGGTCGCCGCCGCTCCATATTAACAGAGTACGCGCGATCACGAAAGTGAAAGTAAACGCGAGTGCGCATTCAAACGCGATTTCAATACCCCACATTTTGAAAGCGGTTCCCTGATGAATGTAAATATCTCTCAATATGAAAGCTATTTTAGGCTGGGCAGTGTAGTTGTAACCATCTCTTAGCTCTGTATCAAAGAAACATTTGGTCTTATTTGCACTTTGAATATTGAGAGAGTGTGATGGTTGCACTTATTGTAAAGTGTTACCATAAAAATTAATAACAGTTTTCTCTTAATCTTATTAAGCACAAATAATAAGGTTTCATTTGTTAACATTAGTTAATGCACTGTGAACTGTCATGAACTAACAATGAATGACTATTTTTATTAACTAACATAAACAAATATTAATTAATACTGTAGCAAATATATTGCTCATTGTTAGTTGATGTTGGTTAATACATTAATGTTAATAAATGAGATCTTATTGTAAAGTGTTACCATTTTCATTTATACTGTTTTATTTCTATGATCTGTTTGTGGAAAGGAGTTCAGTTAGGAGGTCAAAAGTTGTAGAAGCTCTAAATCAGTAAGGTCTGAAGAGACTGAAATCATACAGAAGAGAAGTCAGTCAGTTGAGTTAGTAGCAAAACCTTTTACAGTACTTGAGTATTGTTGTCTTTTACTGCATATGATAATTCATACTCAGAAAGTAGAACTAAAATGACATTCATTACTAGATGAATAGTTAAAACATTTCACATACACCTGCAGAATATTTTTCTAGTCATGTATTTCGCCATCTTGTCTCATCTAGTGAAATCAATCTCGAGTCTCGTGAGATACCGGTCTCGTCACACCCCTAGTATAAACTGTTTATGTAATAAAATATATTTTCACACTTTGTGTTGTCCCCTATCAGTGCAAAATCATCACAAATTAAAAAGGATTCATGCCAATATTGTCCAAAACCCCACTTTTCTAGAGCGTTTCCAAACTTTTGGAGGGCAGTGTATATGTTTGAATTCATTGAATATGTGTAAGTATGATCCAACTAAAACATTTATTTTATTTTTTTTAATTAAGGGACATTTTTAGCCACTATGATGCAGTTTAATTTAGTCTGATTTAATATACTTAATAGTAAATAATAATAACAACAGTCATTATTATTATTATTATTAATATTAAGTATATATTTAACAAACATGTGAGTAAAAGATGACAAACTTCGTTTTGAGTGAACTTTTCCTGTTTAAACTTCACCATAATGTTTTAAATGCAGGATATGTACAAGGTGACTTTATATAAAATTAACATTAAATGTCATCTTGGGTTTCCTTATATGTTTTTTCCTGGTAAATCCCATAATTGTGAAGCAATTTGTGCCAAAATCCAATCCTACTTCTTATCTCTAAATTTCACACCTCTCCTACCAGAATGACAAGAGACTGAAACGACAGTCTCACTACATAAAAGCAAATGAAGAAAATAAATGATAACCATGCAATGATTAGCCTGTTTATCAGTGTCACCGTAGTTGGACATGTTGTAGATGTCTTTTGTAGAGTTAACTCTATATTCCTTTATCCTGTGTGTCCAGGGTTCTGTTTTACTGAGCACTCATTCTCTGAAATACACACTGTGGGAGTGAAGAGGCATGACCGCACCAGCAATTACTGACTCCGCACCTCTGACTCTTTAATTTGTTCCTCACGGACTTGCCTGCAGCCAATACGCAAAATCAATAGTCTCTCCTCCAGAAGAACTACTGCCAACAGCTCTACTGACATATGAAGATACATGTTCTTACATGAGGTCAAAAAAAAGAGGATTGCATATATTGTTTTTTGTAACATGTTTTTGTAATGCTGTATAACATGTTCAGTGATGGGCTTAATTGTTTGTTTGTTTGTTTTTGTTTTTTTTTTTGTTTTTTTTCACAGTCTTTACTCTTCTGCAAATCCGCTAAGTGGCTGTCTGTCAACGCGAGGTAAGTTGTTCTTACTGAGCTGTTAATCTATGCTAGATCCATGAGCTATTTAGTTGTAGTGCAGTAAGTGTTTCTCTGTTCGGAGGAAACCACTCATTAACACAGCATGTACCAGGATTTGCTCTTAGCACTTAGCAGTTGTCGAAATCCACTTTACCTGGTTTTTCCTCATTATGTGATAATGGACGGAGAATCATGGTGGCTCGATAGCCTGGCAATTAATCCCATCTGCATTGTGTTAACTGAGTTACTGAAAGAGTGTTGGTGCTCCACAACATTTTGCTACCAGCCACTTTCCTTAGTGCATATGGTTTAAAATGAAATTAGGGACGGGTTGCTCTAGGGGCGCCCAACAATGTTTTACATTTTGATTAACATAACTTACATAATTAAATGAAAGAGGACATGTTTTATTGATGAAATCACAACCGTTTTCCTGTTCACAACTCCCTGTTGTAAACCAATACCTGTACGGAAGATGAGAAGACCCTGTTAAAGACCACATGAAACAGTATGCACAGCTCTTTTAACTTCTGTAATGTGACGTATTTCAGAATATTTAGGGAGAAATTAAATAGATTGGATATAATCTATAATAGATTGGATATAATATACATAAATAAATAAATGATTAATAATTAAAAAATAAATAAATAAATATATATATATATATATATATATATATATATATATAGTGTATATGTATATTCAATATTCAAAATCCATATACAAATTCAATATTCATATAGTGTCTGCAAGTCTGGGTGATCACAGGGTCAATCATTTTTAAGTATATATTAATATATATTTTAAGTATTTATTTTTAAGTGTATATATATATATATATATATATATATATATATATATTTTAAGTATTTATTTTTAAGTGTATATATATATATATATATATATATATATATATATATATATATATATATATATATATATATATATATATATATATACTATTTTCCCAAAAGAATTCAAAACTCATTTACTTGCCCTCATTCAAGACTCATCTGTCTTGCCCTCCAAAATCATCAAATTATTCTTGATCATCAAGCAGCATCGTATTTATAAATAACTCCTCCAGGCCTTTGCTACATCTACAGTGTTTGTGGGCGGATTCACAGGCAGCCAATGAAAACCTTAGGCTGGTATTATGCAAATGTGTTACATTGTTAAGTAGGTATAACAGTAAGTGAGGCTGGAATTGATCGACTCTTTTTGTCTTTTTAGAAGACAATAACTTTATTTGTTGTGCATGATCTTTAAAACTTTGCAGACCTTTTACATTCACAGACAACTATATAAGAAAACATAAAAGAAAACATTCGAAAAAGCATAAATAGGGGCATTTATATAATATAATATATAATATTTATATATTTTAATAAAAAAAAAAGCACTAATAAATTATATTGGGGTTGATATTGAATAAGTGGCGTTTGATTTTATGCCTTTAAACTGCAGAGACTTGTTTAATTTTGCTCTGCCATTTTTTCCCTCAAGTTTTTCTGTAACTTTCTGTGGTTTTACTATGAGTCAGGAGTGAGATCTCTCTCCCTAAGCGTCTTATTTTTAGACATTGTACATATTCTCCCCCTGAACATGGGCTAAAGAGACCCAACAACATTAATTATGACTTCAAGCTAAGTTTACAAACTTTTTGGCCCAGAACGTGACCGGTGGCCTGGCGTTAGACCTGTTGGGGAGCCCCTGTTCATTAGTGTTATGGGCAGGGGGGCGATCTGTGGTCCTTATGTGTGTGCGTGTTGTGGCTTTTTCAGGGCCGGACTGTGAAATGCCGGTGAGGAAGCAGCCTGCAGACTGTTTGCACTGATGTCACAGAGAGGTATGATGACGTGTGTGCACCAACAGTGCAGTTAGGTCTGTCAGTGCGCATCCATCACGGACATGGCCGGTCACTGGCCTCTCTCCATCCCCACAGCTGAGACCAATGTGGACAGACAGTTGGAGCCCCTTGTATTTAAAGCTAAGAAGTTCAGACAGATGACACCCCTCAGGGAGGGCTGCAAATGTGTGTCCCCTCCCCTGCACTTTTTGAAATTCTCAGAGTGAGGCGAGAGATCCTGGTTATTGCCTGTCACCGTTTCAGTTCGGTTGTTGGTTGTTACTGGTCATCCAAGAGTCTATTGAATATCAGCTATGTTCTCTGGTTGTGTCTCTCCTGGAGCTCTTCAAATAAGATGTAAAGGGAGAAAATAATGCTCCATCTCATTCTGGTTGCCATTTAGCGTAATGCTGAGAGACACTTTGAACAAGTCGAAACATAACCCGTGGACCACAAGCCACAAATTCTAAATCATTGATGAGATGCTCCTCTTAGCTATACACTCTGGCCGCCCCGTCAATCTTCTTCGCCAATTATGCTCCACTATCCTTTATGTTTTTCAAGGAAGAGGTTGTGTTTTTGCTGTGACCTTCTCTTTATGCTGGATTCACGCTTGAAGCGTGCTATGATATTGTTCTTTCAGTCACATCAGAATGATCGCTGTCATATTGCATCTTATTTGATTGCCTTCCACCAAGATTAACTACATAGATGAAATGCATACCTCTGTCAACTGTGCTCATTGACAATGCCCAGAGGAACATTTTTTCCTCACAGGTTACTCTTACATAGCTCTAGAGACTTAGTGGAGTTCCCAGTTATGTTTCATTGAAGCATCAACTTTGTCTCAGATATTTTTTATCTAAAATTGACTCAAGTAAGTCAATTATTGATCAGTGTAAGACTGTGGATAGCATAGTGCAGATTATTTGATCTTGAAAAATTGTATATATCTGACCTGTGTTTGTGGATATATATATATATATATATATATATATATATATATATATATATATATATATATATATATATTTATGTTTTAAAGAAAAGAAATCACATTTATTCAGGCTTACTCACATATTATTAAATATAAATATTTTAAAAAGGTAAACAAACGGTGGAGAGCAAACACTTAAATCTTCAGATCTTTGGAAACACTGAGCTTGTATATTCATTAAACTACAGAAACAAATGTTTTCTGAGAACTTCAGATTGTTTATTGATTTTCATCTCTGAAGCTTGAGTAAGTCTGTCTGAGGGGCTCCCACGGGACTCCAGGGGTTCGATGAGGGTGTCATGTTTCAAACCTGGCTGCACACTGTGCCATGTCAACTCCTGGGATATGATAACAAGTAGAATGAGTGGAGAGGACAGCAGTCTTGTTTCATCTGGGTTCCTCACTGGTTCTCATTACAGGGTTGGAGTTCACCATGACGTGGTCTTTACTTTTGATTTTTTTAGTCCTCGCTGCACTGCTGTGATCCAACTGAGAAAAAAATATGCTGTAAAAGTGGAGATGTTACTAAATAGTTATTTATACTTGATCTGACCTGCAAAAATTTCTTTGTTGATGTGACCTATATTCAGGTTGATTTAGTCAATATTAAAGTGCCCCTATTGTGCCATTTTTAAGGTTCCTAATACAACATGTTTACATGCATGCAAGGTCAAAAAACACTTTTGTTTTCTCATAATACAGTATATATAATATCACCTAATTTCTCAAAGATTCTTAAACGATTCATTCCAAGCAGTCCAAAGATTCAGTCTCTTTAAACCCCTTGTTTCCGTGAGCCTACTCTTCTCTGATTGGTCCAATGTGCCCAGTCTGTTGTGATTGATCTACCGCATACAGTGCGTCGGAAACGATAACCCATTGACATTACTAGGGGTATTTAACTAGTTAGTGTGGACAGTGCTCACATCTCCACATCCTATTATAACACATACCACCAAGGCAGTTTGAGTGCTGGTTCGGAGACAGAGCCTAGTTTCAAATCAGTTCTTTGTCTTTCGACACCCAAAGCACCAGCTCCGAACCAGGAAAAGTGGTTCATAAGTAGCACCAAAACATTGCTGGGCTAGAAGTAAGAACCGCTTGCGTCAGGGGCTGGGGGGCGGGGTTACCGTGACCAACAAGACACTTGTGACCACCATTTTTGAAATAGCAAGTCAGAATGCTATTTCATGCATTCTGACTTATTTACACTGTTAAAGAGTTGCATTCTCATGCTAAACATGGCCAAAGTTTCAAAACACGAGTTGGACATATGACAGAGTATTTCTGTGCCAAATACACTACTTCCGGTTTCTGAGAGTTTTTTTCAAGTATGGCCTGTATGACGTCAAAAGACAGCGGAATTCCTTGTATAGGCACTTAACACACACATTACCAAGAGTAAGAGCCCATCGATGCGTTTCGTCGGGGATACAGAAGCCGAGATATTTTTCAACAAAGGCTGTGTACCAATTCAGGGGCTGCACCCTTTGAAGGCTGCATACATCATCGAGACAGTCTCATTTAAGAAAAATAACCGTTAGATTGCAACGTAAGAAAGAAATTACAGTATTTTACACCTCACAATGAATATCAATTTTATTATAGTTACTTTTCTTAAATATGACACCCTTGATGAAGTATTCAGCCTTCAAATTCGATCTCCGAAGGACGCAGTCTCCGAAATGAGATGCAGCTCCTGTCACCGAAGGAGTGTGTTTTTGGTTGTAAGGGAAAGATTACCTTTTTCAGCTTCCCAAAGAACCCAGCTTCAAGGGAACAGTGGATGAAGTTTGTTTTTCCGGGGCAGCAATGGAGTTGTGTATGTATGTTTGTTTGTTCCCGGGATTTTGGTGACGATTACTTTTTAAACAAGATGTCGCAATCAGCGCGCAAGTGCATATAATGTAAACAACACGAACGTTTTTATTCCCTTTGTATTTGTAATGATGTTGCAGCTAGCAGACGAACTCTACACAAAAGCTGCGCACGCTCGTGACTCTTTAGCTCCGCCCACGGCACTGACGGCAGACGCGCCTCCAGGAGCTCGGCTTTTTTCGGAAAGACTCGGTTTAGCGTATCTATCTTTTATAAATATGATAACACTAAAGACTTTTCAGAGATATGAAGGATGCATTGTTACTCTATATGTACTCAAGATTAACATGAGATTGGCATAATCTGTGTGTGATACCCCCCCTTTAATAAAATGTCGGAACACAACAAAAGATTGGGATTGTACTGCTGTGATATCGTTGAAAAAATTTATTATAACCACTGATTCTTTGCAGCCTCATCATTCGGAAGTGAAAATAAAATAAATTTACTTTCACAGCATCTTCTTGACTTGGTGTTAACAACATGAAAAAGCTACAGTGTTTTGGCAGTGACCTGCCAAGTTGTTTGTGGGTGAACGACGTAGAACAGGGCATTAGGCAAATGTGTTACCCTTTGATGTGTACCAGTCACGGAAGTGACAAATTACTGATGACACATTTAGGCTGTTCAGAGTCAATTTTTTCTTTCAGAGACAATTGCTGCGTCCAAATTTGAATACTTCCCTACTATATAGCATGCGAAAAACAGTACACCAACAGAATAGTATGTCCAAAGTCAGAGTATTAGAAAAATACAGTAAGCGAAAAGTCCCCGGATGACCTACTACTTCTGGCGAGATTCTGAAGTGCTCATTCAATGGACACTTTACTATCCCATGAGGCCACAGGAGAGGATTTATGAATGGAGGTGAAGCGACGCAACTGACGCTGGTAGGTCACGTGATAATGACAGCATGGAGGATGTAGTACATCCGAATTACTTTGAGAAGGTGCTCACTGCAAAGCAAATGTGTGGAGCTAACAGTCAGCGAGGAGGACCGAATGTACAACCACACCCTAACCCTACCCACAATTCTATCTCTCCACCCCACTGGACGTCCAGAGAAGAGAAGCTGACCATCATAGACTCTGCAGTGAGTACCACGTAATTGCATTCATACTTCATACTATATAGAACGTACTTTTGAATGGTTGATCAATAATAAGATCAAATTCAAATGTAGTACCTACTCAGACAGTACGCAGACACTGAATATCTTTATTTATCGTGCATTTTCGACTTTGCAACTTTGCAGATCGTTTACATTCACAGACAGCTACATTACTCATTGCATGAAAGGTAATATCTAAAAAGCATAATGGGGCACCTAAAGTAATATTTTTGACTTAAATAAACCACTTCATGTTTTCACATGAAGCACATCCTAAGTTACGTGAAAAAGGATTTTTACAGTGTACTAAGTAAAACTTAACAGTACATAAAAAGTCATAAATTAAATGAAAGGATTCTTTTTCAATGGTTCCTGTCTCAGGACTATCCATTTTATAAGTAATTAAATACATAATGAAAGTATTCTCTCTCTCTCTCTTTTAATTCAACATGAAACAGTTTGCAGCCCAGTTTACTTCCATGATCTAATATATTTCCAGTTGTATCAAAGGCAATTCTGATCCTGTGCTTCTGTGTAATTTATTTATGCCAGAGCTTCAGACTGATGGCAGAAGGCCTGGACTCCATGGCAGCTTTAATTGGCTGAGGACCACCCAAGAGACCATCTGACTGACATGTATAGCAACCAATCACGGTTTGTATTGTTCAGCGTCATGTTTAGGTGAGTGGAAATGTAAAGTCAATAACAGACTGCTTATACCATGAACTTCACATATTTCACATACTTTTGACAGACCATTGTTTAGTTTGTCCTGATAAGCGCTCATTGTCACAGTTATAAACACGACGGCTTTCTGCTTCCGTGAGGGGGTTTGACATCACAACAGCTTTGACCGTTAAAGATTGCAACATGTACATCTCCCAGAAATCCTGTAGAATTTAACCCATCAGATGACAACTTAGAATCCTGAAGTGTTTTTAATTTCGTGTGCCATATGCATTAGATGTTCAGCCAATGGTCCGTGGGCGTGACGTCTGAGGCTCAGACTAATATTTTATAAATGCATTTTTTTTATTTTTATATTCTCAATCATGACGTTTCTGTTAATAATTATAAGCAATGATAATTACATAATATTATTTCTGCAGTTGTAACTGTAAATTTATGTAAATGCACCTTTTTGTGGTGTATGTGCAACTTCAGATGAAGCAGCTTACAGTTGTTAAGACGTATCAACTACTTGTTTTTGTGTGTGTAAACATGTGGAGGCACAAGCGAGCCAGATACAGAACTGGCACATGGAACAGCAGCTACTTAACAGACACACTCTGCTTGTTTTCTTACGTATGTCACTCTCATATAAATAGTACCAGTTTAAGTACCAACTATTCACAGCATCTGTGCTTTTTGGCAACCTCCTCCTTTTGGCACTTGGACCTCCTTATTTAAGTCCTTGCGTTTTCTTCTCAAATAGACCTTGTGGCCAAAAAGCCACCTTGCCAATGGCTCCATGTTGACAATCCCAGATTAGGAGGATCTGCGGCCTGACCTTAGTGTACGCTGTGTCTGAACGGGTTCCTGGTATCGCATGACCAGTCATAATGGTGCGTAAGCCACATTGGGGATGCTGTCAGCACTGTGCTTCTGTTCACTTTGCCTACTCAGAAACCATTGGCCAGCACCTCTGGAAAAGCAGATGATCCTTCCAGTCATTGGCAGTAAATTGCATTTAAACAATCCTCAACATGTATTAAAGGATGATGTTTGAAAACAGAATAAAATTCAACTCTCAGACAAATGTCCAATGAGATCTACTGACATGATAACTAAGAAATATTGCTGTCTGAGATGCATCGCAAATATATTTATGCAACAACTTGGAGCACATCTGTTGCTGTGAATCATAATTTGAGTCACAGCTTGGTGCCCTAGTAATTACAAAATCTAATACGTTTGCTCTCACTTAAAAGCCTTCATGTTCCATGCACATGAAACAGCAAACAAGAGATAAGACTTCAAAACATGGCTGCTTTCAAGGTAAACTCTTAAAAGGCAAGATCCAGGTCTAGATGTTCAGGATTGTTTTTCAGACTACCTTCTTAGGCTCTGGATAGGAGATATGCTATATTACTGCATTTTATTATTTCATTTACTACTAGTGGATGATACTTGTTTGTTGGGAATTGTTTGTTTATATCTTTATTTTGCTATTAGTAGATGATTTATTTGAATTAATAGAGAGAATATAATGTTTGTTTGGAGCATTTATCACTGCATTCTTGTTTGTTTGTTTATTTATTTATGATAATAGTAAATTTTTGTTTGATGCTAGGTAGTTATTTATTTATTTGTACTAGTAGTAGATTGTTTAATGTTTGGAAATGTATTGCTGCTTTGTTTTTTTTATTTATTTTACAAGTAGATAATGTTTTTGATGTTAGGAATTTATTATGGCTTGCTTCTTTGAGTGTTTGTTTGTTTTATTGTAGTAAATGTTTTCTAGATTTTTTTTTATACTACATTTATTTATTTAATAAGTAGAAGATTGTTTTTATGTTAGGAATGTCCTGCTGCATTCTGTTTGTTTGTTTGTTTGTTTGTTTGTTTATTTTACTAGCGCATGATGTTTGTTTGATTCTACACAAAAATGCTGGGTTAAAAACAAGCCAAGTTGGGTTGAAAATGGACAAACCCAGCAATTGGGTTGTTTTAACCCAGCGAATGGGATAAATGTTTGCCCAACCTGCTGGGTAGTTTTATTTAACTCAACTATTGTTTAAAAATTACTGTATTGCTTAATTAAAATTAACCCAAAGTATGTTGGAAATGGGCATATAGGCCCGGTTTCACAGACAGGGCTTAGTCTAAACCAGGATTAGGCCTTCATTCAATTAGGATATTTAAGTAACTTTTATAAACGTACACTAGAAAAAAACATTACTGGTGTACATCTTGAGACAAAACAATGGCACTGATATATTTCAAGGTATGTCAGTGCAAGTTTCTTTCAGTTAAAACAGCTCAAACATGCATTTTAGTCTAGGACTAGTTTAAGCCTTGTCTGTGAAACCGGGGGTTAATGTTTAATAAATGAACATTAATAATAATTAAACAATAAACATGTATTAAATTGCTTATTAATAAATGTTCACCTTTTGATTATTATTGTTGCCTTTGGGTTAATTTTAAGCCAGCCATATAGTAATTTTTAAACCATAGTTGGGTTAAATAACCACTGGGTTTGTCCATTTTCAACCCAACTTGGGTTGTTTTTAACCCAGCATATTTTAGAGTGTAGGCATTTATTGCTTCATATTTGTACTGATAGTAGATTGTTTGTTTGATGTTTGGAATTTTGCTTGTTTGTTTGTTTATTTATGTTACTATTATTAGCTGATGTTTCTTTAATGCTAAGATTTCATAACTTCATTTTTGTTTGTATGTATTGATTGATTTATATTTTACTAGTGGTAAACAATAAATACAAATGTATTATTGCTTTCATTATTTTTTTTAAAGTAGCATATGAAGTTTGTACCATATTATCATAGATTTTCTCATGTCATCCAGTATTCATTTGTGTTTAAACTGGAATTCACCTACACAAATCAAACTTTGAGAACTCTGACAGTGTACAACTGAACACCCCCATTATGTCTTTGTATAAGTCTCGGTCAGCAGGAACTTGCTCAACCAGCACCTTGTTATGGCATCTCAGATGAGGAAGAAGACTCTCATCACTGAGGCATGTCCTGTATAAAGAGCATGAAACGGAAAAGACGATGTTTGTTACATATTGATGCCTATCAGCCCTGAAGATGGGAGCCATGTTTCATCCCCCCTGTGCTTCTCCGCCGCTTGGCAGACATGCCCCTTGCCGCTGCATAATCATATTAATTTATGCCCTGAATCAATTATGCATTCAGATTCTCCTGATAGCTTGTCACTTTTTATCCATTAGTCTTTGTGCGCCGGTTGTGGGATGGTAAATAAATAGAGAACACAACACGCCCCAAGCCGCTAGAGGTGTGGTGAGGCATCCGAGTGTATTTGTGGAGATTTAAGGGTTATTAAGCGAAAAGGGGGCAGTCTCTTTAATTTTTCTTATCTTGTTTGACACCTCGGAGGGTTTGTTAATGGCGGCGAGGGAGGGGCCGACAGGGTTGAAGGTGTCACATCTGAGTCGTATTTAACAAAGAGAGAGGAAGTTCACCAGGACGCTTGCCATAAACGATCACGCCACAAAATGCAAATAGTTTCTCTGATGAGGCATGTTGCCGCTCTCTTGACAGTGTCAGAGTAGCGCAATTACCTGGGAGAAGAGAGCTGGCACTGAAGGGAGGTTCGAGCTGGAGGAGACAGGCTTCGGCATCTGGGCTCGTGTTCACAAATTGTCTTATAGCCGAGAGTGTTGATGTGGAGTCGGATCTCCGCCTCCAAACTGACCTTAAACAAGATATGTAAGGATGATTCACAAGTACTGTCATGGACTCTCTGTTGAGAGTGCACATGATAAACTCTTTCTCTCTCTCTCTTTTTTTTATTTTTTTTTTTAAAATTTTGTCAGAGTGGGGCAGAGGGTACAATCATGTGTGCTTTTTGCTAATGGCAAACCTCATTTGTTTAAATACATACAATCTAGATAGAGAGCTAACGTTGAGCGGCTCTCGGGCTAAAAGGACATGTGCATGTTTGGTGATACAGAAAACTGAATGTAGGCTCTTCGCTTCTAATCCAGACGTTTCACAGAGATGACAGGGGCAATGTGGACTGTGCTGTTTTTGCGTTCATCATAGCCACAGCCATTTGCATTCCATTCGATTTTGTATTATCTATATTTAACCAAACCAATTAATTATACTACTACATTTTTTATACTGACCTAATTTTTTTTAAATCACTTATTACAAAATGGCAGGTAACACTTGCTAAGATTTTATAACTGTAACTTAAATAACTGAAATCATCTTTTCTTGGAAAACAAATTTTGGTTACACTTTATTTTAAGGTGTCATTGTTATAGTGTAATTATACATTTAAGTACTCTGTAATATTAATGAACATGTACTTACTATAGGGTTAGGGTAAGATTAGGGTTTGGTTGAGGGTTAGTAGCATGCAATTATGCATAATTTACTGTTATTACTATGGCAAGTACATGTAACAAGGACACTAAAATAAAGTTTTACCTAATATTTTATTTACAGCTTTAAGAAAAAATTACAGTGAAGGATAGATAGATAGATAGATAGATAGATAGATAGATAGATAGATAGATAGATAGATAGATAGATAGATAGATAGATAGATAGATAGATAGATAGATAGATAGATAGATAGATAGATAGATAGATAGATAGATAGATACTTTAGGAATTTACAAAAAGCATGCAGGTATGAGGAGGAAAGCAGAGAAGCGATATAAAGCAAATGGCATTCCCTTTACGTAATAATAGGAAACCTATCGGATTTCCACAGGGTTGAGGTTACACATCAATTAATGCCCAAATGCGGAGCAATCTGATCCATTTTCAAGCTGTGAGCTTCAGCAGTGTCTTATATTACGCAACGATGAGCTAGATATCTAACACCTTTCATTTCATTTTCTGCTGCTACAAAATTTTCAAATAGAAATAGCATTCCTCCATAAGGCCGTATTTGATATGCAGTCTGCATGCTTGATAAACATTTTGATGGATGTAATTAAAATAAAAATACAAACTTTCCTTATACTAAAGAAAGTTTTTAATGTTTGCTTGACTATGCATCTGTTATATAATTATAATAATTTACTAATAAATAATTCAGTACCAAAATGTGAGCTTAAGGTATTCAGTTGTGTAATATGATTTTTCTCCTAGACATACTACATGGCAAATTGGCTTTCTCCTATGATGTACAAACAACAACTGCAAAAATAATTTACTCTGGTAATGCTAAGTCCAATTTAACCACAAATAACTTTCTTTTTTACAAATCTAATAAAGGACTCCTGTGGCCTCATGAGGTAGCAACGTGTCCACTAGTTGCATACTTCAGATTCTCAGCAGATGCATTGTTTAAAATCCTGCATATTTAGATTCCCTACTAATTGCTTTTTGAATGCTATATAGTAAGAAAGTATATAGAAACAGAAAGAAAGAAACTTTTCAAGAGAGCAGATCAGGACCATGGACAGCAGTCAGGATCTAGTGGAGGCCTACATATACTGTGTGTGTGTGTGTGTGTGTGTGTGTGTGTGTGTGTGTGTGTGTGTGTGTGTGTGTATATATATAATATAATATAATATAATATAATATAATATAATATAATATAAATGACTGCTTACATCTCAATGTGTGAACTGTCATAAATATATGTGTGACCAAACGAACAGGGCATTCAAACACCTTCCGTTTACACTATAACAAAAAAGCTAAAACCTTTTGCAAGCGCCCTACTATCCATGTATGATGGTGATGGTGAGAAAACGCACACGAACGCGTGAGAAATAGTATCCGCTCGATTTTCCACATGTCCAAAACTAAATAATGTATAAATGATAAAATAATGTCTTATTTCACGCAGAAGAAACTATTTGAAAGTTTTTTTTCTGCATACAAACTCCCTGAAAACGCACCTCCTCGTTCTCCTAAAAGCGCGTCTCGTGCCGCTTGCTCTTATCTGCGCGTGCAGATCCCACCAAACACATTCTAATGCAAAACGTCGCTTAATTAAGTTTAACGTTAAGAATTGAAAACGTGGCTTTAACGTGAGGCTCAGTGTGCTAGTGTACGTATGTAGAACGAGAATAGCTTCACCAAAACCTAAGGAAAGTGTTACAGAAATGGACAAGATGTAAAGGGGCGCGCGCACCCACACACACACGGGCAAATAAAAAGGATACAGGTTGAACTCTATAAATCATGACGCAAACATCAGCTTGCCTTTTCTCTGTCTCTTGTCACTGGATGGATTAATTCAAATCGTCTTTATGTTATTAGTTTATGGGCCATGAGATTAGATATGAATATGAAACAGTCAACCAGCACTGCGACAATATATCAAAGGCAATATAAAGGAATTAATACCTAGACAGGGTGAGATGTATGAAAGCTGACCATCTCGATTGGATGCTTACAGACTTTGAACAAGTTAGTGATAAAGACTGCTTGCGAATGATTACAGCTAAATGTACACAGAAATGTATCATGGTATGGACTTGACTTTTTTTTTTTTTTTTAGATTTTCATGAAGACTATTAATGTTCTGAAACGTGGTTCTTTCTAAAATGGTTTAGTTTCATTGTTGCGTTGACAGTACAAAAACAGCGGGAAAACTTTTCTCAGTCCTATCTGAAACGCACTGATACTTCAGAGTTGTGATAGACTAATGTGTGTACAAAAACTTATTAAAATTAGTAGTAGGCCTATTTGTAGTAAAAAACAAAACAAAAAATGGTAGTAATTGTTCTGTCAGAAAAAAAAAAACCCGTAAAAAAAAAGAAAAAAAAAAAAAGACAGACAACCGACACAGTCACCCAGACGTGTTTGTTTACTTCCTTTTGGTTCCTTGACGAAAGCAGCAGACGATCTGTTGAAATTTAATTCGATTACTTGAATAATTCATCTAATGATCTGTTGAAATTTACATGGAAGATTCCGGGGGCAGATCTTGCTCAGAGAGGGAGCTCCTGCGCAAAATTACGCCTTCCCTTCTCATTTGTTAGCCGTTTTTATCTAAAAAGTTACCTATTTATAGCCAAGTGTACACAACAACCCGAAGGCATCGTAAACTGCGCGGCACCGTTTGAAGCTGAACAGTGATCGACACGTGCACTGACTGCACACTACAGGAGAGAAAAGACACCGCGCGCGCCAGCCAATTATCCCTCAGCAGAAGTGACACCCAGTGACCATGTGAGTACCGACATACTTACGTTTATAGATTGCGATGATGCCGAGCTTCAAATATTACTTTTATCTTCATGTGTAACTTCACTTAATTATATTTGCATATGAATGGCAGGTTAACCAACTAGCCCTTATCGCGCGCGTCTGCACAGCTCTCCACACCTCTAACTGATAAAGCGCGCGAATCTGACAGAGACTGCTTGAGGACTAGCTACTATCGTTTCGTTACTGATACTATTGTCAAATTAATCATATCAGATCTATCATTCGGTTTATATAAAACTCTAGTACATTTATTACAATCTAGATAATAAAAAGATGCAATAAAAAACAAGTTTATTAAAAGTTATACATAAACATTAGAGGAAACCAGCTGTAACATCGATTGAGTTGTAACGTCAACAGTTTAGCCAATTAGAAATGGGCCACAGGGTGAAATCACTATCATGCACGAGCACCCTCCTCCTGAGGTGACATTAGAAGTTGGAAGAGTCTTTGTAAATTTATAAAGGATTTACAGCATAAAATATAACTTTATGTTTGACTCGTAATAATGGATGTTAAATTAGTATCATCCTAAATAATCATCAGGTTTTCTTATTTAATTTGATTTAAAATATCCACACAAGCTTTTCAACAACATGTTTAAATATCATACACTAAACAGATATTAGGGAAAGTACACGTTTCCAACGTACTTCTAATGGACATTTACAGACTGCGGCACGGTGTATATTAGGCCACATTTTCTCACAGATTTTTTTTTTGTTACTTTTTAAACTTTTTTCTTAGGTTTTATTTGCTGTTTTAATTCCTATATGTTCACCATTTTGAATACATTTAAAAATAAATAAATAAGTGGTGATAGAAGTTTCCATAAGTATATAAAATGGATCATCAGAACAATTTTATTCCGCTCTCCCCTTTATTCAAATGCGCACGCGCACAAGCTAGCAATGATTCCACATCACACCCCCATCCCCCCCACACACCGGGCCTACATACTGAGGACTATAAAGAATTTCTGCGCTCCAAACAATAAACTTAAAACTGTTATTTTAACCAGACGTAATATACAACTTGAACAACAGATCATTGCATGATCTATAGGAAAAAAGAAAGAGAAAATAACCCAATAGTTTTGTGGAATAGGACATTAATCGAAGGAGCGCGAGCATGACAAGTGCTCCTAAAGATTTATAGATTTATATTGGCGTTGCTGAATTATCTCCGAGGTGCCTTTAATCTTGATTTAATTAACATTAAAGTGAACCATCAGTGAGAGGGGCCACATCGGATCAAAGGCCGCTGTAGTATTTGTGCACGAGAGAATGCTGATGATATGATTAGACTGATAGGCAGCAGATGAAATGAGCAGATCTCCACAGCCCTGTCGTATGTGCCCATATGAGGCGCTTCCAGCTCGGATCAGGAGAAGCTTTGGGACGGATATACATTAGGTGGCAGCAAAGAGACTCTATTTTTGAGCAAAGGACATACACTAGGCCATGCATGACTTTATGCGGTAGATAGTGAATGGAGAATAAAGGGGTGCAAAAAGTGATGCAATTATTTTAATACACAAATGAGGGAATTAAAATGCCAGTACGTGAATCTGCATATAGAGCATGTTTTTCATATCTTATATAACTAGTGTATAAGCAGTATTAAACAAAACAAGATTCAAATATAAAATAGGCAGGGGTTTAATAATTTCACTTTATACAAAAGAAAATACAGGTGGCTAATAGTGTTTCTTCTTATTCAGGTGGATAGCTGCATTGCTAGGTTTTCATTCATCTGTCATTCCATGTTTGTTAAAAACAACAAAAACAACAGCAGTATGTACATTACTGGCTAAAAGCGATGTCTGGATGGGATTGGTTTAGGGATTCATTTTTTATAAAGTTCAATTAAACCATCAACATATGAGGAAAAAAAAAAAAAAAAATATATATATATATATATATATATTTTTTTTTTTTTTTAATAAATGAAATAAGGGAAGAACAAAACATTAAACTTGGTTAAAGTGTTTCTCTGACAAAAGTGTTTGGCAAAAAAGGGGGTAAAAAAGAAGCTCGTAGGAAAAAAGCATACACTGACTACAACATAATCTGTTAATAATGTTTGTTGGTTCTCTCTTGTTTTTGCATGTTTTCATAAAAGTAACAGCCTGGCCAAAAAATGATGTCTGCACAATTTGACATGTTTCATTGCATTATCCCAAATAAAACAATTGACTCCAAGCACAACAATGCAATATGCTTACAAAATTTTTAACACATTTTTAATCACTTGAATGAAGGTGTCAGTTTTCCTAGGCCGGACATCACTTTGGTCACAAAAGTGACGATAAAATGAAAACTTTTTTAAAATGATTAGCCTTCATCTAATATACTATTCGTAATTTGAAATGATGAGACAGCAGTAGATGTATATTTATATACATATTAAATGTCTGTATGACATTTACTGCAAAAAAAAAACAAAACAAAAAAAACATTGCTTCTATCCATTTAATGTCACAATAATTTGTCATTTCTACTTGTGTTATGAGTAATTGATGTTTATTGATGTTATGGATTATCACACTTTCAACTAGACATCTTTAGTTAATTTAAAAGTGGTTGAAAAAGTGCAATGGACTCACTGCAACTTGTGGAAGCTACTTTTGCTTTTTAGTAATCTGTTCAGAATCAGAATTAATCACACATGATAGCTCTGAAAAAAAAGGCATGATTACAAATTGTTTTTTTACACTGTTAGATCAGGCCACATTTGTAAAAATGAGAGAGAGAGAAATAAGACAAGCTTTGCCTGACAACTCATGTTTGCCTATAATTTACTGTTGTGGGATCTGTGTCTTATAGACACTGTTGTTTCCTATAGGCAACTTTCTTAGTGATTTGGTGATGCTTATAGCTCAAGTTTGCAGTGTGTTGCTGGGTTTGGAGCTGTCCGGGGTGCTGAAATGTTACCGCAATCCTCAGAACTCAAATCTGCCACTGTTGAAGCTGCACAGCAAGGAATGACTAAGTAAACAAGTCAATTAAACCTAAACTGAATGATGAGCTGAACTGAGACCTTAACATTTTGCTAATAATGTACTAAGACAGCTTTTACCTGTTGATATAAAACAAAATAACTCAGGTTAACATAAGAGTTGTTACTAAAAAACAAAAAAAAGTGGGGGGATATTTCAACTAGTATCACAAATACATGAAATTAAGGTATGAAAAAGTGATGAAGGTAGAAGATAGAGAGACAGTAAGAGAGAGAAACATTTAGCCTTCACATATGACATGTTCTCTGTATTGCTTCAAATAAAGGTACACTCTAAGAATGTTTTATCAGGAGACTTAAATTATGATTCATGTGATAACATGTGAATTAACTAAAAATATTATTTGAATGAATCAACCTAAATCCATTAGGTTACACCAACACAAAGTTATTTTTAAGGGTCAGATCAAGTAGAAAAATATACCTTAATTGATGCTAAAATATCTTTATTTTAATTTCAAATGCCTGTAAATATTTTAAATCATAAGTGTAGCTTGTAACTTCTGCATATTTTTTTTCATGTAATATTTATTATCTAACAAAACACCACTGACTTTCCATTACATGCATGAGGACACCTAAAATCATAAAAGGACGATACTTTGGAGACGTTGACTCGGTCAGCATTAAAGACTAGTCACTTTACAGAATTTATGGCCGAGAACTAATTAGTCTTAAGTTTAATAAATACGTCATAAATTCAATCAGAGGCATATTATTGGATTAAGATTCATGGTTTAGGTCATTGAAATACATTTATTTCCACCAACTGAATTATTAGCGTGGAGACATAAATAACCTGGTCTAGCACAAGTGATATCGCTAGCGATATCATTGCTGCATAAACAAAGACAACACGGATGGCATGTTACCGAAGAGACAAGGTGGAAGGGGCAAAAAATAGGAGGGCTGCTAATCCTGGGGTGTAGGATGGGGGTTTGGGGTTAGGTTTGCGTTTCCCCCCAGGGGAGAAATACATGCCGGGACACTTGAGGGATGGACAGTCCGGGACAGTCAGTAACTACTCTCACCTCCAGCCCCGCGCACAATCCAAAACAATACACCCGAGCTATATCCGTCATCTCATGCTGGCGTCAGTCTGCTGTCGCCTGCCTCTCCTCTCCCCTCTCTCTGCCCCTGCACTGTATCGAAATAACAACACGGCCAGTATGGCAGCAATGAAGCGTTGTTACACAATGTATCTTGCTTATTATTACCCTAGAGTTCCAATGAGCACTGGAGACTGAGGCTGGGATGTGACCTTTGGCATCTTGTTCTCTTTTAAAGTGTGCAGTGGAAGTTACAGGGGCAGGCTGCATCTGAGATATGAAACTTTTCCTCTGTGTCAGCAGGATTTAGGGATTTGGTTGCATGTTAGTCCTCTGTTTGTGTCTTGGAGCTGATTGATTGTTCTCTTTAATTAGGAACGGTCTCCTTCAACTCTTCACGCTTCCTGTTTTTATGTCTGTCACTTTGTCATTCAGTTTTCCAGGGTTGCTAAAAGAACAAGCTTGATAAAATATGCAAAATGAAAAATTCTACTCCAATGACATTCTTGATCTCTTTTTATGATAGGTATCACTTATAATTGCTTTTAAACAGAGAAATTACCTGGACAACCTATTTCTAAGTAAAGTCAGTTATAACTAAACCTCCAGTTTACTCAAGCTAAATGGTTTCATCCATAGTTAAAGCAAAGAGATTGTCAAAACATAACAAAAGTAAAAATAAAAAGATGTTTTTTTGGTGTTTGTTCTGTCCTTGTAGAATATTTATACAGTATAAATATGTCCCACAAACAAAAAAACACCTTAAAGTGAATAAATAAATAAAGCTCCCTACATGGAGAAGTTTATCAGTGACTTATAACTGGAGCAACTCTTATCCTGTGTGTGTGTGTGTGTGTGTACTGAGGCGCAGTTTAAGAGAAATGAAGTGAAAATTGTTGGAAAACAATAATGTATTTTTTGTGTGTTTCACAATAGAGATATGATATGACATGTATTTCACTATCCTGAAGATTATAAAATAATGCACTTACAGATTTTGCACAATGACATTTGTACATTTCTGACATGTCATTTTTCTTTTTTCTTTTTTGTATACTATATACAGCATGCAAAATGGCCAAATGGATGTCTGAATATGCAATTTTCATGATACACTAAAGATGAACAATAGCCTGATGATGACCGTATACTCACCTGCTGAAATTGTGCAGTTTTGCTATACCGTAATGACAGAACTGGGGGGAAAAAAAGCCTTATTGCATTGAAACTACAGGTAATCAGATGGAGTGTCAGGAATTATTAACTTTCAGTTAGGAATAGTATATATCGACTGTTTTGAACGCTAGAGGACTGTTACACTGCCATAATAGGGGATTAAAAACAAACTTTTCAAACAGTTTGCCACCAAAAGGCATGTGTAGGCTCATCCTGAGATATATTTTTGAAATTATTTATTTTCTATTGCATTTCAATGCCACATCTGTATGTATTTGTAACAATTAATAGAAATATTGACCACAATATTTCCATAGGACCCCTATTTGCAGAATGAAAACGCCCCGTTAGAGGCAGTGGACGCACGAATGTGAGTGTACGCTGCAGCTGATTGGACAGGAGTTTTAAAAAGCAGGCGCTGTCACTTTAAGAAGCAGTTCTTACCTGGACACCCGCCACATAAGGTAACCGACGTTTTATATCTTCAACACGCCTACATTTACGTACATAAAGCTTTTATTCACCCACTTCTGCATCAAAATGACATACGGTTGCCATAAAAAGCATGTAGCACCTTCACATGATCAGTTTTACCCTCGTTTTAGTTTCATTTCGGTGTCGAGCTAGATTCCGAAATGAATAAATTCACCCACAACATCAACTCGAGAAAGTCATAGAGATGTTGTTGATAGCGAAGTGCGCGTGTATCAGATGGATGCGATTTTAAGATAGTCACACCGTCCCTGTATTCGTAACTTTAGCCCCTGCCGATGGAAATAATGCGCAGTGCTTTAGCGAGTGGAGCGCTTGTCCTTGAAATGTTTAGTAACATTGAGATGGAGACAGACAGCGACGCGGCCGCCATGAGATCGATTCATTCCGTAAGCTTGAGAAATTGCTCAATTCTGTTGCAGAGCGACGTTTCTACCGAGCACATGGTAGCGTGTCAGGCGAAAAGCACGCTGGATGTGTTATTGTATTTGATGGGACACCCACCAGGATATAACGTGAGCCGAGAGCTGCAGTTTCAGCCAATATAAATCAGCAACACATCTCTAGCTGCTTTTATGCCACATATGCCCTTGTTGAGCTTTGTTTATTTGCAAAGGAGCCTGATCCCTATTCACAAACAGCCTCAAAATGTGCCATAGCACTATACCTTTAAGGTACTGTATTTTACAGAGCCCTTATTGGACCGTGTAGGAATATTTATGAATTTATTTTTGATTATTTGTGTCTAAGGTTGTGTAATCTGCTTCGTGCTTATAAACTCCTCTCACAGATTTGTAAACTGTACCCTCAATTTTGACATTTGTGTTCGTAAACCGCACCCACTGATGTGTACACAGCACCTTCAGTCTAGAGACATGTGTACAGTGTACCTACTGTACATAAAAAAAATAAAAATAAATGTTTTTCCAAGATGGTTACTAACTATTTTCCTTTTATATGAACGTTTTCAAATGAAATGCTCACTGAGTGTTAGGTTTGGGGTGGAGCTTCAAGCTAACTTTGTATACAAATCATGCATTTTTGCACACAAATCAGACCATACAAATATGAAAATGGCAATTTGTTAAATACATTAGGATTTATACATTAGCAAAAACTTTTCTCCCTGTCTCCAGACCCAGAGTTACAACAAAACTAATTTACCTAAAGAAAACACCCCATACCAAAATAAAAAGAGATAAAAATACAATTCACATCCCTTTCTCTCTTTTTGTGGTTGTAAATACAATTAATAATGTTTTGTAAATGCATTAAATTGAACATTTTTTAATTAATAGAACAGTCCACAAATATATGGGTAATGAGATACAATGAGGATACAGTCTAAATCTGTGCGCATGAATGGTTAAAATAAGTAATGGTTTACAAATTTGAGTATTCGTAGAAAATAATGGACAGATATTGTCCTACCTCAAAACAACAACAACAGGGAGTGTCCATTATGCCCCCCTGCCGATTATAAAGATTTCATTGGCCATGTCAATCATACAATCATATTTTAACCTGAAATTCTCCATGAAAATAGCAACCCAGGCTCATTAAAAAAAAAAAGTGCCTTAAGCGACATTTCTGTAAAATGATGATATGTTGTTCCATGCACGTTTTGCAATAATTTCAAAGTGAAGTTTTCAGGGACTAGCGCTAAATATTGTTCAGTTTTATCCAGAAAAGATGAGCTTGGCAACGTTTTATGACGCTTGTTATTTGGAAATGAAATGTCCGTTGAGTTGTGTCTTGAGTATGCTAATAATCTACCTCCTACACTAAACCCTAAACTGAACTCAACCGATCGTGTTAACAAAAGCAAACGTGAAATAAAAACTCATTTGCTGAATAAACAATGCCATTTTGGCTTGCTGCTACAAGTCTACAAGCTTGTTTATCATGAATCCTGTTTCACGGGACTCGTACCCAATGTTGCAAATGCACTGTTGTACCAGGTGAGCAGGTTTACTACGTCAGAAAAGCCATGCATAGTATTGTGGAAGGAACTGTGCCAAAATAAATCTCGATTAATCAACAATCTGCCCCGTAATGATAATTTGAGTGAAAAGGAATACAAGTTGTTGGTGTTTTAGTGCCATTAGTGTTCATTTCAGCTGGAAATTGCAGTAAATTGTATGCATAGGCATTTTTGGAATTTTACAAAAATGCAGGTATATGCACATTTTTCCAATGAGCTTTTGTCGGAAAATAACCATAAAAACTGACATGGCGATAAGAAACAAAACAAACTTGCCCTCAAGTCATTCATAACATGTATGACTTTCTTCTGTTCTCTTTTCCATACAATCACAAATCTTATGGACTACTACTATGTATGTTTTCCAAGTATTCTGATGCCATACAGTCATGTGAGAAACAGTGAAATTTAAGTTGATATTCTACAATAGCTGTCAAATCACTTTCATGTTTGCAAATTTTCAAACGTGCCATGTTAAAGGGATAGTTCACCCAAAAAATAAAAATTCTGTTATTAATTACTCACCCTCACGTCCCAAACTCGTAAGACTTTCACTCATCTTCGGAACACAAATGAAGATCTTTTTGATGAAATCTGAGAGCTTTCTGTTCCTCTATAGACTGCCTATGCAACTGAAAATCTGACGCTTCAAATAGTTCATAAAGAGATAGTTAAACTAATCCATATGAATTGAGTGGTTTAGTCCAAATTTTCTGAAGAGACTCGATTGCTTTATATGATGAACATATTGAATTTAGGCCTTTATTCACATATAAACATTGATCAGCGAACATTCAAACAGAAGCTGACACAAACCTGCTTGACCTGTGAGAACAAACCTCTTTCGGAAATTCAAACATGCTGCATAATACAAGAGAATGAACCTCATTGGTTCTCACGTGTCATGCGAACATGCTTGAGCTTGTGTTGGTTTACCACAACTGATGTGTGAGCTGATGAATGTTTATGTGAATAGAAGCCTAAACTCAATCTGTTCATCATATAAAGCGATTTTTTCTCTTCAGAATATTTTGGACTAAACTGTCCGATTCATATGGGTTAGTTTTACGATCTCTTTATGAACTATTTGAAGCGTCAAAGTTTCAGTTGCGTAGGCAGTCTATGGAGGGACAGAAAGCTCACAGATTTCATCAAAAAGATCTTCATTTGCGTTCCGAAGATGAACAAAAGTCTGAGGGTGTGTAATTAATGGCAGAATTTTCATTTTTGCGTGAACTAACCCTTTAAGATGCACTGCACCAGTTTTGAAAGTACACTAAACGGCGTTGTTTCTTATTTACAAGATATGTTGAAGTTTAAATCAAATTTTAAATTCTGTGGCAAAAGTTAGTGAGTAACATGCTGACTTTTTTTTTTTTTTGTAGCTTGACCCCTGCTAACTGTATGATATCGTTGTTTGGAAAAGAGCAGCGTGAACATGCATCAGAACGTCTCCTTTTGTGTTCTTCACAAGAAATATAGTCATACAGGTTTGCAACAACACGAGGGTGAGTAAATAATGACAGAATTATCCCTTTTAATGTTATTTAGTGCAATGATTTTTCTTTAAATGCGTTTTAAATAGCAATACATGAGAATATTGCTCAAACATAGTCAGGTGTCATCCTGTGCTGTTGTTTTATTCGAGAGTTACTGTCTCCGCTCAAATCCTGCATTGTGAAATGAGCAGGAAATGCTCGAGAGTATTTCCAGAAATGTGAACCCTCTTGAAATAGCTGTTTGTTTGTTTGTTTATAGAAGTCTGGTTTTGGGGAGGTTGAACAATCAACATTTTTCACATGAGACAGGCATACATCAGGGACCACAGATCCCAGAGGCTCCCGGCTGGTGACAGTTAGCCTCCTAGTCCGGAGATCCAGGCTCCCACTTCCTTGAAACGTGATGCTTCTGCTTTTCAGTAAAGCAGCTCTTTTCTGCCGGCTTGCAATAGGAGCTCAGCCGGCGCTGTGTACTAGTACACAAGCGAGAGGGAACGAGCCGGTCAGCTTGCCCAGCAGCCTCTTTTCTCTCTCTCTCTCTCTCTCCTTCTCTCGCTCTCTCTCTTTCCTCCCTCCTCTTTCTAACCCTCACTTGCCAAGCTAGGGTCCTGCTTAATGATTTTGAGAGAAACACACAGCCCCTGATTCAGGCTAGCTGAGGGAAAGCAAGCAGGCTTTTTTTGTGTGTGTTTGTGGTCGCTGCACTGGGAAAGGGGAGGAAAAGCGAGAGGCAGCCGGCGGGCGGACGTCCTTGTCCTTGAAAAACTGCACCAGAGAACTCTTTGAGGGAAGCCAGGATCCAGCGTAAGTAAGGCACACCTCTGACGGGGAGGGACAGAGGGGTGCATGGGAGACCTGCTGCTCTGTGTTGACCCGCCAGGCTGGACTGAGCCACGGTGGTTCTGGATATGTGGCGCTTGGTTCTTTAAATGCTTAATGCTTTTGACAGGGGATTAGGTGAAACATAAAATGCCTTATGTCTCCGAAAAAGCCTGCCAAACTTTGTTCTATGAAGCTTACGCTCGGTTGTAGTACAAAGCCGGGTAATCTGTTTCTCTGCGAACTGAAGCATACTGTCACAACATTGCAGTCTGTAACGATTTAGTTGTTTTATTTTGTGTTATAATAGGACAGATGACACTGGGTTACATTGGTGCAAGGACTTACCTGCTTGTAGGCCATGATTTCATGTGTACACAATGGAAGTATCGCTTAAGATTATGCATCTTTCACATCATGGCGGTGATTTTGCAGACACAATACAAAACATGTAAATGAGCTCTTGTTTCAATCCCAATGTATTTATGTAGAGCATGAGGGATCTCGTCGTAGCTCTGTGACTGCTCTGCTAGCCAATCCAGGTCAGCCAGTCAATATTTCCCACATACTTACAATACTGAAAATTTGACACCGGCTAAAGAGGCTTTTCTGATCATGTTAGTACTTACGTTGTGCAACCAGACATGCTTGGATGAGTTTTATTTATTTATTTTTATTTTTATTTTGGGATAAACTCGCACCCTGTTTTGCTGCGTATGCATCACTCCCTAATTGATACCCGAAGCTTTCTGAATGTGGATCGTCTATTAATATACACACCAGTGATGCCTGCCACAGCTCTGCCGCATGTTTGCAAATGAAAACTACTGATCCACTGTCTTGTCATTTCTCTATGTTGTCTAGTAGTGGCTCTACTTGTGAACATCAAATATTGACGGCAGTAAATAAAAACCAGTGTCGTTGTGCAAATGTACAGGTATTTGCTTGTGATGCACAATATATCGGTACCATATCGGTTATAGGTCGTAAATTCATTGATAGTTTTTTTTTTATTTTTTTTTATTTATTATTGTTTATGCTCATTTCTGCTATTTGTACATTTATATCACCTTTACCCCCATCTAATGCTCACATAAAAATTAATCTGTATTAATAAAGAATATATTTAACTGTTATTAAATTAATTTTAACAAATGTCAAAATAAATATCACATTTTTATTCTCGACATTAAATTCACCTGTAGGGTTTAAAATGATTGGTTTGAGTTTTTACTGTTAAACAAATAAAGAATTTTAATATTAGCCATTTATGGGATATCGGCCATAAGATAACATTGGTTTATCTCTAGTGTATATCGAAGTTAATAAATTTTTATCCAGCAAGGATTTAAATTTGATCAAAAGAGACAGTAAAGGTTTATTACATTGTTAAATCTATTTCAAGTAAATGTTGTTCTTTAAAACTTTCTATTAATCAAAGAATCCTGAACAAAGTATTTTTTTAAACAAAAATATTAAGCAGCACAAGTGGTAATAATAAGAAATGTTTCTTGAGCACCAAATAAGCATATTAGAATGATTTCCGAAGGATCATGTGACAAAATATTTTAAAATAGATAGATAACTGTAATAAAGTAAAATATAAAAAATAATATTTTCAATATTACTGTTTTTACTGTATTTTTTATCAAGTAACACAGCCTTGGTTAGCATAAGAGATGCCTTTCAAACTTTTGAATGGTAATTAACAATATATATATACAATTATTTTAATATGGTTTTAAGTCTTGAGTTTATATACTGACTATCTATGTTCCTGTAAAAGATCTATTTACTGCTAATCCCTGGTTTGCTTTGCAGTGCAAAAGGCCTCTGAAATCCTGTAGACTTTGAGCAAAGATGATCTTCTGATTAGTATTCCACTGTCATAATGTATCCGTCAAGTTTACAAGCTCACCCTCGTCCCAATGTATTCTGGGGCATGGTACACAGCATGTCGCTTTAGTTCAGCAGGATTTGACTCTGGTGTTGCCAGAGTAGCCTATGCATTAATTTCTGAACACCGAGGTCTTTTGATTTCCTGTGAAGTTGGGGATCCACATAACATGCGGTTACATATGCGTCAATTCATTATCTCGAAAAGAAGTATTTAGATTGTTAATCCTGAGGATTAACACTCTGAATTAAGAAATGTGTATTACCTCGCACCTAGTACCATAAACGCTTTGGCCGAGATAATCCGGTCCAAGTTACTGAGTATATGGACTTGATTATTTTATTTTATAAAAAGGTTAGTTCCAGTCCTTGTTTCTGATTGGTCAGTAGCTGTGTTTTATTCACCATAAAACACAGCTATGACCACTTCACTCAACGGTTTTGTGTATCACTGCAACACCCTTAGCAATATAAACAATCACTATAGTAGGGATGTGTCACGATTTTTGAATATTCGATTAGTTGATTTAATTATAGAATACTGAATAGGTTGTGCGATTGTCGTCTTAAAAAAACAGTAGAACACAGACTAGCGTGGCATATAACAGAGACGTTAAAATCAATGTTCACACGACGCAAGTGCCGTCATTCAGGCTGGCTGTTCACCATGTTATAACGCGTTTAGGCAGCCTAAAATCTATATGGCTTGAGGTAAGCTTGCTGCGATAGTCGGTGTTGCCGGTGTTCAGAAACAACCCCGGTATCATCACTTGTCACCGCTCCCAAATTGGCTGTGAAAGTAAAATACCCTCGGTCATTCATGGTGCGTGTCCACTTGCAGAGAGCGAGTGTTTTCAGTTTATTCCTATGGAAGCTGAACGTAAGAATTAATTGAAAACGTTCGCTCTGCTTTGCACCGTTATGAATGGCCGTGCGGATTTTACTCTTTTATTATATAGCTTGAGACAAGACAGCATATTTCCCAATGAATTAAACAGTTTATCAATATCATACAGTTTGAAAGCGTGAATGGTCTCTCTCCCTCTCTCTCTGTTTTTGTGTGCATGTGGGGGAGGGGTGCGATTTTCGAATAATAATCGAATAATTCCCAGCGATCTTCGAATATTATTTTTGCTTGAAATGCCCATCCCTACACTATAGTTCCATTTATTATATATTTCGGCAAAATGAACTGTTTATTATTTATGTAGTGAATTATGAGTGATCCCTGCTGGCATGAAGTTGAGTCATTGAGGCCATGCCCTTTCCGCTGTCAAAGAGTCTTCTCATATGGGAGATACGTTGACGTGTGCATGTGTCTGTGTTGAAGCCCACAGTTTCTGAAGTGTGAAGGGAATATTACTGTATTCATAATTTTCTGTTTCAGGTATGGTACTCTGTCCATCAATTTACACTGTATAGACTCTTGTAAAATCGTGCTGTGCCACGAATCTGTCCGTTTTAAACAAAAAAAAACAAAATAAAAAAAATGCAAAATTGCTGGTTTTTTTCATGGTGTAAAAAAAAAAAAATGATACAGCGGATAAGAACAGTTCCTATTCTCTGTTTTTATTTTAGCTCCATAAGATGAGGAATGATACATTTAGGAACATTGTCTTGTCACTGTCAGGAACTAATTTAGCAGAAGGATAGCATTTAATGAATTAATTAATATATACATTTTTGGTTTTAATACTAGTATTGTGTGGTAACCATTTTACAAAAGCAATAAGGTAGTCATGGCTGAAGGGGTTGCAAAGATGCCCTTCAGCTGTGACTTATTCACAAAACAGCATGGCCTCTCGTACCTTATTGCTTTTATAAAACGGTTTAAGTATTAAAACCAAAAATGTATGTATTATTGTTACTTTTTTTTAAAGTAAATTCATTAAATGTTCCTTATTTTTTATGTGTGAGAAGTACAGACATACGGTGGTGATTTTTTTTTTTTTTTTAGCTATAATAATAATAATTATAATTATTTTTAATGTGGGAGATGTGAAAAATATTGTGGTGATCATTTTTTTTTAGCCCAAATTATTATTATTATTTTTTTTTTAGTTTGACGCTTTAAGAAGTTTTTTATCATGGAATGCATTTTTAGCTCTGAGTTTGTTGTGTGGCTAAGCTATGATGGTGTTTGTAACATTCAGCCTTGTGAGAGGCCAGTTTGAAATGTGGCTTCCTGGAGGAAATTAATCTTCTATGGTTTATTAGTGGAGGCCACACTCTGAAGTATCCTTCACCTTTTGAATAATTAACAAGCAAGCTAAACAATGTGGTAGATAGATGCCATAAATCTGAAGGCCGTGGAGGAATACTCCTGGTCCAGCATTCATAAAGAGTCTGAAGCGATCTAAACAACGGTGAAATGAGATGAATTAATTGCGTTGTTGCTTTTGGCATCTGCAGTCTTAACGTTACTTGTAAAAAAAAGACCCATCAGTCCGGTCAGCCCCTTTCCACATCCTCTCTCCTCATCCTTGGTGGATGGCTCCAGTGTTTTCTTTAAGACTAAGAGCTTTGTGTTAAAGCTACTCTCAAATTCTCGACAGATCGATACCTATAGATCCTCTAATTGGAAGCCATTAGTTATGGGGTTTATAAAGCTGGTAATTATTGTGTGTAATCTTGCAGAAAATTAAATTTGGAGTTGTGTACAGTGTGTTGGAGAGAAGATTTTATTTTTTTTTTTCTGCTGCATTTACTATCTGTCAGGTGTTGCACGGTCCTACTTTTTCATGTGAAGAGCCAACTTTAGTCTTTCTAGCATAATATACTGCATTTATATGGAAAAGCTGAATAAGAGGAAGCTGTTTCGGGACTAGGTTTTATGAAAGAATGAGTAAAGTGAGGTTGAGTTGTATTCTTTTGAGAAAACAAAATACAAATAGGAACTTCAAAAGAACAGCACTTATTTGAAATAGATTTTTTTTGTAACAATGTAAAAGTATTTATTGTCACTTTTGATCAATTTGCTGAATACAAGTATTAATTTCTTTCAAAAACAAGATCATGCTGACCCCAAACATTTAAAGGGTATATACTGAGTAATAATACTGTAGACACCTGATAATAAAATGCATAATAATTGTGATTTGGTCTGTAAGACGCTATTCTGATATGATTCTGGTTCTGGTTATGTCATGGACTTGTGTATGGAATTACCCAAAAATACTTTTTATGCTCTTTTATGCAGTTGTAGTACTCATAACATGCATATATTCAGTAAAGGAGATTCATTGTCTGTTTGGGAGTAACAGCGATAAAGTGAATATCTGAATATAAAGTTGTTGCAGTGGATGAGATGATGACAGTGCCTAAGGCAAACACACACACTTGTTAAAAATGGAGGAAAACTAGAACTGCTACATGAGTGTAATTCTGGTGGTGCTTTAATTTTACTTGTTAGTTATTATGTGTAGCTATTTGTCAGATGAATTGAAATTAATTGGTGAAAACCCTGGACCCTAAATTCTTTTGAAGTTTAGAGAGTTTAGTTTTAAGAATTCCCAATGTAATCATGATTTACAGTTTTTGTTATGGCAAGTAGAGTAAATTCGAAGTGAATCAATGTTTAATTAAAGGATATGTTGTCATGATTATCATCTCTCAATGCATAAACCTAGAGAGATGTGTGTAATCAAAAAACATCTCAATGATTAACAAAATAGCAGCAACAGACCGCTTTGAAAGTGGTGCACAATTGCAATGCAACAATAGGATCAAATGATATTGTGTCTTTAACATTCTGGTCATGTTGTTCACAGGTCTAGATTTAGAACTGGACCACTAACAGAAAGCATTGCACCTGGTACAGTGTGCCTGCATGACCACCTCTTTTAAAATAGCTCTTGTTTTTTCTGTGTGTGTGTTCAGGAGTATTACCCGTAAAAGTTAGGTCCGTTAGCTTAGCTTCGCGCATGGTATTTTCCGCGTAAACTAACCAGGGTGATATGCAAAGCAGCTTTTGTTTAGCTGTGTAAATGAAAATTGCTAATCAATTTTACCCCTTATTTCATGGCCTGTGGTTTCTGCCCCACCCCCACCAGCTGGTTAATCATGCACAAGCTGAACACTTCATTACCCAGGACATGTTTGCCCCTTAGCGCTTTCTCGCTAGTAAATTAGTTCTTTCTATTTATACAGGTAAGGCAGGTCAGAGGTCTCCGGGTTGCGAAAGGTAAAGGGATGAAATTAATATAGCGCCAAGCTCTTCTGGCTGAGAGCCTCCCAGAAGAAAAGCCCTCCAACTTAAACAGTTTCATAAGGAGAAATGAATTGGCACTGTAGGAGTGCGGCTCTTTTTGTTCTAGCCTCAGATTGGTCCTGCTGTGTTCTTTCTGTGCTGCACTGCGTGTCCTTTGAAGCCATGAGCTCAAATCTTGGAAGCCTGTTTCTTACCCAGTGCCTGTCCTATCTACCTCCGCACCTTCGTCCAGGTTGTTTTTGCGGTTTCATCACGTTTCTTTTGTAGCTGCATTGAAGTGATTCACTATTTTGCTCTCCCTGCAAAGAGTACTTGTGAAAATTGAGGGAGGACCCCAGAGATTTGAGAGAGCATTGTTTTATCTTCATGTAATCCCAGAGTGACAGTGTGTCATCTGTATGACGAAGCTAGTCAAAGTCCAGGGGGCTTCATCTGAGCTTTATTGGGGATGAGGCGAAACCGAACCGTTTCACAGGTGTTCTGGACTGAGGTATGCTTCTTTTAGGTTTTGTTGACCTTGTCAAGTAATGGTCACATTTGGTGTTCTTGCAACCTACTTAATAATTGGGCAATTCTCCTTATGCCCCAAAACCTTATGCCCCAGAAACTGTAGCAATACAGGTATTCGTCCTGTGAATTTTGGTATTTTCAGTACGTGTCCACGATGAATACAGCGTTATAGCCTTACCACCATTAACCACCAATAATCGCAATAAGCCCCATGTTTTGTTGCTTTCGAAAAGAAACAAAGCATCATTTTTCAAATTCTGTCCATTTTATTTAAAAAAAATCCAAACATAAAATGCTGTTTTGACATACTTTAATGTGGCGTGATAGATCACTGTATAGGCTTCTCAGTTCAAGCAGAGCGCGAGTGAATGCAATAATCACTTTCTCTTTAAAGGTGGGATAAGTAGATTTTGAAAAATGCTGTCGGACATTGTTCATATTTGAAATCAACCCAAACAAACCCACTCCTCTCTTCATTGCTCCGCCTCCAAAACTCACACTCCAATCCTAACCACCCTGCTCTCGAACTCTGGCCTGATCGCTGCTGGCAGG
The DNA here is from genome assembly GCF_024489055.1 of Chanodichthys erythropterus. NCBI lineage: Eukaryota > Metazoa > Chordata > Actinopteri > Cypriniformes > Xenocyprididae > Chanodichthys > Chanodichthys erythropterus. Next base: position 24,889,811 of record NC_090238.1, read on the forward strand.
CGAGGCAAGTGCACTAACAATGACGCTAAACACAGCATTCTCTAGCGGTCATCAGTGTACAGTAGTTTAACTGCAAAACTCTCACTATCTGGCCACTGTTACACACGCAATGTGAGTGGATGTCTGTTTATCACAGCTGACGCACAACAAAATGCTTCACGAAAAATAAGGTGCAGTTGATGAATGAACTAAAGGAAGCACAAAAAATTAACATACAGTACACAAGAGTAAATACAAAGTTTTCGTTGTTAGTCACCAACAGCACTAGCCTGGTAATACCAGACTCTGCTACTTCACTTTGCTTCGTAGACAGAGTCTGGAATGGCATAATAGAGAAGTGTTTTCTCTCTCGCTAGGGGGCGCTTGTCTGAAGTTTAAAATCATTGGTTACCCGTAAGCCAATCAGATACGTTTAGTTATGACGTATGTTATGTGCCTGTACAGCCGCATCGAAGCACAGACATCATGCATCGAACTCAAATCTATGATTGAACTTCCACTGTAAACCTGTTGTAAACACATGATAAAACAAATGTTTATCAAACACTCTTCTTGTTCTGGCTTCAGTTTGAAAAAGAGTTTAATGTTCTCCATAACAGAGCGAATTGCATCCCGTGTCTCGTTTCCCATTTCCGCGGTCGTTTCGGTTTTCGATTTCTCTAACATACAATGTAAAACTCGGCGCTTAGCATCTACGTCACGGCTCTCAGCCCGCCCTCTGTTCGTTGATTGGTCCGGCTGTTTCCAGACCGGTGGCAAACAGAAAGCTCTGACGCTGTATCAGACTGAGTACAGAAGCGAAATGAAATTGAGCGGAAGTAGGAAGTCTGACGTAGTCAGGCTACAACAGCACAGCAGCTTCAGACAATCAAAACCCAGTGTTTCTCACATGTGAAGCGGAATGAAAGCAGACTCCGCATCTGTTTTCAGGCCTTCTCACTTAGCTCTCTCTAGCACTGGAAAGCTTTTCTAATATAAATGTGGGTTCTAAAGTGCTTGCCCAGTCAAAACCTTCATCCCATATTCTTGAGCTTCTTTTGTATTGTGTCTCATCTTTTTTTATTTTTTTGAGATCTTTTGTATTGTGTCCCATCTCTCGTTCTGCAGTTTTTTGTTTTTTTTTTCTTATTTTCAAATCTCCCTCTTGCCCGTTCTCTATCCTTGACTGTCATACGCCCCTGATGCTGATTGGTTACACGTTTATTGTTGGCGTCAGCCAGACTAACTTCCAAACAACTGTTTTTGAAATTCTACTTACACCACCCTTTATACTAGTTACAGAATAAACATGAATGAACATCTGAATGTATGTTGTTTTTTTTTTTGTCGTTGTTATATTTATGGGCTTTTTGTGCCTTTATTTGGAGAGGACAGTAGAGAGCAGACAGGAAAGCACTGTGCAGAGAGAGGGGGGCAGGATCGACAAAGGACCTCGAGACGGGAATCAAATTCGGTTCGTCGTGAACGCATTTATGCTATATGTCGGTGCACTAACCGCTAGGCTATCAATGCCAACAATTTGAAGGTATGTTGAAAGGTACAGTACAACTTACTGAAACGTCTCGTGTAATCGCTCAATCATTAAAGACATCAATAAAACAGCTTGTAAACCATCACGTAGCATTTACCTCAGGCAAGTCATTCAGTGTCCACAGTTTGTTAGTTCGTCAGAGAAATGAACTCTTCCTCTTTCAAGGAATGAAAGTACACTGCTGTAAAGGAAACAGAGGTGTGTGGGACGGAATGTGGCAGTGGCACAACAGTCATTTCATGTCGATTATCTTGTCATAAATGTTGGAAGCCAAAAAAGAAAAATCAATTACGATTAATTGCACAGCCCTACTTAATGGTGTATTTATTATTTGTTTTTTTGTTTTTTATTTTCATATCACATATTAGGCCTACGAAGCTAAAAATGGTCAAATTAAACTTTATTTTAGGTTACTAGCTTAGCATAGTCTTAGCTGTTTAAGAAAAGCTTTTTATTAGCTAGAACAATATACTGTATCATATCAGCTTGCTATTTTTGTTCAGGCTTTGAAGAAGAGGGGACAGGATTCTTGTGACTCTGGTTTTTAGTCCTGCTCATTTTAACCCTGCTAAACACAGCTTAACCAACTAATTAGGGGTCTTCAGGGTTATTAGCCTTTCATATGAATACCTACTTCCCTACTGTATATAAGGTGAAAAACAGTGTGTGAAAATAGTAGTAGGTCTGAATTTTTTTTGTCTTCATAAAACAGTCAGCGAAGACTGTTCTTGGCTCTGCAAAGAACCTTTCAGTAAACAGTTCTAAAAATAACTTTTTTTTTTTTTTTTTTATGTGAAGAGCATTTTAATAATCTAAAGCTTTTTTTTTTTTTTTCACTAAAAAGAACCCAATGGAAAGTTTCCATGAATTTAAAGATTCTTCATGGAACCATAGATGCCAAGAAAGAAGAGTGCTGGAGCAGGATAGGACACCCCTGGCCTATGCAAGTTTTATCACCGTTTCCACATCTGTAACTACACCATCAAAGTTCTTAAGAGAAGCAGATTGCTTTGAGGTTAGAGCAGCCCCCTGGTTCCTCATCAGAGAAGTGGACCACAGCACTGCGCTCTTGACCCAGTGCAGTTATAAGAAGTCTGGCTTGATGAGCCCATCAGCTGCTTAGGAAATTTTCTCATGAGGTCCCTCAATCTGGCTTTCTTCATCATCTGTCCCCCTAAAAATATGACCAATGCCGCCTTCTTACCCTGATCCTTCGGCATCTGATTTCATCTCGAAGGCCTATTTTTAATCGCGGGTGCAGTGCAAAGACATTCCTCCATTAATTCATTAAATGACCCAGCTGTGCCTTGCTGTGTCATATTTTCCTTTGGCCCTCTTGCTATGTACCACTGAGGATAGGGCCCAGCTCCATGCTGTTGATTCGTTCCTGGCCGCAAGTCTTTGGATCACATCACAACTTGAGTATTTTCATTGAAACAAGAGCACCCTCATCGCGTGTATTTACATATAAATATACGCTTGCAGTGCATGGACAGATGGCTAAAAACAGGGCGTTGGGTGGGGGAGTCATGCCTTTTTCCAGTCCGTTCTGAGGTTACTAATGTTTACATCCAATAATAGATAATACGCTCATCTTATCGCATTTGGGAGCTGCGACGTGCATGCGATGCTCTTCAGGCTTTGCAATGGAAAGTCAGCGTTTCAATTACTTGTGCCAAAGATTTAGATGAGCTTGTCCCAAACGAGAGGAGGTAATTCAGCCTTGATACATGGATGCCAGTAGCTGCCAGTGCTCCTGGGAAAAGGCAAATAAAAGATTAATAAAAGACTTGCAGTTTTTTTTTGTTTGTTTGTTTTTTTGTGTTTTCTTCATTGTTGATGTTGTGAACCATAGATGGCTCCTGCCAGAACGGTTAGCATCTAGCTGACCTGAATTCTTTAGCTTATAACAGCCTTGGGTCAGATGACCCTTTCATGCTAGCACAACATCCCAGCATGATTCATGTTGAAATATGAATAAGGCTATAGGCACAGGGGCGAATTTGGTGCCAAGGGATGGCGGTGACTTCACCATGTGTTGTGTAGATTGATGAAGTCAAGTGACAAGACATTTCAAGAAGTTGTATGTGTACAGAGTGACAGAAGAAGTTTTATCTAATTTTTTAATATACTGCTATTTCCCTTTGTTGTTATGTCAGGAGAATTTAGTGTAATCCTGTTTGGTTTTTGAAATGTAAACCAAACTAAATTGAAGGGTCGTGGAAACTAGTTTCTCTAGTTTATTTGCAGGTTCACCATTAATGAAATGGAGTATGGAGTAGTTCACTCAAAAAAATACCATAGTTTAGTCATAGTTACTACACTGACAAGGTGGACTGTTTGTGCTTTATACAGTGTCTGGTATTATTCAGCTGTCCATGTGATCTCAATATAGTGTGAAATTAAACCACGTTTATCAGACTTCATTTCATTTGTACATCATTTTAAACATTTTTTAAAACTGTAACTTTGGCCTCTCTATTGCCATATGTGACTGAAACAATTGCATTTGCGAGTTACTTTGAGTAAAGAACGAGTTGTTCTTTGTGTGTGTGTGTGTGTGTGTGTATACACTGCAGTTCGAAACTGCAGTTTGCGGTCAGTAAGATTATTATTATTATTATTATTATTAATAAAGAAATTAATACTTTTTAATTCAGCAAGGATGTGTTAGATTGATCAAAAGGGACAGTAAAGACATGTATTATAATTTTTACTTTAAAAAAAAAATGCTGTTTTTTTGAACTTCTATACATGAATCCTGAAAAAAATGTATCAAGGTTTCCACAATGATATTAAGCATTGACAAAGTATTTCTAATAATAAGAAGAAATGTTTCTTGAGCACCAAATCTGTATATTGGAATGATTTCTAAAGGATCGTGTGACACTGAAGACTGGAGTAATGATGCTGAAAACTCAGCTGGAATAGGAATAAATTATAAATATTAGAATAAATTATATTCTAAATATATGGAAAGAGAAAACAGTTATTTTATTGTAATAATATTTCACAGTAGTACTGTTTTTGTTGTATTTGTGATCAAATAAATGCAGGCTTCGGATGTCGCAAAAACATTAAAAAAAAACGTACCGACACACAAACCTGAGTTAGTAGTGTAGATACTACATAGTTACTTACTTACTTGCTTACTTCATTCATTCATTCATTCATTCATTCATTCATTCATTCATTCATTCATTCATTCATTCATTCATTCATTCATTCGTTCATTCATTCATTCATTCATTTATTTATTTTAGCACAAAGTTATTCAGAGTACACTTTATTGATGTGGTGTGTATATATAGTATTACAGTAGCAACAATAACTGAAGTGTAATTATGGTATTATGGATAGATTTGTGTATCACTCCCTGCTAGAGTTTACTATTTTCTATTCCACGTAGTACAGATTGTATCCAATTAGAAATATGCCAAAATAAAGCATACAACAGGGAAAAGGGAATATTTTAGACATTGAAACAGAAGTAGAGCACATGTGCAGCAGTCTCCAAACAGGTTTCTGTGGCCCCAGTGCCATAGATAAGACAGCAGAGTGCAGCGCGAGCACCACAGCTTCCCGAGTGACATCAGCCGCTCTGTGATCTGGCACACTTTCATTCGGTAACAGATTAAAAAGCCTCTTGGTGAGCCCCAACTCTGGAGCACTCTCTCTCTCTCTCTCTCTCTTTCCATCAGGCAGAAAGAGGGTGAGGGAAACGAGTGAATCAGAGTGATACTGGAGCTCTGTGTGCTTGAGGCTGTCCCTAACTGCATCTGTCTCACTATCTCTCTCTCTCTCACTATTCATCTTTCACATATACAGCACACCATCACACTCCTTGGTTCACAGCAAGGGTTTAAGATGGGGAAAAAATAAAGAGGCAAGCTAGGGACCAAACTTTTTTTTGTGTACGCACGTGGTGTTGGAGACGGAAAGCTGCTAATCCATCGCGCTGGCCGAATGGAAAGGGCAGACATATTTATAGCCAACTGAATCACTCGCCTCACAAATGCACAACAAGCTTTGGCTGTGATATTTCAGCTCTACAGTGCAAATACAGCAAAGCTCCATGCAAACTAGACTTAAGACACTGGATTCTGCAACTCTTTCAGTGCAGAGTTGCTCTAGGGAAACAGGTGGTGTAGATATGAAGCATATGAGCCTTGTTTATTCACGTTCAGATGTTGTTTTACCTGTTCTCTCAGTTATGAAGACAAATTAAGTTACGTTTTCTGAGACATCAATAATTTTTAAGATTGACTATACATATCTGAATATTGTTGAATGAAGTGCAAGTTGAAGGCTTATGTGTTTCCTTATTAACTACAGGCTAATAGAGTTTTGGAGTAAAGGTCTTTTCAGTGTGAACTTGGTACATCGGATCATCTCTGACCTTTTCTGACTGTCTCCAATGGCAGGTGTGAGAGTTTATAAAATATATAATATTCTCATATGCTGCCAAAAGCTTTTATACCTATCTATCTATCTATCTATCTATCTATCTATCTATCTATCTATCTATCTATCTATCTATCTATCTATCTATCTATCTATCTATCTGTCTGTCTGTCTGTCTGTCTGTCTGTCTGTCTGTCTGTCTGTCTGTCTGTCTGTCTGTCTGTCTGTCTGTCTGTCTGTCTGTCTGTCTGTCTGTCTGTCTGTCTGTCTGTCTGTCTGTCTGTCTGTCTGTCTGTCTGTCTGTCTGTCTGTCTGTCTGTCTGTCTGTCTGTCTGTCTGTCTGTCTGTCTGTCTGTCTGTCTGTCTGTCTGTCTGTCTGTCTGTCTGTCTGTCTGTCTGTCTGTCTGTCTGTCTGTCTGTCTGTCTATCTATCTATCTATCTATCTATCTATCTATCTATCTATCTATCTATCTATCTATCTATCTATCTATCTATCTATCTATCTATCTATCTATCTATCTATCTATATATATATATATATATATATATTATAGAATTTATATATATTATAGAATTTATATATAATGAAAAAATTCTGCACAAGTGCATGAATTCTGGGTATAAAAGCTTTTGGCAGCATATGAGAATGTATGATAAATAATATGTTGAATCTTTAAATGTGTCATAATTTTACATCTTACAATCCTCCAGCTTTCTTGACTCCATCCGACCAATATGAACCGGAATAGCCATGTATGACTATTGTTAATGATAACTGTCACTACATCTGGTCTATTCCAGTGAGAGGTGTGGACCGGTGTTGGTCAGAACAAGTCTGTACTATTTAAAGGTTTGAAGGTCGCTGCTTTCTAATTGTCACAGCATATGTGTGTGTTGGAAGTACACCTGCGTTATATACAGTATATGCATTTATGTGTGTGTGTATCCTGCAGTGGCATTAGTCAGAAGAGGTATTTTGGGAGTGCAAACTGTTGGCTCGCAGTTTGAGCCCTGTCAGCATGACATTTTCATGAATCATGTTGTTTCACTGAGATGTATGACTCTCCCTTTTTCCCTTGCTCTTTGACTTTTCATTTCTTTGTTTTCTCTCTCCCCCCCCCCATCTCTCTTTTTCACTCTCTGTCTCTGAGGTTAAGGACAGAGTTGTGAGAGGAGTGTAACCCCATCTCTACCTCTTCACTGTCTTCCTGCCATCCAACGGTTGTGCAGCTTTATCAAATAAACTACATAAAATTGCATTAATAATCCACTTGAATCAAAAAAGAGCAGTTTGAATTGAGAAGTATGTTCTGTCTGCAAAACAAAGTTCAAAGCTGTATGATCTACTTTCATCTGCACACAAAAGAAGATTTTGATGCATGTTTTTGTTTTTGTTTCTGTCCATACAATCTAGTGTTGTCAAAAGTACCAACTTCGATACCAAGTCGGTACTGAAATTTTAAAAATGTGATGCTTTGAGCGCTGTTGAGAGGATTCATAAACACCTCTGATTGGCCATTGTGTTCACACATATTTGATGAGCATGTGAACACAATGGCCAATCAGGGGTGTTTATGAATCCTCTCAACAGCGCTCAAAGCATCACAATTTTAAAATTCCAGTACCGACTTGCTTTTGACAACACTAATACAATCTAAACCGAACACCATTGTCTTTAATTTTATGGACATAGACGTTTTCCAAAATATCATCTTTTATGTTCCAGCCGCTGAAGAAAAAAAGTATTTAGGAATGACATGAGGGTGATTAAATATTTAAAAAAAAAAAAAAAACTTTTATTTTGGGTGTACTCTCCCTTTAAATGAAATGTAACCAATAAGAACAACCTCTGAGCAGTACGATCTTCCTCTTACCATTTTATTGTTGGATGGGTAACAAATGTGTGTGAATTATCTTTAAATTCCCATGATGGAGAAGCCAGCATGAGGGTGTCAGTAATGTGCAGTAGTGAAGATGCTTATCTTGTAGTTGTGATGACTCTGTTGATTCCATGTGAAAGACTAGAGATTTTCTCATGCCTCTGGTTTGCTTTCTGTGTGACAGTCTGCCATTGACAGGATTTAGTTCTCCGAATCTCTTGGGGGAACATTACTTTTTATACTGCACTGCTCTAATGCAGACGATTTGGGTATTTTTGCACACGTTGTAAGTTTTGCAAACGGTGAGTCATTTGGCAGATGTCTCTTGCGATGGAACATGATGATACATAAGGCAAAGATTACCCTAGAGCCCCAGAGGAACACTGTCATTTTCTGCCACCACTGTCCTGAAAAGAGATGCTCCAGCTCTCTCTCCCACTTTCTCTCTGTCTCCTGCCCGCTGATATCTCTCTCACATCAGCAGTAGTGCAGGGAAAGCAGAAATGCTTACGTCCAGCTTTCTTTGGCTCCCTTCCCTTTGCCATTTCCCTACACAATAGGGCCGGTGACTGTCCCCACCTGAGATGATATGGGAGATAGATGGTGAAGCAGGCAGGAAGAGCTCTGACGTAGTACGTCATTATGCAGACTGATCATCCCTATAAAGTTTGGCCATTAAATATGCCTGATTGGCAGATTAATTGTTCTCTTGAACTGATTGTTATTCATTTGTTTGGGCCAGTTTGCAAAGCAAATCGAATCGATTATTTTGTAAATCACTAAATTGTAAGGGAGGTCTTTGTCTGAGTGTAAAACATTGGTGGTGGTTGACATTTTAAAAATTTAAACTGCAATCTCTATAATATTACCAAAAGCATGGTGACAAACAGCAGTATTAAAATAAATAAATAAATAAGGATGCGCAATGCATTGGTACCATATAGTTTTTTTTTTTGTTTGTTTGTTTTTTTTACTTTTATTTTAAATGTATTGTTATCAGACAATTTTCTTTCACTTCTACCATGCAAACTATTTCTTTAAGTTTGAGGGACCGTTTACGCAACACCGTTTTCAACTAAAATCGGTAAACTTTTTATGTGTTTTGGCCATTCATTTGCACAACTGCATTTGGGGGCCTGAAAACGCGAACTTTTGAAAACCGGTTTTAAAGTGCAATTTTTTTTTCATTATCACCTCCATGTAAGCTACAAAAAAATCGAATTAGTGAAAACTGTGATGTTATGCGCAGTCTATTGGCACATAGTTTGTTTACAAAGTGAAATCAACTTTCTGGCTACTGGCCTGGCATGCATAATACAGCATTTTTAGTTGTTTTCATGGATCTGATCATTTTGATTATGTCGTCTGTATGTGAAAAAGGCAAAAGAAAAAAACGTTTTTAGTACATCATTGTCATGTAAACATACCTTTAGTAGGTTTTATTTTCATTTGTTTTAACAAATTAGTATAGATTTATTATCAAACAGAATTTTATATTGGTGCATCCCTTCAAAAGATGTGTGCATGGTGACTTCTGGAAACTTTTTTTGAATGATGACTAAATGTAAATTAGTTTTGTTATGGATGCATGATATTCAAATTCTTGCTGATGCCAATAAGCTGTTAGTCATGTTATGGCCAATAACTGATACAAGGCCAATAAATAAATATATATAGTATTTCAAGTTTTATTTTAAATGCTACAAATGAATTTAGGCATCACAACATTATAATATACAGTATGATTCTTTGGAGTTATGTAACATATCAATAGCATTTACAGTGAAATAGTCAAAATTCCACTGAAAAGTCTAACATTGTGTAAATATGAAATGTTTTTTCCTCCACGTCTTATGAAAGAATCTCATGTCTATCATGTTTGTGTATACCTGTTATGTTCAATCTATTTATTTTTCTAGGTTTGTTTCTCTGTCTGTCAGAGGAAATTAATTAGGCTTCAGCTATAAACAGTATAAAAAAAAAGTGTTCCCTCCAAACAAGCACATCACAACAGCAGTGACATCAAAAGCCAGCTTTTCATTAATGTAACACTATTTGCTGATATATTTTGATAAGTGTTAGCTAATGCCTTCTTGTTAAAACTGTAAGAAGAAAGATATGAATACTGGAGTGCAGTGGAACGTGTAAACAGCACCCATGAGACCACGTCAGTGTAAGATCGCTCATTTCATTTTTCAGCTGTATCGACGATGCCTGACATCTCCACAGAGACGAGACGTACATCTCACACAGATTAATGGATATGAATTTTTTCCCCCCTCCGTTCTAACTACACCCAATTTAAGGGCTCAAATTTGATACTTTTTAAGGTTGAAAAATCCACAAATGGAGGAACTAGGGCTTTCAAGTGCTAACCTTTTTTAAATCTAATTAATTACGATATACCGATTAATTAATCGCAAATTAATCGCACATCAAATTTCCCCCAAAAGATAAAGTCATTATTGTGTTAAATGAGAAAAAACATCTAATTGACATTATAAAAATCAGCTTTAGAAAGAAATATTTTATAAAAATAGAATTTATTACACAAACTTTTAGGCTACAATGGTATTTACAGACCAAAACCAACATTCAAAATATCTTCTTTTATATTGCGCAAAACAAAGAAAGTCATACATGTTTAAAACAGCATGAGGGTGAGTAAATGTTAAATCAACAGAATTTTCTTTTTTGGGCAAACCATCTTCAAAATATGAAATTATTAATTATAATATTATTATTTTTATTATTACTTTTCTTTTTTTTTTTTTGGATACTCTAAATACAAAACAAAAACTGCCAGTAGGTAGTGGTAAATGTCTAAAGGAGTAAGTTATTTTTATTCATTAATTCATTTGATTCTTCAAACGACTTATTCATTCAGGAATTAAGTAAATGGCTCTCTTTATGAATCATTGAATCATTTAATCATTGGTTCACTCAATTGATTCGCTCAAAACGTGGATTCATTCAGAAAAGAAACCCTGCTGTATGTTGCTTGGAGACTGCTCTTTGGCAAAATTGAGTAAAAACAGACAATATGTCTAAAATATAACAATATCATCTTTTTGTTTATTTAACTGATCTATAAAATCAATATCACTTGTGCTATCCTGTATTATATTGCACTTGTTACTCATGTGATATTGCTTAACTATATCATATGATATAAATATGAGACACAAACATATACAGGGGCATTTTTGCCCTGATATTTTTAATTTTAGGGGCATTCTAACTGCCTTCCATAGGCTGCATCATGAAGTGAGTTGTATACTGTAGGTCTGGGGCGTAATCTAACTGAGATTTTGCCATACATGCATAAATATACTAAGAGGTCACGCTTTGTGTGTCTTATGCTCACTGTCTCTCATTTTTCAATAGCCGATTCTTTGCAGACATACCCACCAATTGTTTGTTGTTGTAAGAGAGAGAAGTTGTTTCGCAGTGCTATATAACAGGATTTGAACCTGCATTGCAGTCAGTAATGAAGATGTCCATAGAGGCGACGTTATTCACAAGACTAAGGTCCGAGAGCCTAAGGGACGTCTGTATCTACAGGATTACTGCAGTAAATCTCTCCTCTGTGTCAGCAGGCTTTCCCTGGCCCTCTCTCTCTCTAGGAAGTATAGTCATACCTATCTTTCCCCCTCACTGATCAGAAAGGTGGAAGTGTCATCAGAAGTCTCATCAAAGCGAACAAGCTTATACTTCCTAAGTTGTACTTGGCATACAACAGGGAAGAATATATATATATATATATATATATATATATATATATATATATATATATATATATATATATATATATATATATATATATATATATATATATATATATATTTTTTTTTTTTTTTTTTTTGACTTGTAAACAAAACTTATGTAAAGACAAAGAGAGACCTGTGTGTTATTTCTGCTATACTAGTAACACCAAATGAATGTGCAAAATGTCCCAAAAATATTCTACCTGCCTGGGTTGTTGGGAAAAAAAATGGATAGTACTGGCTCAAACTCATGCCATTGTTTGCTAGTGGGGCTGGTAGGGATGTTTTGGTTTTTTTGGGTGCCCACAACCCCTTCCACTACCATTCAAAAGTTTGGGGTCAGCAAGATTGTTTTTGCTGTATTTTTAATCAAATAAATGCACCCTTTGTGAGAGTAAGAGACTTTAAAAAAACCAACAACAAAAAAACCACCCTTGCCGATACTTAACTTTTGACTGTTGTTATTCTTTTTAATTGTTTGCCAGTGAATTTAAAGCATGATCTGCCACATTTGCTTTTAAATAACCTGCTATAGAAATCGACTGCAGTTCAACATCTTTCAATGAAAGACTCAGTTTTGTGCGGAGTTTAGATATGTCTGCAAGTCTTTATATTCTTCTATATGTGGACCAAAGCTGCTGTCTAAAGGTCGGGGATCCACTCTTGGGGTCACACTCAGGTCTGGTCTCTCTGCATTAATCACCCCTCATCTTCTTAGTGCCTGACCCGGGTCTCCAGCAGCATTCCCAGGGTTGCACACCCCCATGACCTGCTCCTTGACCCACTGGCCCTTTGGTAAACGCTTGGCTCCTCTTCACCTGCAAATAAATACAGTAAGGTGCACTTTTCCATCCACCGCAGCCCATGAGACCAGACCCCATCGTTTTTTCGTCTTGGAAACACTTCTCTGTGTTTCTTACAGCAACACAATCCAGCCCATAATCATTTTCAGATACTATCTGGATGCTGGAAAGAAACGGCACCTTTCTGTTAAATATTTTGCTATTGTACAATGTATTTTTATATTTTTAATACTTTCTTCATTTGATATTCTAATCATTAATCTGTTTGCCTGTGTTGATACAAAAATCTAGGAAACTCCAGGCTAAATCCAGAGTTTAAAGAAAAATGAAGCGCTCTTGATGTGAAAATGACGGAATGGCCGTCTTTCTTGTTTTTCCCACCTCTCGGATCATTAGCATGTTGGTTTAGCACTCCTTACAAAAAGCAAAGCGGTCTCTTGGGAGTGTTCCCACACGTACAAACCCACCTCCTTCAAAAGAAAACGCAGCAGGCTCTCTTTTGTGTAGGTTAGCCGAATAACAGAAGTCAAGCTTGTCACCTGTGTTTTGAGTTGCAGTTATGAATATTCAATGTTCTCTCCTTCATAGTAAAGTGAGAGAGAGAGAGAGACCGAGATGGAAAGAGTGAGAGAGAACCACACACTTCTTATTCTAATGCATCGTTTTGGTCTTTTGGGGTAGCTGCCATGTTTGAAGATTCAAGAAAGCAGTTGGCTTTCATTCAGCGTTAGCAGTAAAGAAAATGTAAGTGCCCAAGGAGGGAAAAGCAAAACCTACTTTAGCATAAAATCTGTGAATTTTGTTCCTGCTGATGAAGAAACACAGCTTTCATACACAGATTTTGGCAAACAGTGTATTCGTTTTTATATCCTTTCTTTCCTGGTCCTACTTATTTTCATTTGAATTATTTTCTTATAACTTGTTCCAAAATTACAGTGCTGACCCACATTTCTGATTTGACTAATTTGAATCATTTTAATCATGCATACCGATCTGCTGGTTGGGTAGGGGATAATTGTATGTTTTCTGCAGCGTTGCCGTCTTCATTAGTATACTTTGATTACATGTTTTCTGGAACTACAGAGAACACCTATAAGTTCACATAGACAGTTTAACTCTTATCAAGTTTTATGCCCCCTGTTGATTGAGTAATGTTACAGCAGTTTGACTGCTCTTTGAAAAAAGTAATATTTGCTAGTTCTCTTCGTTATAACAAAGGAATAGTGCACCAAATGACTTTCTTGCTTTCGCAAAACACACAAAGAGATTTCAACACTCGCCAAGGTGATATGACAATATATGTTGATTATAAAGATCATCCACTGGTTGAAATGTATATATTTTGTATTTATTAATTGTGTAACATATAAACCAGTGCCACTTTTAGCACCATGCAAGTAAAATACAAAGTATCTTAAAAATTATCCTTATGATATGCAATATATTAGTTTTATTAGGCATGCACCGATACCACATTTTCCAGAACGAGTCCGATACGATACTTCTATTTTTGGTACTTGCCAAAGTACAGATAACTGAATATTCATTGCATTTGTAATTTTTTTTAAATATTGGGTAGAAAAAAAACTCCTCTGATTGGCCATTGTGTTCACACGCTCAACAGATATGTCTGTGATTGGCTACAATGATCAACTCTTCAAAAACATGTTGTAAATAGACATCTTTGACGCTCTTCATTGAGCGCTTACACAAATACACATGAGAGCATTTGAAAACACTTTTAAACACTTACGTGTGCTTTCAAAAGCTCCGTGCATTGATCACTGTAGCCAATCACAGACATATAGTTGAGCGTGTGAACAATGGCCAATCAGAGGTGTTTAAGAATTCACTCAACAGCGCTTAAAATGCTAGGGGGAAATGCTGGTATCGTCACATTTTTTACATTTCAGTACCGACTTGGTATTGAAGTCGGTACTTTTGACAACACAAATGCCTGTTAAAAAGTATTGTAGGAGCTTCTGTTACTTACACTGTTCATATTATTGCTACTGTTTCTATAGCGCGGTTATTTCTCTAGCAGGGCTCAACGCTATGGATGTTTTTTCTACTGGTCTGGTTGGGTCAGTGGTTCAAATTTTTGGATACCAGTGAAACATCAAAATTTTCAGGTACAGAAATTGAATAAATTAATCAAATGTAAAATAACATTGCTTAGTCTTTGAATTAAATATAGACTAATCCTTATCAAAGTTACAAAAGTTATCCAGTAAAAAGCAGTGCGTATCCAACATACTGTTTCACACGCATTTTCTTTCTCAATTGTTTACGTTTGACATAACCGACTATGTTTCACAGAGATACCAGCAATATAGGCATTTTGATATAATTCTGTGTGAATTTGTCCATTCAAGAGCAAGAAGATGTGAAGTAGGCTATTCACGTACTGTCTGAGAGGCAGGTTTCTGGGTGCGCATTCCGGATGTTTGCACATTTTCAGTTCATGTTTTTACTTAAATATACAAAATAAGTTTTACTCGAAATTATGCATATGTGCAGAGTGAGTGATCAGCAACCAAGAAGCTCTCTCTATACCCTCAGTTAATGTTAGTAATACGTGCCTCATTTTATCTTCTTTGCTATTGACATCCAACCGAACTATAAGCTTTCCAGTGATGTCTGTAAAAACAGGTTATGCTCGACAATATTTAATATTCTTAATATTAATATTCTGTTAATTAGATACATTTACTTCATAGATATCCTCTCATATCTCCATTATGCTCTTTGTTTGCTGTCAGTGTTTCTTTGTCTGGACAGGGGACACAAACACTGTATACACTCTGTGTGGTATTGGTTGTTGGCATTGGAGCATTTTAATGAGTACAAGTACATGAGTGCAGTATCGGTATACTTGTATTGATGCATCCCTACGTTTTATTGTATATTCATTTTCTGTAGTCATTCAATAGGCGAGAAACCGTTTCTAGATGTGCGAAAAAAAGACTGAAACAGTTAGTTAACAGCTCACTCAAGGGGAAGATTATAATTGAATAATACCCTAAATGTAAGTTTATTCCTTATTATATAGCTTTAATGGTGCTTTTGAATTCTTTTGAAGCTTAAAAGCTTTAGTAGCCTTTCATTGTAATTTCATAGTAAAGTGTGACCAGCACAATCAAAATTTCTCCCTTTGTGATCCACAGAAGAAAGCAAGTTATAAATATTTGGAGCAACACAAGTCTGTAAATCATTTTTTAGGTGAATTATCCCTCAACTGCACTACTACGTTGAGCATCCTTACTTTGTGAACATCGATGGAATAGTGTATGAACAGATCTGTGGTTCACAAGAGACATGGTGTGTGTATTTGTGTATGTCTGGCGGGTCACGTGGAGGCCCATGGCAGCGTGTCTGGCTGTGTCCCTGATTCAGTGCTGCAATGGGGGGACAGATGGGGCCGCTGAGAGCCGCCTGCAGCAGCGGAGCAGCACAGACAGGGGAGCACCCCATTCACACCTCACCACGACACTCAGATCAGCATGGGGAACCAGGCCACACTGCCTCTCTGTCAACCATTCTCCATGGCTTCTGGACTTTTTGGTGAGCGTGAAAGCTCAAACACATTCAACACATACAAAAATCATGAATTTCTTTATTATTCCAAGGAAAAGCCATCCACTTAAATTTAAGTTAAAACTCTAATACCCAAATGTGTAGGCATGAAAGTTTATCGTAGCACAATTCAGCATCCTAGTGTGGCTACAAACACCTTCTTTAACAGCTTCTGTACCCCATTTATCTACAGGGCACAGTACAAAGAACAACACGCTTTTTTTGCTGGAACATAGTGGTTTCTTAAACATAGGCAACATGAAAATATGAATACTAATTACAAAATTAGGAAAGACAATGTAATTTGTTGGGTGCTCAGTTGAGAGAGCATTAAGCCTGAGGAAATTCCTTCTTGAGAGTTTGCTGTAGCTCACTCTACATAACTCTTTGAATATTTGCATACACTGAGTTAATGAACAAAGTTTTCCTCCTCTGTGAAGGCGCATCACTTTCAGCCCTGCTGCACACTTGTAAATTAGCCACGGAGAGCGCAGGCTTCACCTGTTGAGAGGCCGTCTGGTGTGTGAAATGAGCTCCCTATTGGGAGTGGGTGTTGCCTCGTACCACTGATCCGAAACCAGGTTTTGCAGATTCTCTTGTAGCCACTGAACTCTGGAATGAGGTAAGGGCTTGACTTGGGATCAGTACCGTATTGTCATGCTTTCTACCCGGTGGTTGTCTCAGAATCAGAGATGGACCATCATTGACACAGACGCAGAGTCTTTTTTCACCTGCTGTAGAGGTTCATTCAAGAGCACATGGTGGCGTCTTGGACTTGACGGCACATACGGAGTGCATGAGGAGTCCTGTCTGTCATTACACCTGCTGAGTTGTCCAGTGCAAATTTGTAGACAAAGGGTTAAGCTGGTTTCTCCGACTTTGATCTGTTGTAGATGTCGATTCTGGAACAACCCAGCATAGACTAGCCTGAATTTCCTGGTTGATGCTGGATTGGTGCTGGTCTTGTTGATGGACCAGCATCACTTTAGTTGATGAAACTTGCCAACCAGAATGGCCTTTTTTTTAAACTGTTTGGCCAAGGGAGTCTTGCTGGTGAAGCTAGTTAAAACTCCTGGTAGGGGACTATCAGCATCCAAAGCATGACATATTGGTGACCAGCAAGTTTTAGGGTTAAGGTTTGGGTTAATCTTAAGGTTGGGTTTAGAGGCATTGACAACATCTTACCTATAATTACCCTCTGGATTTATAGTTAGTTAGGGTTAGGATTGTGTTGTTCCAGGACCAAACAAAAATCCGAACTGGAAATTGTCCTACATTACTTGGCAAAGTTCTGCTTCACCACAACCCTGCTGTAGAAGTTCATGGGTAATGATCATGGAGAAACATGTTCAGTGTGTTTTTTCAAATGCGAGATCCCTCCAAAAACCTGTCTACATTTTGTTTGTTGCCACTTTGTCTTCTTTTTTTAGCCTTGCATTCTTTATCCTGAATGCAAATGGGACACAAGAAACCAGTCTGTGTGTGGAGAGTGAAAGTAAAAACGAAGAAGAGAAAGGTTTCAATTTCTGACGGAGTCATGAAAACCCAATTAAGCCTCTCCACAAAGAAACATCAAGTGCTTTCACACGGCGGCCGCATGCCTGTGGGAATTTGAGTAACTTCAATTACTTTGGGATTAATTTGGGGTCATGAGGGTCCATTTGCGGAGCTCTGTTAAGAGAGAGAGAGCGAGCAAAGTCAGGGGAAGGAGGAGGAGTGGAGGTCTCACTGGTATTTAGTACTGCAGGTTTGACAGAGACCCCATTGCTGCTGTATCTACTGTAACGAAGAATGAGGTCAAGTGCTGAAGACTGTAAAAACACTTAGGACTCTAGCAAATATTATTTGTGATGCTTTGAAATAAAATGTAGCTCTCAGCCTACCATTTTTTGCTTATAGGCCTAAAAATGTATAATTTACAATAGAGATGGTCTTGTTCATGAAAATATTTTCCCCCTCCAGTGTTAAAGCTGTAAGATTCCTATTCTAGATAGCACCTTCACGTCAGAGCGCTCCCTGATAAGGTGCTTTTCTTGCAGAAGCCAGAGTCAGCATTTTGGACTCGTTTCTAAACTTAGGTTAACAAAATGCAAAGTTACACAATAATATGGAAGGAAAGTAGAATACGAGACTGCAGAACTCCTACAGGAATACAGCTATTGTTATTCAAGACACTTGCATAACCATCCAAACAATTAGATTTTTTTTTCTTTACCTTAGCCTGAGGTGTTAGCAGTTTAAACGTATAATTTAAATGTTTTCAAAGGGGAAAGGCATCAGGGATCCAATGAGACAGTGTATTATTGGAGGTCGCTGTCCCTCTGTGCTAACCTCAGATACTTTAATCCTTGACTCTAAGGATTATAAATATATTATTTTTTGTCTTAACTTTTTTGAGTATCTTAGATCTCATTTCCATCAAACTTGCCGTTTCCTGGTAAAGAATACCAGAATTGGTTCTGCAGAACTTAAAGGGATAGTTCATCCAAAAATTAAAATTCCTATCATCATTTACCCACGTTGTTGGTGGGTAGTTGTTCAAAATCTGTATAATTTTCTTTGTTCTGTTGAACACAAAGAAAGATATTTTGAAGAATGTGTTAAACCAAACAGTTTTGGGGCACCATTGACTTCCATAGTAGATTGTGGTAAAGTGGTAAAGTGGTAAAGTGGCCTGGTTACAAACTTTCTTCAAAATATCTTCCATTGTGTTCAACAGAACAAAGAAATTTATACAGATTTGGAACAACTTGAGGGTGAGTAAATGATGATAGAATTTTCATTTTTTTGGTGAACTATCCCTTTAAGGTGAAGGGTACATGTATAACATACAGTAGCATAAAAGGATTCTTTGTAGTGATGCACTGAAATTAATTATTACTGAAACAAAATTATAGTTTTCATTTAGCCGAGACCTGAAAGTAGTTTATTTAATAGTCAATTAACTAATCAATTATTCAATAATCAACACTCAACAACTGAGTTGTATTTAAACATTTAAATTGCACATAGTTTTTAGATTAACTTTTTAATAATATTATTTACACTCCAATTTGTCGCTAATTCTTTGTATATTAAAGTAGTAAGAATGGTACCACATATTAGCATACAAGTTCTTTAATAACAAACCAATATTATGTCTATTATATCAGGCTCAAAAGATCTGGTAGTTCTCTATTGGCAGAGATTTTTCTCTCTGAAAGAAAAACTAGCAGCTGTTAATCTGATGCCATGGCTTCTTGCTAAAGAGGTGTCTTGGTGTCCACAAAGACCCCACCCTTGGTCATGTTTTTGCACTCATCAGGGTGCAAATGATGTGCCTGTAAAGTGAGTAAATTGTGTATCCTGTTAAGTGATATGGCGCTCGCTGCAGAAGTGAGGTGCAGAGACCAGCCACAGCTGCTGTTCTACTGTTAAAGAGCCTCTTACTGTGATCTTACCCCTGACTGATTGAGAGAAAGAGAGCGAATCCTCTCTGGATCAGATAGTGAGGTCACACAACTCACCTCTCTCACTCTCTTTGTGGAGAGCTGCACTAAAGGTGCACAGATATTACAGGGTTTCCTTTGCTCTTATTTTAATGGTAAGTGTTATGGGCAGGGGTCAGTATTTCTTGTTGAAATCACTAACAGAAGAAGGCCCCTCTCAGAGATGAGAAAAGGCCACTGGAGGAGTGATCTGACATGTTTTATAAAACAATGTCATGAGCCAGCTCGTTCAAGTGGAAAAATGACTCGGAGCATCTAAACTGCCACAGAGGGGGAAAGATGGAGAATAGAAAAGAAGGGAAACCAATAAACCTCTGTCATTCATGATATACAAGTGTAGACATTTTAACACTTCCTGTGGCCCATGCAGTGGTCATTATTGTGAGATGTACAGTACCAATGTGTGAGTAGATACGTGAACCCTGAGAAATTCTGCATTTAGAAGAAAACTATAGTCTACTCTGTCACAATTGGGTGTTTTAAAATTAGACAGCTTCATTGACATTATAAAGAATGTGAGCTGATTTTCTGCGTATATCCTGTGTAATCACTAGGCGTTTCTCAATGTCAAGGATACTTCCTTGGCAGGACTGGTCCTTCCAAGTCTCTTCCTTCAGAGGCTAGGCGAGGCTCCTCTTTAGCATTCGGAGAACACGTAAATGGAACAGACTAGCAAGTGCACGTCATTGCGTCATTACATCAGTGAAAAGGTCCGCTTTCTGTAGATGGCTGCTTGTTTTCTACACGGAGACGTATGAACGCCTCCGTTTGTTTCTTGGTCCCTGTTAAAAATGACAGGAAAGCTATGAATAGCGCTGTGAATGGTATAATATTAACGTTACAGTAAATTACTTTGGGCAACTTAACTAGTTATTTATAAAAGAAATGCCGGTGATGGCAACCAAGCAAACAATTGTTAAATGACGGTCCGGTTCAATGTAATTTGTATAATTTATAATATCATTACGGTAGTAATTTGTACTGGCATTTAAACGTTAAACTTTAATTATCTGACATATTTTCTACAGTTATAACAAATGTTTGGTAACGTAAATATACTTACATTTGAAAGCATATTGCCCGCTAACGTCCGATATTTTTTTTTTTTTTTTTTGAACAAGATCGCAAAGCTGCACGCATAGGATTGTGGGTGATTTGAGAGCGCGAAGGCTACACATATGCATCCTTTCCTGTATATGGGATATTTTTCGAACAAAAGACTTAGTACTTGTTTGAAATTCCTTGACATTGAGAAACGCCTACTGTGTAACTGCAGTTGTTTACAGTTGCCAAGAAATATTGCAGTTTGACAGTAATATTGGCTGCATCCAAAAGCTGAAAAACATACAGAGGTAGAAAGGCGACAAGGCACGTCCGAATCCAGTGATCTTGTCACATCCTGTCTGATGAGATACCTTCAACTGGTCAATTTGTAAAGGGAGCATAGATGTATCCTTTAGCTTCCAATTATACCCCACTATTTTGTGGGTTTGATTCTGTCATAGGTGAGCTTAAAAAAAATGGTGTCTGAAAGTTCTAGTTCGTGGTAAGTTTGTGTGTAAATGTATGTTTTTGTCCAACCTTTTCCACTTTCGATGTCATTTCTAGAGAGAAGTTGGAATTGTTGTTAGTTTGACTTCACAAAATATGACACTGAGCCAAATTTACTAGTGCTATAAATAAGAGAACACAGACTCATATATTATATATATCAAATGTTATATTGAAAGTCAGTATTCGCATCTTCCAATTGGTTCTTTTATGTACTTAGAAGCTTTTGCTGACAAGGGAAATGGCATTAAGTGTGACAGAGCATTCGCTCAATATCATCTGTTTTTTGACGGAGGTGGCGTTTAGCGCCTTTTGCATCTGAACTCTTCATACATATACATACATATATATAATAAGGAATAATTGACGACGGGCCATTGAATTCTTAGAAAATATAATAATGGGTGTGCATTATTTTCTAAGAATTCACTGGTCCGTCGTCAATTATTCCACTTATGCTATGGTTACCGCATCTCAGGACACTGTTTGTTTTTGTCCTTAAAACACTCTTGTGTTTCTTACGCATCTCATCCCAAGCCTCTGTTGCTAATTCCAAAACGTCATTTCAGAACTAGTAATGGAGGCTTGAGCCTTGATAGCAGAATAATACCGCTGATACAGTTATTAAAGCAGTTGAGAGAGAGAGAGAGAGAGAGAGAGAGAGAGACAGAATGAGCATATGTGAATTAGCCTACCTGAGTGTCTATGCCTCTCTCACGGCAGCACTGTCTCTACTAATAGCGAAACGAAACTATAATTTTATCTACCTCATGAATCGCACAGTTATTACCTCACTAGTGTGTGTGTGTGTGTGTGTGTGTGTGTATATATATATATATATATATATATATATATATATATATAAATATCTTTTTTATTTTTTTTTGTGTGTGTGAGACTGTGTGTGGTAAGAGATGGGACTTTATTTAACCTGGTAGTTTTACTTTACATTATAATCCTTATTTTAGGTTTTGGTAGAAATAAAATGTATTCAAATTGCTGTTGGAACATACTTGGGCAAAATACAGCCACTTACCAACAATCTGTCACAAAATTCCTCTTTTTAGGAAGGACCTGGTCAGAATCACTACACGCACCACTGGTCAGATGTAATCTGTAAACATTAGACTTTCATGTTTGGTTCTCTTTCCTGCCGTCAGCAGAAGAGGTGTGAAGGGAACTATGTTTGAAGCAGACTAAAGTACAGGTTTGGAGCCTCACTACCTCTAAATGGAGTTCAAACTGTCATTATCTGTCCACACAGATAAACTCAAATTACACCTCTATCCTCGGCTGTTAAGTTGTTTTCTTTGTCGCAGCCCTCTCTCTCCCTCTTTTTTTTTTTCTTTTTTTTTTTCTTGCTCACTTGTTCACTAGGTAGGAAAGGGAAGCTTGAGCTGTCTAGCAGGTGCATTCACGCAGAGGTAAGCACTCAGCATATGTAAGTGCAATTCTAAAATCACTGTCTTGCTGCGAAACACTTGAAATTGTTCTCTAATGGCCCTGGCTTTGTCATATGGTTTTGATTATAATGTGAAGATTGCATTGCCTTGCCTTTAGCGAGGGTGAGATGGAAGAGTAATTGGTACGTGCATCGAATGCTTTGCCCTCCTCGTCACAGAGCTAAAAGGGGAACCCCCCTCCCCTCCCCGAAGACGCGCGCATGCACGAATACATGCAAGAGCGCTGTGTCTCCTCTGGTCATTGCTAATGTCTCAGTCGGGCTGTCAGGAGTTTTCTAAGTGGGTTATTTATCAAGCCTTGCCCTGTTAAATATGCATATCTGCTTCAATCCCAGACATGTCTCCAGTTTCCCATTCTAGATTACAGCAGTTGGAATACAATTGCCAGGCGTAGGGTCAGCAACCAGCCATTTTTAATATCCTTTTTATTTATTTATATATTGATTCATTTATCTCTAGAATGGGATGAGTTTTACTTGTTAGATGAGTGAAAAGTCTTTTCTCAGGTCTCCTCCCAACTTGTGGGCTTTATCTGAACACTACACTCTTTAGCATGCATTAGGGATAGATGTTGGTGGGATTGGAAATGTTTTGTACTTGTAATTTTCTTCATCTGTTTTCTTTTTTGCTTGTTTGCTAATTGATTGGTAGCATTACTATTGCTAGCACTCACTGGAATCCTTTCTACAGTTTATCCTACTTAAAAAAAATCCCAAATTGAAAGGAAAAAAACATCTTAGTGTGTATGTATTTATTTATGTATTTATTTATGAGATGCCATAGTATCTGCACAGCCTCCTTGAAAGCTGAGATTTGCTCTTTATATGACTGTGCCTTTACGGCATGATCTTACTCCAGTTATTTTGAGAATTAGCCAGTTTTTGATAGTAAATCTCACTTGTCACACACTCTAAAACTTAGCTTAGCCAAGAACACAATACAATAAGCATATGTTGTCAGATTGTTAGTCAGGGCTATCTGCGTATGAAACCGTATTATTCACTCATGGACTTGCGTATCTTAAAGATGGTTCCTAATCCAAATCACAATTATTTTCCATACCTTGAACAACTCTAAATCATACCAACATTTTAGTAAACTACCACAGAGTGGAGTTTATATAATCCATTTTCCTCATCATATTTCAGATGTTTCAGAGCTAAAGGGCTTTGGTTTATTTTTAAATATGCTTTTCCCTTGTTTGTCTATCCGCAGCTTTCAAAGGAGCCTCTCTCTCTATTTCCCTCAGCCGTTTGGGTCATCTTACAGCTGGGCAAAACTGCCAGCCTGCTTTCATTTGTTTTTCTGTTTTTCATTCCCCCCCAATTCTCTCCTCCATGCTGCATAAACTCTTTTGAGGAGGAATATTGTTTTTAGGATGAATGCACAGCTGTGCTCCCTACAAATCCCAGTCGGAGTGTGAACAAACATGCCATGAAACAGCCTGCAAAGAATGCACATATAAAAAGGCCTGTTTTATTGATGAGCCTTTTTTAAGGCACCCCCAAAGACTCTGATTCTGCGCGTGTTTTTCATGCTCAAGCTATGTGGCTTGTGTTGACTGATATCAGCCGATGCAGGCAGGCGGTAGACTGTAGCGTTAAGGCCCAGTGTTTTACTCAGACACACACTAATAAATTCTCCCTAATTCATTTTTTATTGTCTCAGGGGACCGGCCTGCAGATTTGCCTCAACAGAGGAAGCATCGAGTTACCTCCTCTAAATAATTGATGCTTCTTGCTTCTCTCCCAGACATGGCCGAAATCTCAAAATATTCACTGGCTTGACTAAATATGAAGATTGCCTCTGAGAGAGAGAGAGAGAGAGAGAGAGAGTGTGTGTGTGTGAGGGGTGAACTGGCTTGTGCTCTGGTTTTGACATAGTTTTTTGAGGCACGCCGATGTCATTTGCCTGTGTAAGTGGTGGTGCTTTTCTCCGCCACGTTAGAGGTGCACACGGGCCGTTCAGAGGTTAAGTGCTATGCGTTTTTATGGTGCTAATGCCGCTTGCGCACATACATGCACTTGTGCCAGCAATGGGAGGCGGGCACACATTACACCTCGCCTATTGTTCGAGCTCACGACCCTCCACGTAACCGCTTGGAAAATGGCGGGAAAAAAGTCTCAAATGCTAAGAAAGCGTAAATGATGAGGGTGTCTGTGGTCAAGCAAGCTTAATTACTCAGTGCTCTTCATTTTGGTGTATTTTAGCCTTAATGGCGTGAAATGTCGTGCTGTTCTATTGTTGATGCTCACATCCTGTGTCTCTCATCTCCACCATCATTCACTCTTATTCTAATTAGTACTATTATTATTCTGTCTCTCTGTGTGGAAAAGCTCAGAAATCAGAAAAGCCAAGAATGATGCCAAGAATAAAATAACATATTAATATTCTGAAAGAAGAGTCATGATGACAATTCGTAACTATTTTATGTTTTAGCAAATTTGTACAGTCTCTAATTTGTACAGTCTCATTTTTACAAGATAGCTATTTGTTAATTAAATACTGTAGTCATGTTTTCTGGTTGGTGTAATTTTAGATGCTGTCAAAACTCTTGAAGGCTTCACACAGTGTGTTGAGGTATTTCCTTTATATTTAATTTAATGTCTAACATAATGAGGTTGAGACCTCATTCAGTTGAAGAAAAACTGAATATATGTTTTCCCACAAATTTTCAGTTGGCTAAAAGTATGCGTATTTTCAGTTATCATTAAGACTCGTATTTAAATTTCTGATGTTAAATTCATTTTTGTGTAAATCATTCTGATTTGACATTTAGTATTGTTCATGATGTGGCGATTTCTTTTGTAAAACATTTTTTTTGTAAATCAAAAGAATGCAGTCGGAAAGGCTGACTTAAAACGAGAGTAGTTTTTTATGGCAATTTCCCATAAGAATAGTTTAGTGAATAAATTGTCACACCAACATCAAAATAAATGATCACATTAACGCAACAGCTTGCACAAGAATGGTTTCACGAACAGTTTACGCAAATTTGTTCTGCTTGTGTTTCATGAATAAAACGCATTGAAATGACTATACTTCTTTCACTCATAGCCTCAGCTTCCTTTATTTCAAATTTAATGACGAGTCTATGCACTTTGATTTTCTGAATTTCTGTCTGACGTCAAGTGTTCTTTAACTGATGTAATATCTCTTCTGTTTTGCTCTGTCATAAATAGAGAGGTCTGTTGTGGACTGTTGTTACTGTAGCTTCCTTGGTTCCTCTCTCTTGGTTTGTTGTAATATATATAGGACCCGTTCACCTCAGCTCTTGTACTAAATGCTCAGGACAGGAAAACCGAGCCCCTCTGCACAACTTCCTAAAAGAACAGTGTCTGCAGTTTATGGCTGCATGAAGAATGCAATATTAAACGATTAACATGCTGGGATAATGTTTCGGGAAGATAAAAGTATTGTGGTGTGGGAGTACTTTTACCACAGGGCCTCGGTTGCAGCCTAATGGAGGAGAGACACAGGCAGTGTCAAAGAGCACTGTCTTAGGTGACTGTCCCTCACTTCTCCTCACACTTTTTATTTATTTTAACCCCCGCCCACCCCTCACCCCCCAAGGTGCGCGCCCATTAAAGCCCTTCTTACAGACGCACACACATACTCATCCTATATGCCCACCCAACAATCCCACCAGATTAGATTTTAAAGAGACATGTCATCCCAAATGTTGTCTCTCTTTCTCTCTCTGGGTCTCAACCCCGCTGACCCTAGCTACCAATTAGCGTCCTCTTGCATCCGTCCACCCACACCAACCTTGCCTCTAGTACCCAGCTGATTGGCTAACCGGTTAGGTGGGAATTTTCTGTACGCTGGCTAATGTTGTCAGTGTGAGTCCCTTGCTGATTGCCTAAAGGTTAGACCACCTTTCTGGAGGTATGCACTTCTTCAGCCAGTGGAAACTGGGTTGACTATTGCTCCTCTTTAAAGACAGTTTAGAACTTATCTTATTATGAAATTTATAATGGCTGATTAGTTAGAATAGAAACGGCCATTTGGAGCACTTGGTTGACGAGAATTGTTCCGATTTAGCTGATGGCCAAATGTGGTTTGACATTGGAGTGTTGTGTTTGAGAATTTATTTTAAGTTCTGTTTTTGACATTAATTCTAACATATTTTAAAGACTTTTCATTATGATTGATGTCAGTACGTACACACCATGTTGCTACCAAATGCAGTTTTGTAATCTGTTTCAGGGCCTCTGAAAATATACATATTGATTGACAGACTGCACAGCCAACGCTTTGGATTTGGTTCAGAGAGAGCGTGACAGAGTCTTTGACACTAACACTATAGTTTGTGTCTGGCACTTGCACTTGATTTTCTGCGTGTGTGTGCTGAGATGCTGTACGAGCGTACGATTTGCTTCACCACACACACTCTGTCTCCACAGCAGTCATGGTGGGGAATTAACTCGGTGGCCCTGTTTGATCACGCCTCAGCAGCTCCCCTATTTGCCCTGTTCTACCCCCAAAGCCCCGGGGCCTCCTCCTGCTCCCACACGCACTCACATGTTCAGCTGTCATGTCCAGCGTTCATGGCTTTTTTTATAGCAATAAGGGGATGGTAGAGATGGGGGACATAAACAAAACATTAATAAGAAAGAAAAAAAGCTTAGGCAGGTGTTATTTGTGTTTTCAGTGCCTAGAACAATAAAAGTTTCAGTTGGTTTGTGTGTGGAATAAATTTATATATTTTCTATACAAACTTTTATTTATATTTTTTGTTTACTTAAGTACATAGGAATATGAAATATGCCAATATAGGCATAAAGATGATCAGTTTCTATTAGGGGTGTAACAGTAACTGTTCGGTGCATGCAGTCACACGGCGAATACAGTCAGCCACAGGCGATCCACACTCCAATCCAGAAGGAGGCGCGGTAATGCAATGCTGTTTGCTAACCACCACAACAGGAAAAAGCACAGAAGAAGAACAGACAATCTATGCATAGATATGTTTGCGTGTAATTTCTCAACTAGTGTTTCAAACATGGAAAGATATCAGTAAAACAGCTTGGGAACAATATCTCGTGTAGCATTACATTTACCTTTAGTGTCAACAGCATGTTAGTTCACTAGAGAAATGAACTCTAGAGGGGAGCATTTCACTAAATATATGCATTACATTAGCTTATATATTCATTATATTTACTTTACCTGTTAGTAATGTCTTATTTTATATAGCCTGCTTTATATGCAATTTACATGTTTTTTCTTTATTATTTGAGTGTTGAGTGTTGATTTCTTATATCTAAAAATAAAAAGCAACTGAATTTAAAAGCGCTCTAAGTGATCCTGGGTGGAGTAACTTCCTGTTGACGTTCGAAGTGTTGTCAAACAAAACAGAGGCTAGCTAGATATTAGCTGTGTAAACTTTGTTTATGCACTGTTCAAGGCAAGCGCGAGCTCTGTGGGTGGAGCACGAGAATTAAAGGGCCAATAGCCCTGAATTGGCTCATTTATAATGATGCCGCAAAATTTTGAGCTGAAACTTCATAGACACATTCAGGGGGCACCTTAGACTTATATTACATCTTTTAAAAAAAGTTCTAGGGCACCTTTAATAGTTTGGCCTTTCCCCCTGCTGTACCAAACTCTGTACCGAACAGTGACTCCAATACCAGTACGTACCAAACCATCATGTTTGTGTAGCATTACACCCCTAGTTTCTATGTATATAATATTTTTTTAAAAAAGTTAAAACAATTTTCTGTCATATATCTTTTTACATGTGTAGATGAGTAATGTGCCAACATAGGGGTAAAAAATTCTTTGTAAAAATCGAATTATTACAGGAGGAGTCTTCTATGTTTTTCAGGGCAAATACCCTTTAGGCGATGGAGCTGGAACCCCTGATACAAAATATGTTAAACAGAGCTATATATTAAGCATATAGCCTTCGATATTAATAGAAACCAACCATCGTTAATATTATGTTAAGACAGGAGATTAGAACTATACACGTTGTTGTACATGCATCATTGTCTGTATATTACTTGTTGTTATAATTGAGATTTATGCATCATAACAAGCATACGATGCAATAAAAATCATGATAATTCATTAGTTGTTTACAGTTGTTGTAAATTAATTTAATGGATTTGCTGAGTCATACATTTTAAATGTTACTGTCAGATGGACAATTAAATATTTACTCAAACTTTAGCTTAAATTTAACAAAGAAAATTTTAATCTAACTGTGTGATGGAAAATTAAGCATCAAATCACTGAGCATCTGAAATTAGTGAGGGTTCTCTTGTAAAGTGCAGATAATGTGTAAGCAATAGCTCCACCATAACAAGAATAGCAATGTACAGTCATTTAAGACATTTTTACTAATAATTGGAGTAGAATATCAAAAATATAGTGGTACAAATATTTTTCTATTAATCTATTAGTCTGCATTTACATTGCATGTTTCTATTTTGACATGCCATATTTTTTGTCCCATGCTAGTTGTCACTGTCATTTGCAATTCTGAGAGTGAATCCCTTATTTACATGTAGATGTCACTTCCGTAATTGCATGTAATTGACCAAAAACAAAACTTTTATTCAATGGATTATATATAGCCTTAAAAGCTGCCTTTACTATCACTAAAGAGCTGTCACTCATCTCAGTTCGCATTCTCACAAAGTTTCATTAATATCTTCCATTAAAGTTGTCTACACTGCACAATGAATCTCTTACCTACATAGTGTCTTTGTTAATGAGAAGATTGGCGAGTCTGCAGAACTCAGCACTGAACAAACACTCTGGTATCTTGAGTGGTGAGTGGAACCTGTATAGCTATTGAGATCAACAAATATGACTGTTATTGGCTACATTTCTCACCTCTACAAAAACGTTTTAAGTGGAAACATTTGACGTTCTCCAGAGCGCAAACACAGAAATGCTCTGGAGCATTTGCCAAATGTTTCACCAGTATGATTTTATTACAGTATCAACGGTTTCTCTTGCTTTCGTTTAAGGGTGCTTATATTTAAAGGTGCCCTAGAACCAGTTTTTACAAGATGTAATATAAGTCTAAGGTGTCCCCTGAATGTGTCTGTGAAGTTTCAGCTCAAAATACCCGATAGATTTTTTTTTTATTAATTTTTTTAACTGCCTATTTTGGGGCATCATTAACTATGCACCGATTCAGGCTGCGGCCCCTTTAAACCGCGCGCTCCCTGCCCCCCGAGCTCTTGACTTTAATACAGTGCATTTACAAAGTTCACACAGCTAATATAACCCTCAAATGGATGTTTACTAGAGGTACATCTTTACAAGACAAAACATTTAGAAAGACAATTCACAAATATCACTAAAAATATCATGTAATCATGGATCATGTCAGTTATTATCGCTCCATCTGCCATTTTTCGCTGTTGTTCTTGCTTGCTTACCTAGTCTAATGATTAAGCTGTGCAGCTCCAGACATTATTAAATGCCTTTAACATGGGCTGGCATATGCAAATATTAGGGTCAAACATATTAATGATCCCGACTGTTATGTAACAGTCGGTGTTATGTTGAGATTTGCCTGTTTTTCGGAGGTCTTTTAAACAAATTAGATTTACATAAGGAGGAGGAAACAATGGTGTTTGAGACACACTGTATGTCATTTCCATGTACTGAGCTCTTGTTATTCAACTATTCCAAGGTAAATTCGATTTTTGATTCTAGGGCACCTTTAAATTTGACTTTGTGATGTTTTTTACCCATGTTTCAATTTAACAAATTATTTGTGATAAAACAGTAATTGGCGGACCCTCTGCAGTACCACAGCGGACCCCCGGTCGAAGACCCAGATTAAAAGTCAATATACATAGTTTTCCTAGTGGTTTGGCTAACACAAAGATCTGATACCCTCACTGTCTGAAAGAATGACATAAGGTCCACACGTCGCATGCTAGTGTTAATCGTGTTTTGTGCGGAAATCTTTAAATCCCGACATGAACTGCTCGATAAGCCCAAACCTACTGCTGTTTGTGTCCACCTCAATTATGTGATGTGGACAAAATAGCGACTGTGCTAATAATGGGGAAGCAGAATTCGTTTGGTTTGTCTTGTAGGTTTCATGGTGTGTGTTTAGCAGGAATCGCAGAACAAGGTGTTTTTTTTTTTTTTTTTTTTGGTCAATTTACAGGAATATTTTTTGTTACTCCAGAGAGAAGTGGAAAAGAGAAGAGGGAAGCCAAATGTACAGGCAGTTTGAGTTGTATGTGTGCTGTCTGGGGAGCTTAGCGTGATACACAGAGGAATAAACAGAAAGGGCAACGTCTGGGCTGCAACACTCTCTTTCTCTCCCTTGGTTTTGCCCATCTTCTCCCTTTCTGAGATTCCTGTCTCCATTAGTATAGATGTCTTTCTGCTGTTTCACCCTCACAAATTCTTTCTCTCTTCTTTTTTCCTCTACTATTTCTCTTTTTCCTCTTTATATCTTTCCCTCTTTTTCCCTATTCCATCTTCTTGTCTATCTGAGGCATGTGAGCGGTATGTGTGTGTGTTGCTCTGTGCTTTTGAGACCAGCAGAATGTCTGTTTTGAGGACAACAGCGGGGGGCTAATGAAAAGGCTTTGTTGATTTTAACGAATTACTAGCCACTGTAGCCAAAATAAATATAATCTGCTTTTTGGATTAGTTGTCACAGACGATTTTACCTACTGACGGTGATTAAAGAACCGGGCAGACAAGCCGGCCAGCATCTCTCCAGTGACCCCCCTCAATAAAATGCCAATAAATAGCAGCAAATAAAGACTTAGAGCATTAGTTATCTGTAATAAACAGTGACACCCTATATAATGTTGGGTTGGACTTCAAAGCAGCCGGGTTTATAAGCAGAGCAGCCGTAACCCTGTTAGCTGAGCTGCATGCAGGAGGAGTCTACTCTCCTCTGTCATGTTTTAGTGATTCCGATAGTCAGAGGATCTTATTATTGTGAGGTAATTAGATATGTTTGCCTTTTTTTTTGTTTTTTTGTTTTTTGTTTTTTTGGTACATTGTAAATCTGATCAAAAGATTTTAGCACTTAATAATGTGGTTGCATGTTAAAACCACGCTCCCAAAATTATTTTAACTTTAAATTATTTTATCTTGTTAATGTTATAAATTACTCGAGTGCCTCATCTTCTTAATCTCCTCACGTAAATGATTACATTTCGATGACTTACTTTTCTTCCCCACCACAGAAACCAGCACAGGTTCATCAATGCCATCAAAATTATTCAATTTTCTGTTTTTTTTTTTTGTTTGTTTAGTTTTTTTGTTTTTTAATCACAAAGTACAAAGTAAATAAGGAAAACTTGGATGCCAGGTGTATTTAGAGCGGCGCCATTACTGTTTACAGTGCGTGGAATGGTGCTCTGTGATTGGTTGAGCGTATATATCGCATTCTGCAGAGAAGGGAGACTGACGTTTGTCGCGTTTTAGAAAGAAAGGGAGAAAACATGACAGAATAGCACAGCGGATATCGCATTTTGTGCAAAATTAATGAATGACTTATCAATACTGACCAGACACAATACTGATTTTGGCGGAAACGTAAAAAAAAAAAAAAAAAAATGCAGTTTATTGCGTTTTGGAACCAAACTCTTTATATATACACACCAATGCCCACGTATATTGGCATTTATTTGCTGATTACATTGCAGGCCACTATAATCCAGATAATTAAATTAGTAAAGTATCTGATGAGTGCATATATATATATATATATATATATATATATATATATATATATGTATATATATATATATATATATATATATATATATATATATATATATATATATATATATATATATATATATATATATATATATATATATATATATATATATATATATATATATATATATATCTATATATATATATCTATATATATATATATATATATATATATATATATATATATATATATATATATATATATATATATATATATATATATATATATATATATATATATATATATATATATATATATATATATATATATATATATATATAATATATATACATATCTAATATACCGATCAGGCATAACATTGTGACCACCTTTCCTAATATTGTTTTGGTCCCCCTTTTGCTGCTAAAACAGCCCTGACCTGGCCATCCACATGATGTATAAGAAAACATGATTCATCAGACCAGGCCATCTTCTTCCATTGCTTCGTGGTCCAGTTCTGATGCTCTGATGCTTTCGGCGGTGGACAGGGGTCAGCATGGGCACCTTGATTGGTCTGCGGCTATCGTACCCTTACGCAACAAACTGTGATGCACTGTGTATTCTGACACCTTTCTATCAGAACCAGCATTAACTTCTTGAGCAATCTGAGCTACAGTAGCTCGTCTGTTGGATCGGAACACATTGGTCAGCCTTCGCTCCCCATGTGCATCAATGAGCCTCAGCCGCCCATGACTCTGTCGCCGGGTTCACCACTGTTCCTTCCTTGGACCACTTTTGATAGATACTGACCACTGCAGACCAGGAACACCCCACAAGAACTGCAGTTTTGGAGATGCTCTGACCCAGTTGTCTAACCATCACAATTTGGCCCTTATTAAACTTGCTCAAATCCTTAAGCTTGCCCATTTTTCCACACATCAACGCTGAGGACAAAATGTTCACTTGCTGCCTAATTTATCGCACCCACTAACAGGTGCTGTGATGAAGAGATAATCAGTGTTATTCACTTCACCTGTGGTCATAATATTATGCCTGATCGGTGTGTATATACACCAGACATACACGTGTGCTAACACACACACACTCGTACACACACACACACACACACACACACACACACACACACACACACATACACACACAGTATTTTTGTTTATCCAATGAAATGTTTATGCTTGCACTGGTGCTGCCTGCTCTCTACATATCTCTAAAAAAGCATCAGTTCGATGGGAAAGCAAGCCCTATTTCTGTTTTCCCGGATTTGGAAAATTTTGACAGCGGGCCCTGCCCGTGTTTGCACTGCGACATGAAGCAAAACGATCCATCAAAGTTAACGGCAAGTATGCAGAAAGTCAGGAGCCTCAGAAGCCGAGATCTAAGAGGCAAAGAACAATGAGCCTCCCCTGACAAACAGTTAAAAAAGCCTTAAGACTACAGTTTAGATCTGTAATGTCATGGAGAATACAAATGAAGGAGCTGTCACTCTCAATTTTCCTGAAAGCCTTTTGATGTTTTCTTCTAAGGATGGCTGTGAGGGGAAACAGGTACCCAAATGTGTCTGGGGCTGCCTGCTTCACTCCTGTGGATTGCTTGGAATATATTCACATGAAAATCAGTTCCACAGAGGTTATTCCCTTGTTTAAAGCTCTTGCTCTATGTGTGCATTTTTTTTTTTTTTTTTTTTTTTTTAACCAGGTTTAAGAATTAAACTCCATAATCAGCTTACATCCCAGCAAAATGAAACTTTTAAAGAGAGTTAAAAACTGACTTTTTCAAACAAAACAATGTTACAGTGGGAAGGGAGTTTAGCAGGGCGAGTAAGCTTTGGACCGCAGTACCAGGGGAATGGCATCACATGGACCACTTGATGCAGCTTTAGAGAGGGTGTGAAGCCTGAGACATGGCCATCAGACAGAATAGAGGCGAACGGGTCACATGTTTGGTCTCGCACTTAAACTTCAGCTGCAGCTGAGTGGGTGCATTGTGGGGAATTCTGCAGTGTTGCGTTCGCTTAATGTGAGGTTTGCATAAAAATTTCACAGATCTAGCAGCAAATGTGCAACGAGGAGAGTGGATGAGCACAAATATAATTTTGCTTTGGGAGGATTTTGGATCTTATGAAAACATTTTATGTAAGTACATGTTTTATTTTATAGCATATATTATGAAAAAATAAGCATATACTATATACTGTACGGAAAACTAACACAGATGATGAGAGGTAGTTTGTGCGTGTGTGTCACCTGCTCTTTCAACTTCCTCTGACATCTCTGCACAGGTGATGGTGCCACGGCGCCCATAAGTGAGGATTAGTGCGTGCGGCTCTGGACTCATTACCAGTGGGTTGTGGGTTCAAATCCTAATGAATATTCATGCCAGATGATAATGATGATCCCAGGGTTCTGTAGGCCCCTCCCTCCACCCCCCTCCCTCCTTCAGCAGGTTGATAAAACACTTGCCAAGCTGGCATCCCCTAAGAAATTATTAATTATCTGGTTAATGTGCATCAGGCTGTGTGTCGGTTGATTAATCACCAGTGAGGGGGCTGTGTGCTGGAGGGGGGGCTTTATTTTCCTTTCTGAGTTACTTTACCTTCCACCTTCCTCCCTCCTTTCCTGCCTCCCCCAGCTACCCGCACAGACGCTTTTGTCTCCTTCGCTTCGGTGCAGAGCTTTTCAAGGTTTCTGTATTGATATTGTGGCGGCCAATCAACAATGTCTGTGATTTTATGCTTTCTCAAATGTCTCTCTGGCACCATAGTTCAATGAAAATATGTTGCCATTTCTCTAGGTTTTGTGTTATAATAAGGTCTCTCTCTCTCTCTCTCTCTCTCTCTCTCTCTCTCTTTTTTATTAAATTATTTAGCATCACAGTTTACACAAAAACACTAAGCAGCACATCTGTATTCAACATTGATAATAAAAAAATGTTTCTTGAGCAGCAAATCAGCATGTTAGGATGATTTCCTAAGGATCATGTGAAGTAATATACAACGTTATTGAAAATGAATTAAAAGGTGTGGGAACCCTGTATTTGTTTGATTCACTTCAAGCTTGTATTGACACTGTAGGTAATCTTTTAATTTTCATCATTGTCAATTTGCTGAAGTCACAGGCTCTGTTGTCAACCGACAGTCGCATTCCTTTTGTCGGAATCATTCACTGCTGCTTGCAGTATGAGTTTGAGTATGTGTGTGTTTGTGTGGGAAGCCATTGATGTCTCACTGTATCTTCCGCAGAGAGCGTCTCGGCCCCAGTTGAGATTAAACATTTAATAGCGTATTACAGCATTTAGTCGTGGTTGTGGCCTCCGTAGGCTTACGCCTGTTTCCCACAGTCCACTGCTCGGTTTCTGCAGTCTGTGAAATGAGGAAGGAATAGGAGAATTGCATTGTAAACAAAATCCCACAGGGTGGCATGTGATCTCTTTTTCAGGCCGAGCTAGTTAAACGGTGGTGCTAGTTGGATAGAGAAATGGGTTGCTCTGTTTGTGCTGTGAAAATCCCAACAAATATCATATTCCCTTTGCTGACAGCGGCTTGACGGTGCCAAACAATGTTCGTGGCTCAAAGTTCAGCATTTGCATTCGAATTATTTTATCCCCTATTCCTTACAGGGCTTCCTGAGCACAATATGATAAGTAAAGCCAAGTTTACTTTGCTTAATCTCTGCTATTCCCAAAAGTGAAGCAGATAAGGGAGGAAGGGAGAGAAGAGAGAGAGAGAGAGAGAGAGAGAGAGAGAGAGAGAGAGAGAGGAGCCACAAACAAATCACACAAAGGAAATTTGTTTACTTGCTGTTAAAAGTCCACCACGGTTTTTCACTGATCATTGATTTTATTCAAATTTCGTGGGGTCCTGTAATGGCAAACATGCCATTATATAATGGCAAACAGTCCATCCTGTATAGAAAAAGTAGTTGAGCGAGCCTTCAGTGCTCCTCATATCGTTCACCCTATTTAACTTAGAAAGCCATGATTGGGGATTTGAGAATTACATCATTAAATTGAAGACTTAATAAACTGAATAAATTGAACAATCATGCATTTTTCTGGGACGTCTGGGAGATTAAATGAGCTGGTTGGACTCCTGAACTGTTGATTCAACCCCTACAATCTTTTGGGAACGTTTTCATGATCAGAAAGGTCAATGAATCAGCATACAATAAGATCATGCCCTTTCACCACACATCACTTGATTTGTATATGGAGAAGCATCATTATTATTATAATATGCTCTATAGTTGGTAATTCAGGGCTAGCATGTTGTTGAGAGAGTGTTTTCTATTTTTTTTTCTCTCTTCTGGACACACACTCCTCTAAGACCAAGTCGCTAATGAGAGCAGGGAATGGAGGTTACAAGGGACTAAAAATAAATGGGTGTATAGGAGTTTGCTCAGTGATTTTTCCCATTGATTAGTCGCATAGCTAATGCACGCTCATTCCTCAGCTCAGCACTAATTAGCATGCTCAGCTCAGCTTCAGACCAGTTGACCAGCAGCTTCTCCACAGGCTTCCCGCCGCCACTGTGACTCAGAGTACCACCAGCCTCGCTTAGCCCAGCTCTTGCTTGACTAGATGCTTTTGTTCTTTTTTTTGTTAATTCGCTATAATTTAGTGCTTATCATAGATTTCAGTTTTAATGACAGACAAAAAATAAAAAGGACACTTGACGGCTTCAGTGTAGTTACAAATTCTGGAAGTTATCAAAAATCTTGATGTTTTTACTGCATAGGTTAGTTGCATTGACTTGCGGCACAAGGTCTTACCTCCTTTTCAGCTTATTGTAACCAAGAACTGGCCACTCAGACAGGAAGAGATGGTCTGACCTGCATGTACTGTAAGGCGACCAACCACAATTTGGTTTGTTTTAATATGTCATTTAAGAGCTGGGTTTTATCTGAAATGCATTATACCACAATAATAGAATGGCAAAAAGAGACATTAAAATAGTCGCAGTTATTGTGAATGGCTTTACAGAAAAAAAAGAAGAAAAAAACTGAAAAAATCGCAGAAAGTGTGTATACTTTACAGAAAGTTTTTTTTTTTGTTTTTTTTATATATATATATTATTCAGCAAGGATGCATGAAATCAATCTAATATGACAGTAAATACTGTAATTTATAATGTTATAAAATATTCTATTTCAAATAAATGCTGTTCTTTTGATTTTTCTGTTAATAAAAATATCCTTGAAAAATGCTTCAGTTTCCACAAAAATATTAAGCAGCACAGCTGTTTTCAACATTGATAATAATTAGATTCATTAGAGTTCATTAGAGTGTTAGTAGAGTATAAGTAGACTGGTAGGGTTAGGGTTAGAATAACTTGCAAAAGTAATAGTTGCAAATAGTTGCAAAGTTACTTAGGGCTGGGCGATGTATCGAATGCTTTTGTCACGCGCATTTCTTCAGTAAAGCCGGTTCCCTGATTGCCGCTAAATCGCCATCACCTGCTTTCAAATGAAGCGGCATTTAATAGACAGAGCCGTAGTTCACTGATAAGACACGCAATATCGCGTTCAATATCGATATGTATCGCCGTCGATATTGAACGCGATATTGCGTGTCTTATCAGTGAACTACGGCTCTGTCTATTAAATGCCGCTTCATTTGAAAGCAGGTGATGGCGATTTAGCGGCAATCAGGGAACCGGCTTTACTGAAGAAATGCGCGTGACAAAAGCATTCGATACATCGCCCAGCCCTAAAGTTACTTATAGTCAACAGAATCAAAAGGGACCATCAAAATAAAAGGTTACCAGTATATGAAATTCTAAAAGTTATTTTAATTGAAATTTCATTTTACAATATTACATATTTTATTGTATTGTATTTTTAATAAAACAAATCTCACAAACTTTTGAAACGTAGTCTGACTCTCAGTACTAAGTTGCGTGAATCCAGCTAATCACCTTTTCATGTGACATTTATGAAAACATTGTCAAATTCTGTTATTGAATAAGAATCTGAAAGTAGAATCAACTAAAAGTTGGACTGCATGTCTATCTGAACAAATGAAGCAATGCCTGTACTTCCTTTAGTATTCACCGCGATTGATTCAAGCCACTCGACATATGTAATACACCACTATAGTATTGTATCACACTTACATGGAATGACATGATGTAGTTAGCCGCTACGCTAATGATTAATGGCGATAGCAACCTGAAGGCCCTATAGTGCTGCGTGATGGCTTTATTTGAATCTCTTCATGCCTGTTCTCATTGCCCGGCCAAAAAAAAAAATCCCTGACGCGATGCTATGGGAAGCGTTTGAGAAAGTGCATGGCAGTATCATAGCGGCACTTAGAGGGGGATTAGATTCTCGTCAATGTGCCTCTGAGGCTGTGCTAAAGTTACCCCTTGCAAGCCCTGGCCATTGACTGCTACTCTAATGGCCTAGTCTGTTTCCTCCTGATGGGCATCGACTGTAGGCCTGATCAATATGGGTTTCCATCCAAAATCCAAGCGGGATGCTCAAAAACCAATAAGCAGGCCGAACAGCATGAGTGAACCCCGGAAGTGAATGAATTAGTTATCAAGTGGTGGTCGCGCTCAGGGTGTTTGTATTTTTCTCAGGAGTCTAATGGTCACAGTGGTGCAAGCTTTTAATTTTGGCTTTTCCCTCCTCCATGTTTTGGGCTAAATTAGTTAAAGTAATTAAATTTGCTATTACATGCTTCAACCTTGTGAGCTGATAGTTCAAACCCAAAAATGAAACATATACACACGATATTACATATAATTGTTACTGAATTTGATATTTATAACTGTTTGATTCTGTAATTTAGCTAGTCAAATTCAGAATGGATATTAACAAAAATATAATTATTTTATAATAGTGGAATTTTGATTATCATTAAAGCAAAATATTAACTTGTTAAATTTTGCAAAATATATTAATGGCATAGCTGTCAGAATCAGCAGTTTTGTTACATAAGTGTGGGGAAAGTTCCTATAATGTTTAACTATGTATTATTTAAATTGAGATTTGTGTTTGCATTTGCAGTTTTTAAGATATATATATATATATATATATATATATATATATATATATATATATATATATATATATATATATATATATATATATATATATATATATATATATATATATATATATATATATATATATATATATGTTAAAAGAGAGTGGGGGGAAAATCACATTATGAAATAAATGTTTTTCTTCAAATCGTGTTGGCCACAATTATTGGCACCCTTTTATTCAGTACTTTTTACAACCTCCTTTTGCCAAGATAACAGCCCTGAGTCTTCATCTATAATGCTGGATGAGTTTGGAGAACACCTGACGAGATCAGAGACCATTCCTTCATGCAGAATCTCTCCAGATACTTCAGATTCCAGCTCCATGTTGGTGCTTCCTCTCTTCAGTTCACTCCTCTCAGTATGATGTTTTATTAACAAAATTCGGGAGGAGCAAGTTCAGATAATTAACCTAATTAGCACAGGTGGAGAGCATTCAGTTAATCAACTCAACCAATGTCAAAGGTATAAATTCAGCAGACTGACTTCTGTTCATCTCAGAGTTCATCAGCATCCCTCCTCCACCCCATCTCCTCACTTATAGTTCTATCTACTTTTACCACACCGGGGGGAGTACTCGGGGTTCGGGCCAAAATTCCGAGCTCGGAGCCCTCTCCCCGGACAGCACGCCAAATACGCAAAACTTTACTCCATTTAATTATATGGATATGTGAACTCGTGAATTCTTTAGGGTTCATGTTAGGGGACTGGGATGGCCATGGCAGAAGCTTCATTTTGTGCTCAGTGACACATTTTTGTGTTGGTTTTGATGTTTGTTGGATGATCCAACCACGGCCCATTATCGGATTTCTAGCAGAAACGTTCAGGTTTTGATTTTTCATCTGTTATTTGATAAAGTCCATGATACCATGTATCTGAACAATTTCATGTTCATGATCACCCCGGTGTGCTAAAAAATATGTTATAGAATATTCAGAGATATTTTACTCATAAAAAATTCTAGGGGTGCCAATAATTGTGGCCAACGTGTTCTGGAGAAAAACATTTATTTCATAATGTGATTTTCCCCCCACTTTCAATTCTTTTCCTTAAATGAAAGATTACATTTTTGCTCATTTTATGAATTAAAGATCAAAGGATAAACAATGCAGATTTATTTTTATAGTCATCTTTGATCATATTTACCAGGGGTGCCAATATTTCTGACCACAACTGTATACTGTATGTATGTGTGGCAAGATGGCTGATGCCATGGTGGAACTGGTAGGAGTGTGTATTACCAGTCCCATGATTGCATTTTTTCCCCCACCATGTGTCTATTCTTTGCCACATTACCTCACCATCTTTGCTTAGCTCAAGCATCTCCCTGCGTTGGAATCCAGTTTCCAGCCCCATTCACGGCAGCCAGGGATCAGATCTCAGCCCCACTCAATCTTTACCCTGGAGAATGTGCATTCTTTCAGTCAAACCTATCGATCGACTCTATTCCTGGACCTCCAGTGAGCCTGTTCCAGCCCAGTTTGGTTCCTCAGCGAACATTAACTCTGACGGCTCAGGATCGCCCCATGGCATCTTGGCAAATGATGGTCTCTCGTTGTCTCACCCTTTACAATGACGCAAAA
Organism: Chanodichthys erythropterus; assembly: GCF_024489055.1. Taxonomy (NCBI): domain Eukaryota; kingdom Metazoa; phylum Chordata; class Actinopteri; order Cypriniformes; family Xenocyprididae; genus Chanodichthys; species Chanodichthys erythropterus. The sequence continues at coordinate 24,930,591 of NC_090238.1, forward strand.
TTTTTACTTCGATCTCCCTGATCAGTCTCAATGCTGTCTGTTAAGAGCACTCTTTGTTTTGCAGAAGTCACTGGTTCAATATTATGGCATCCCTGGTGACATGAGTAGAAGAGCTATTATGACTGATGCTCCAGAGGAAGGGGAGGAAAAAGCCAACGGTGTGGTTTGGGTTCTTCGCTGAGAGCTCTAGTAACCTGACCCTCACCGTCCAACCGGAACAGGAGGAGGGATGATCAGGGGACTTGTTGCAATCGCGCAACCCTATTCCTAACCGCACGCACATACACACACGAACACACTCTTTCTGTCATGCCCACCTTCTTTCTTTCTTCTTCTTTTCCTTTTTTTTCCTGTATGGAAATACGTGCCTGCCATTATTGGTGTATTTCTTTAGACGTGTCAGGAATTCGAGGCTCGGGGCTATAAGAGTGGCAGAGCTTCAATTGGCAGCAGTCAGGTTAATAAATTCTGAATAGAGATGCATAAATCAGTGAGAAGGGCTCGTTTTTTTTTCCTCCCAGCTTTTGCTTTTCTTCCTCCTCTCTAAAAAGAGGCCTTCAGAGGATTGTTGTCTATCAGTCCAGAAAATGGAGAGGAGAATGCCTTCAATACCCAGGGCTGGTTAGCAGATTGTCATTTTTAGGTTTGATGTTCCTGGGTCTAATTGTCTTTCATGTGAACAATGGCAGCAGCTCTCTGGTGAGACGCGGCGAGAGGGGTAGAGGGAGGGCGGCCCGTGCATAGCAATGTCCTTTTTTATTATTAGCTTGTGAAATTAGCAAGCTGGAAGTCGTTACAAGGATTTTCAGCCATCCGCCATCTCATTCCTTCCCCCCCTCAATCCATTCGCTCTATTCTTGTTAATTGTAATGCAGGGTTTGAATTTGTTTGTGGACTCGTCGACAATAGCGGCGACGAAGTCTGCGTTAATAGACTTTTACTCATACCCCTGCACTTCCAGTCTGAGTCCTAATAAGGTGTCTGTCGTAGAGGCGGAATTTGTTTAAAAAGCGTGGTAATTGATGTATTGCGGTGAGTTCGCAGCCCTGCTTGATTAATGTGTGTGCGTGTGTGTGTATGTGCGCTCGCCGTTTTTTTTTTTTTTTTTTTTTTTTTTTTTTTTTGGTTGAGCCGATTTTTAAAAAGGCCTCTTAACTGGGTCTGGGGATAGTGGCAAATGCTCTGCTGTAAACTACTTCATAGCAGCTGTTAAAGGACCTGACAGCTGCTGATGTCTCATGGGTTTCGTGCTTTTTTCCCCCCGTCCTGATCAGAGGAGGAAAGGGGTGAAAAAAAGAAAAAGAAGTGTAGGCGATATAGTCCTTGTCAATAATTGCAGCACTTAAAATCTTATAGAGGGATTTTTTTTTTTTTCTCATAGTGACTATCCCCTGAGATGCAGTTTCAAAGGTTCATTTAGTTTCACTTTTATGCCTTAGGGCTGGAGCAGAGAAAAAGTTTATTTTCACCAAAGTGATTTATCTTGGTTTAGTCATTTTGAAGTTACCATAGTTGCAAATAATGGACACTTAAAGTTCACCTAGGCACTTGGCCAGGTTAAAGCTTACCTCAGCAATTTATAGCCACTGGTGCTTTAGTAGATGTTAAAGTCCATAGGACTGTTCACATATATTTGTGGACACTTTGTTGGAGAAATACTCCCCACAGCTTTCTGTGTTTGGTTTATTGGTGGCTCATATGACGTCATTGATCTTTGTGCTATAAAGATGGCAACCCCTTCTCTCTCACTTAGGGAAAATGCTGAGGATTTGATATCTTCCTCCATAATAATGTAATGTAGGCATTTGTTTAATATTGCAAAAGTACCTTCATTTAAGACCACAAATTGGTAGTTGACATGAAATAATTTGGGGAAGTTCCTGGATTCCAAAAGATGACGCATATAGTTGTAATTGTTTTGGTTCCGTGAAAGTTTGCACGATGTGACATGCACTTACTAAAACCATTTTCAACCTCATTTATTTATAATTTTTTTTTTTTATTATTGCAGCTTATATGACCTCATATTAATTAAGACTACATGGAGTATTTTTTTTTTTTAACAATTCATGTCACATTGTAAGACCATTTATTTATTTAAGCTATTTATTTAAATTAAGACCATTTAAATTGAGGGTGATTTAAAGGATTAGTTCATTTCAGAATTAAAACTTCCTGATAATTTACTCACCCCCATATCATCCAAGATGTTTGTCTTTCTTTCTTCAGTCGAAAAGAAATTAAGGTTTTTGAGGAAAACATTCCAGGATTTTTCTCCATATAGTGGACTTCAATGGTTACCAATGGGTTGAAGGTCTAAACTGCAGTTTCAATGCAAGTTTAAAAGGCTCTACGCAATCCCATCTGAGGAATAAGCATCTTATCTAGCTAAACGATCAATCATTTTCTAAAAAAAAAAAAAAAAAAAAAAAATAGCTATGCTATGTGCCATGCATTACGTAATCACTTTGGAAAGGTCACGTGTGACATAGGTGGAAGTACCACGGTAGGGCGAAAAAACATCATTGTTTTACTTTTTTTTTTTTTTTTTTTTGTAAAGGCCGTTTGACTTGGTCTTTGCAGGTTCGCTTCTTAAACACTTGCTCTGTACTTCTGCCTACATCATGCATGACCTTTCCAATGTGATTACATAATGCGTGGCACATCACAGAGCTAGTGCAAGACGAGCATTTGTGTCATTTTTATAGAGAAAATGACCTATTGTTTGCTAGCTAAGACACTTATTCCTTGGCTGAGATCATGTAGAGCCCTTTGAAGCTGCACTGAAACTGCAATTTGGACCTTCGACCCATTGGTAACCGCTGAAGTCCATGGAATGTTTTCCTCAAAAACCTTAATTTCTTTTTGACTGAAGAAAGAAAGACATAAACATCTTGGATGACATGGGGGTAAGTAAATTATTGAGAAATTTTAATTCTGAAGAAAAATATTGTTTTACTATTGATGTTTATTAAAAAAAAAAGTCAACTACCCATAAAAGTAGAGCATTTGAAAGTATTCAAAATATTGTGCCTCTTGACCGGAAGCTATTTTGAAGGCCAGTCATTCGGTTGCTCTGCTTTTAAACTGATGTGACATTTTGTGAACCACTTTCTGGCCTGGAAATAGAAATGCAAAGAACATGGTACAATGCTAAAGCTGGAATATAATGTTCTGTTCAGTCAGTATAACACACTATGCTTTTTTTAAACGTCCTCAGCTTGCACTCCATCCTTTTCTGCAGCACATCATCTCCACCGTCAGCCTAATTCAAAGCCCAGTATCAGATACGGTCCTAACAAACGCTGTGCTCAAGGCAACGGGACCTCAATTATAAAACAGCTCCACCGGTCATGGGTTAGCCTGCGCGAATCTGACGTCCCACCTAGACACACGTGTACACACACACACTCTCACAGTAAGAGCGGCCTGAGGCTTTCCTTTCTAATTGCCACTCCACAACAATGTGGCAAAGAAACGCCTTTGTTATCGGCCCTTAGTGCGTAAGAGATCTGCCGATAATTAAAGCTAAAAGCCCTGGAAATTCTCTTTGATAAGGCATAAATATTATTTCCTTCCTAATGTGTTATTGAAGATAATATGCTATTTAAACAAACACCTCTGGTATTAGTAGACTCAATAAAAAGGGTGCTTGCGGCCAGAATGTGAGGTCTTACCTTTCAGTCACTTCTTAATCAGTGTATTAATATAGATACACACAGATAGAACAAGGGGGTTTTCTGCCCTTTATAATATTCAAACAAGATTTTTTTTTTTTTTTTGGTATGTGAGTATTTGTGTGCCCTTTCACACCCCAGATAACACTCTCTTGATGGAGTCAGGTGTCTGGCCTTTATCGGTTCAGCAGATTAGAGTGAGATTAGGGGAATAGAGGAACAACACACACATTTTTGGCTCGTCTGAATATGGAGAACAGCTCTCCAGTGCTGTTCTTTGGCTGCACAAATTGACTACATCTGAAGTGGCAATTTCACTGTTTAGATAAGCTTTATTGGCTTTTTGGAAGAATATGTCAAATTGACAATTTTATAATTATGCTCTGTTTGAGAGCTATTGTAGCGGTTGAATAAAACCTAACGGCACCAGTTCAGCATTCACTGTAATAACCTGAACAAGCAATTGTATTATTGAGAAGTTGGTACAATTTAATTGTATTATCATGCAGAGTGTATGCTAATACTTTTTTTGTGTGTGAATATGCATTATGAAGCACATATTACGCAGCATTTTTTCCTTTTTGTATGCGTCACCAGCTGGCACATCTTACTATTCAAAGTGAATATAAAACAGAAAGCGAGTGCACAACCTGGTTAAGGCAAGAATTGTCACTGCTCAGCAGTCTGACAAGAAAACACAAAGAAAATTTGAAGATGTAGTACGTGATTTTTAATGTTAAAATGCTTTTTCCTACACCAGCTTAAAATGGATAGTTCACCCCAAAAATTGTCATTATTTACTCACCCTCAAATTGTTCCAAACCTTTCTTTCTTCTGCTAAACACAAAATAAGATATTTTAAAAAATGTTGGTAACAAGACATTTGACAGGATCAATTGACTTCCATAGTATCTATTCTTCTATGGAAGTCAAATGCTACTGTCAACTGTTTGATTACCAACATGCTATAAAATATCTTTTTTTGTGTGTGGGTTCAACAAAAGAAAGAAACTCAGGTTTGGAACAACTTAAGGGAGAGTAAGTGATTACAGAATTTTCATTTTTGGGCAAACTATCCCTTTAATATGTCAAGACAGCTACACTTCTCTCAAAGTGTAAACATTGTCATGCTATCAAAAATGCTATCCTTGCTCTATTTGGTTGAGCATTCTGCCTGGCAACAGTAATATTGACCCCACCAATGTTGTTAGTTTGGGGCGGGGCTATTTGATTGCCTGACCAATGACAAACAGAGGGTGTTTTCAAAAAAAAAAAAAGTTTGAAAACAGTCATTATTTTTCATTTGATGATGCTAGCAGCACAGAAATTACACACTTCACCTTGGTTAAAGGAATATTTCAAGTTCAGTACAAGTTTGATTAGCACAAAAAAAATTGACTCATTACTTTTTTTAAAAAAGAGCCAAAATCAAGGTTACAATGGATGTGAATGGGACATTTTAGGAGGATTTAAAAGCAGAAATGTTGAGATTTACAATTTTATAACAAAATGTACATTAATTAATCTGTTAAAAACTTCTGTATTTGAGATGTAAATTATTTAACACTCTGAGGTCTGAAAACGCGCCGGCGCGTTTTGCAGTTTTTTTTTTCACATTGCAGCAAAACAGACTTAAAATACTCATTTTTTGTCATAGAGACATAAATAATATATCAATTGAATAATTTTCACAGTCATATTAGTGTTTATGGCAATTATTTGTCATCATGACATAGCTATGAAATTAGGTATAACTTTAGTAAAAAAAAACTCATTATGTTTATAAAAATGTTTAGTGGTGTTGTCAAAAGTACCAACCGCGATACCAAGTCGGTACTAAAATTTAAAAAATATGACGCTGTGAGTGCTGTTGAGCAGATTTGTAATCACCTCTGATTGGCCTTTGTGTTCACATGCTCATCAGATATGTCTGTGATTGGCTACAATGATCAACGCACAGGAGCGTTTGAAAGCACACGGAAGTGTTTGAATTTGAAAGCGGGAATGGGAGAGTTTGAAAGCAGGCATGTATCAGCAGACAGGTCTACTCCGCTCTACAGCGCTCAAAGCATCATATTTTTTAAATTTCAGTGACCGACAACACTGTCAATAGTGCTTATGTCTATGAAACAGTACTTTAACGGTTTTGAATCTCATTCACCTCAGTAGTAAATGTCTCACCCTAAACAAGATTTAGATTTTTTTGAAGAAAAGGAGGGACAACTGGAAATTAATATTTGTGGTAATTAATTTAATGCCACTACTGCTGTCAGTTGATCTTAACTTCTACTGTAAATCATGGACTTCCAGTATATAAAAGCATCCAGGTTTTCCTAAAGACAAAGTCAAAACCACACACAATCGCCCCTCAGCGGAAACCTTCCTTTGAGGCCCCTCCTGCTGTAATTTCACTACCCAATTACAGTAATGTGGCGTGGAGGAACGGGTTAGATGTTTCCACCCTAAGGCAGAGCCTGGCATTCGTAATCCTTTAGAAGCACTTAAGAAATTGATGTTAGCGCCTCTGCGTCTGTTAGCTAGCCTGCGGCTGGCCTGATTGCATAGTCTCCTCCCTTTAATTGGATCATCAGAGTGTGATCTGAGTTTTGGAGCTCAGATTATGTTAGCCTGACTTTGAGTCTGCTAACCTGAGCGGGGCTCTGCACTCGCTACCTGTGCTGACCTCAATGTGCCTAAGTGGTTCTTCTCAAAAGGGTCTTTGGCCACTGTATCAAAGAAATCCCAGGTGCTTTATTAATTTCTTATGTATATTTATATGTGGTATCCCCAGGTTGTCTATTTGAGTGACTGTTCCCTTTTAGAGAGTCAAAATTGATCATTTGGAGAGGTGAAATCTTTTGTGTGGAGGGTAGGAGGAGGAGGATGTTTTTACTTCAGCTCAATAGGATGTTTTTGTAAGTACATTGCTGACTGATTATTTGATTTATTATATTGAAATATGCAATTTGTCATAGCTGTGGCATAATTGTGGACATGCTGTTGAGTTCTCATCCCTTGTCTTTATTTTTTTAATTTAACTTTAATGCTACAATAAGGTTTCATTTGTTAACATTAATTAACTACATTAACATAAACTAACAATGAACAATACTTTTACAGAATTTAATAAAATTAGCAAATGTGGTATCAATTAACGTTAGTTAATGCACTGAGGACGGATAAGAAAATGAACATGAATGTTTTCATTAACATTTAACAAAGGTTAATAAATGCTGTATAAAAAATGTATTGCTTGTTGTTAGTTCATGTTAGTTAATGCATTAACAAATGTTAACAAATGAAATCGTATTGTAAAGCGTTTTAACTCATAAAAGTCCTTGTGTTTGTGTGCATAGAGTACTTTTTATTTATTGTCTATCTATCTTTTTGTTGCACAAAAACAGTAATTTGAAGTCCGGCATTAATTGTCTTTAAATGTGTTTTTGAAATTGGTTATTAATACTTTAAAGGGGGTGAATTTAGAAATGCAACTTTTCTAAGAGAGCTTACGACACCACAACATCTGTATGCTAAAATCTTTTCAGAAAAGTAATGTCTCATATTCATTGCCGTGACAGAATTGTTGTAAATATTCAAGCTAAGACTAAAATTAAAAGAAGCAAAAAATCTAGATTAATACATAAACATGAATGAAAACCCTAAAACTGAATTAAATACACAGTTTAAGCTGCATCACATTATTAAGTCAGACATTGACCATAAATTCACAGATGGGTGAGGATATGCACAGTGATTGGTTAGATTATCCCAACTGACCAGGCCTTGTGTTTGCTGCTGTGGTCGCCGCCTCTAATTGGATGGGATATTGCCATGTGGAGTCGGGTAGAGGTAGTTCACGATCCCTTGCACCTTTTAAGAGCATCAGTAAGTGTGAAAAGAAATGATTACTGTAAATGGCCTCATTGTTCCTCCAATGCTGGCTTAGTTGTGCTTGACTGAGCCGAGAGCAGAGAAGGAGGTGGGAGCGGAAGAAAGAAGGGGGAAAAGGAGATAGAGGGGTCCTGTCACTGGAGAGCAGACAGAGGATAACGGCAATACTGCTCACACCTCACTCTCTGTCTCTGGTTTACATGGTTTACACCAGGGTTGGGTGAAAATTCAAATTAGAAGAAATTAAATGAAGAAATAATTCCATAATGTTGACAAGACTAAGTTTAATATAACATCTGTTTAACTTATAACATGAAAGTAAGGTTAACAATATAACTTAGATTACATATTTTTCAGTTTTACTCAAATTAGGGTGATGCAAAAATGAGTACACCCCACAACAAAAACTACTACATTTAGTACTTTGTATGGCCTCCATGATTTTTAATGACAGCACCAAATCTTCTAGGCATGGAATGAACAAGTTGGCGACATTTTTCAACATCTATCTTTTTCCATTCTTCAAGAATGACCTCTTTTAGAGACTGGATGCTGGAGTGATGCTCAACAGAATTCCCCATAGGTGTTTGATTGGGTTCAAATCAGGAGCCACTGAATCACTTTCACCCTGTTCTTCTTCAGAAATCCAACAGTGGCCATAGATGTGTGTTGAGGATCATTATCATGTTGGAAAAATGCACGACGACCAAGGGCATGGAGTGATGGTAGCATCTTCTCTTTCAGTATAGAGCAGTATTGATGGCGTCATGTGAATTCATGATTCCATCAATGAAATGCAGCTCCCCGACTCATGCAGCCCCACATAAGGACACTGCCACCACCATGATTCACTGTAGGCACCATGCATTTTTCTTTGTATTCCTCACCTTTGCGACGCCATACAGTTTTGAAGCAATCCGTTCCAAAAACATTTATCTTGGTCTCATCACTCCAGAGTATAGAGTACCCAGTAGTCTTCATCTTTGTCCGTATGGGCCCTGGCAAAATCTAGGCGGGCTTTTTTGTGCCTGGGCTTTAGGAGAGGCTTCTTTCGTGGACAGCACCCATGAATGTCATTCCTCTGCAGTGTACACCGTATTGTTTCACAGGAAATAGTCACCCCAGTTTGGCTTTCTACTTCTTTAGATAACTGCAGTGAACTTGCATGCCGATTTTCTTCAACACTTCCCATCAGAAGACGCTCTTGTCGAGGTGTTAACTTCTGTGGATGAGCTAGACTCTGTGACTCTCTCAGTTTCATCTTTTTAAAATTTTTGTACCACTTTTTCTACATTATTCTCACTGATAAGTAAAGCTTTGCTGATCATCTTGTAGCCTTCACCTTTCTGGTGTAAAGAAATTATTTTCTTTCTCAGGTCTTGTGACATTTCTCTTCCATGTGGTGCCATTGCTGACAGCATGAAATGGGAAGGGGTTTTAACACCCTTTTATAATCAACTGTCTGCTGGACACCTGTGTAATAAATAATTAGACTCACCTGTGGTTGAATTCTTGTTAGATCTAAAATTTAGCTTTGCTCCAGAGACTTTCAGTGGGGTGTACTCATTTTTGCATCACCCTAATTTGAGTAAAACAGAAAATGTTGTCCTCTAAGTTATATTATTAGGGGCCAAGCACCGAAGGTGCTTAGGCACCTATTGTTATTGTTGGCGTTCCGTACGCTTATTATTAGGGGCCAAGCACCGAAGGTGCTTAGGCACCTATTGTTATTGTTGGCGTTCCGTACGCTTATTAGGGGCCAAGCACCGAAGGTGCTTAGGCACCTATTGTTATTGTTGGCGTTCCGTACGCTTATTATTATTCTTCTTCTTCTTCCGCTCTTGAAGTCTATGGCAGCCCATAGAACCGCTTGCGGGAAAGTTGTGAAATTTGGCACACAGTTAGAGGACAGAATGACCTTTGTCCATAGCAAATTTGGAGTCTCTAACTCAATCCCTCTAGCGCCACCAGCTGTCCAAATTTGCACTTATGTTTATGCTAATAACTTTTGAACCATAAGGGCTAGAAACAAAATTCTTTTTTCCTATGATTCCTTGGGTCAAGACGAATCGATTGCATCATATGACGTCATTTTCCGTCATGAAAATTTTTCCGCCATTTTGAATTTTCTGAAAAACCTACTTTTTCGAACTCCTCCTAGGCCGTTAGTCCGATTTTCATGAAAATTAAACCAGATCATCTTCAGACCATGGTGACAAAAAGTTATGGAATTCAAGTCGATTGCTCAAACCGTTTTCGAAAAACACACGAACGAATTGTACGTAGCGCTTGCGAAAATAGAAGTAAGGCTGTATCTCTGCAACACTTTATCATATTCAGACCAAACTTGATACATGTCTTCACAAGCATGACCTGAGGCACCATGCAGTGTTTCGGCTCAGCGCCACCTACTGGTGCGGAGATATGAAAAATGGATATTTTTGCTTATAACTTCTGATGGGTTTGTCCAAAAATCATAAATTTGGTCTTGTTGGATTCGGGGTATCATGCCGAGTCAAATGATATCCAATTTTCCCATATCGGACATTTTGGCCGTCGGCTATTTTGAATTTCGTGCTAAAATGCTGTATTTTACGAACGCATTAGCGTATCGTTACGAAACTCGGTATGGGTCCCCAGCACAATACCCTGAAGGAGCCTGAGAAGTTTCAGCACTGCGCCACCTTGTGGTCAAAAGTTATAACAAAATTTACAGAAATGCTAATAACTTTTGAGTATATTAACCGATTGTAATGAAACTGTTTTCAGTAGATTCCTTGGGTCATGCTGAGAACATAGATATCAAACTTTCCATAGTCAGCTGAACTTCCTGTCCGCTGTATTGTTTTTCTTTAAAAACCTACTTTTTCGAACTCCTCCTAGACCGTTGCTCCGATTTTCACCAAAATTGAACCGTATCATCTTCAGACCATGCTGACAAAAAGTTATGGATTTCAAGTCGATAAGTCAAACCGTTTTCGCATACCAGAGCAACGAATTTGAGGCATGATGCAAAAATGACTCTTGAAGCTGTATCTCTGCTATGCTTTATCATATTCAGACCAAACTTGGTATGTGTCATCACAAGCATGACCTGAGGCATCATACAATGTTTCAGCACAGCGCCACCTACTGGAGTGGAGATATGAAAAATGGCTGTTTTTGCTTATAACTTCTGATGGGTTTGACCAAAATTCATAAATTTGGTATGGTTCATCAGGACAATGCCCTGAAGGAGCCTGAGAAGTTTCGGACCAGCACCACCTTGTGGTCAAAAGTTATAACAAAATTTACAAAAATGCTAATAACTTTTGTCTATATTAACCAATTGTAATGAAACTGGTCTCAGTAGATTCCTTGGGTCATGCTGAGAACAAAGATATCAAATTTGCCATAGTCAGCTGAAATTCCTGTCCGCCATATTGTTTTACTTTAAAAACCTACTTTTTCGAACTCCTCCTAGACCGTTGCTCCGATTTTCACCAAAATTGAACCGTATCATCTTCAGACCATGCCGACAAAAAGTTATGGATTTCAAGTTGATAAGTCAAACCGTTTTCGTATACCAGAGCAAAACATTTGAGATATGATGCAAAAATGACTCTTGAAGCTGTATCTCTGCAATGCTTTATCATATTCAGACCAAACTTGGTACGTGTCATCACAAGCATGACCTGAGGCATCATACAGTGTTTCGGCGCAGCGCCACCTACTGGAGTGGAGATATGAATAATGGCTATTTTTGCTTATAACTTCTGATGGGTTTGACCAAAATTCATAAATTTGGTATGGGTCATCAGGACAATGCCCTGAAGGAGCCTGAGAAGTTTCGGACCAGCGCCACCTTGTGGTCAAAAGTTATAACAAAATTGACAAAAATGCTAATAACTTTTTTTTCTAATTGCTCACTGCTGCTGTTGGTCTGATGCTCCCAGCCATGTTGGCTGGCTTCTTCTGCCGTTTTTGTGCTTGGCCCCGTAATTGCTGCTTGCAGCTATATTTAACATTACTTTCATGTTATAAGTTAAACATGTTATATAAAACTTAGTCTTGTCAACATTTTTAGGGGCCAAGCACCGAAGGTGCTTAGGCACCTATTGTTATTGTTGGCGTTCCGTACGCTTATTAGGGGCCAAGCACCGAAGGTGCTTAGGCACCTATTGTTATTGTTGGCGTTCCGTACGCTTATTATTCTTCTTCTTCTTCTTCCGCTCTTGAAGTCTATGGCAGCCCATAGAACCGCTTGCGGGAAAGTTGTGAAATTTGGCACACAGTTAGAGGACAGAATGACCTTTGTCCATAGCAAATTTGGAGTCTCTAACTCAATCCCTCTAGCGCCACCAGCTGTCCAAATTTGCACTTATGTTTATGCTAATAACTTTTGAACCATAAGGGCTAGAAACAAAATTCTTTTTTCCTATGATTCCTTGGGTCAAGACGAATCGATTGCATCATATGACGTCATTTTCCGTCATGAAAATTTTTCCGCCATTTTGAATTTTCTGAAAAACCTACTTTTTCGAACTCCTCCTAGGCCGTTAGTCCGATTTTCATGAAAATTAAACCAGATCATCTTCAGACCATGGTGACAAAAAGTTATGGAATTCAAGTCGATTGCTCAAACCGTTTTCGAAAAACACACGAACGAATTGTACGTAGCGCTTGCGAAAATAGAAGTAAGGCTGTATCTCTGCAACACTTTATCATATTCAGACCAAACTTGATACATGTCTTCACAAGCATGACCTGAGGCACCATGCAGTGTTTCGGCTCAGCGCCACCTACTGGTGCGGAGATATGAAAAATGGATATTTTTGCTTATAACTTCTGATGGGTTTGTCCAAAAATCATAAATTTGGTCTTGTTGGATTCGGGGTATCATGCCGAGTCAAATGATATCCAATTTTCCCATATCGGACATTTTGGCCGTCGGCTATTTTGAATTTCGTGCTAAAATGCTGTATTTTACGAACGCATTAGCGTATCGTTACGAAACTTGGTATGGGTCCCCAGCACAATACCCTGAAGGAGCCTGAGAAGTTTCAGCACTGCGCCACCTTGTGGTCAAAAGTTATAACAAAATTTACAGAAATGCTAATAACTTTTGAGTATATTAACCGATTGTAATGAAACTGTTTTCAGTAGATTCCTTGGGTCATGCTGAGAACATAGATATCAAACTTTCCATAGTCAGCTGAACTTCCTGTCCGCTGTATTGTTTTTCTTTAAAAACCTACTTTTTCGAACTCCTCCTAGACCGTTGCTCCGATTTTCACCAAAATTGAACCGTATCATCTTCAGACCATGCTGACAAAAAGTTATGGATTTCAAGTCGATAAGTCAAACCGTTTTCGCATACCAGAGCAACGAATTTGAGGCATGATGCAAAAATGACTCTTGAAGCTGTATCTCTGCTATGCTTTATCATATTCAGACCAAACTTGGTATGTGTCATCACAAGCATGACCTGAGGCATCATACAATGTTTCAGCACAGCGCCACCTACTGGAGTGGAGATATGAAAAATGGCTGTTTTTGCTTATAACTTCTGATGGGTTTGACCAAAATTCATAAATTTGGTATGGTTCATCAGGACAATGCCCTGAAGGAGCCTGAGAAGTTTCGGACCAGCACCACCTTGTGGTCAAAAGTTATAACAAAATTTACAAAAATGCTAATAACTTTTGTCTATATTAACCAATTGTAATGAAACTGGTCTCAGTAGATTCCTTGGGTCATGCTGAGAACAAAGATATCAAATTTGCCATAGTCAGCTGAAATTCCTGTCCGCCATATTGTTTTACTTTAAAAACCTACTTTTTCGAACTCCTCCTAGACCGTTGCTCCGATTTTCACCAAAATTGAACCGTATCATCTTCAGACCATGCCGACAAAAAGTTATGGATTTCAAGTTGATAAGTCAAACCGTTTTCGTATACCAGAGCAAAACATTTGAGATATGATGCAAAAATGACTCTTGAAGCTGTATCTCTGCAATGCTTTATCATATTCAGACCAAACTTGGTACGTGTCATCACAAGCATGACCTGAGGCATCATACAGTGTTTCGGCGCAGCGCCACCTACTGGAGTGGAGATATGAATAATGGCTATTTTTGCTTATAACTTCTGATGGGTTTGACCAAAATTCATAAATTTGGTATGGGTCATCAGGACAATGCCCTGAAGGAGCCTGAGAAGTTTCGGACCAGCGCCACCTTGTGGTCAAAAGTTATAACAAAATTGACAAAAATGCTAATAACTTTTTTTTCTAATTGCTCACTGCTGCTGTTGGTCTGATGCTCCCAGCCATGTTGGCTGGCTTCTTCTGCCGTTTTTGTGCTTGGCCCCGTAATTGCTGCTTGCAGCTATATTTATTATTCTTCTTCTTCTTCCGCTCTTGAAGTCTATGGCAGCCCATAGAACCGCTTGCGGGAAAGTTGTGAAATTTGGCACACAGTTAGAGGACAGAATGACCTTTGTCCATAGCAAATTTGGAGTCTCTAACTCAATCCCTCTAGCGCCACCAGCTGTCCAAAGTTGCACTTATGTTTATGCTAATAACTTTTGAACCATAAGGGCTAGAAACAAAATTCTTTTTTCCTATGATTCCTTGGGTCAAGACGAATCGATTGCATCATATGACGTCATTTTCCGTCATGAAAATTTTTCCGCCATTTTGAATTTTCTGAAAAACCTACTTTTTCGAACTCCTCCTAGGCCGTTAGTCCGATTTTCATGAAAATTAAACCAGATCATCTTCAGACCATGGTGACAAAAAGTTATGGAATTCAAGTCGATTGCTCAAACCGTTTTCGAAAAACACACGAACGAATTGTACGTAGCGCTTGCGAAAATAGAAGTAAGGCTGTATCTCTGCAACACTTTATCATATTCAGACCAAACTTGATACATGTCTTCACAAGCATGACCTGAGGCACCATGCAGTGTTTCGGCTCAGCGCCACCTACTGGTGCGGAGATATGAAAAATGGATATTTTTGCTTATAACTTCTGATGGGTTTGTCCAAAAATCATAAATTTGGTCTTGTTGGATTCGGGGTATCATGCCGAGTCAAATGATATCCAATTTTCCCATATCGGACATTTTGGCCGTCGGCTATTTTGAATTTCGTGCTAAAATGCTGTATTTTACGAACGCATTAGCGTATCGTTACGAAACTCGGTATGGGTCCCCAGCACAATACCCTGAAGGAGCCTGAGAAGTTTCAGCACTGCGCCACCTTGTGGTCAAAAGTTATAACAAAATTTACAGAAATGCTAATAACTTTTGAGTATATTAACCGATTGTAATGAAACTGTTTTCAGTAGATTCCTTGGGTCATGCTGAGAACATAGATATCAAACTTTCCATAGTCAGCTGAACTTCCTGTCCGCCGTATTGTTTTTCTTTAAAAACCTACTTTTTCGAACTCCTCCTAGACCGTTGCTCCGATTTTCACCAAAATCGAACCGTATCATCTTCAGACCATGCTGACAAAAAGTTATGGATTTCAAGTCGATAAGTCAAACCGTTTTCGCATACCAGAGCAACGAATTTGAGGCATGATGCAAAAATGACTCTTGAAGCTGTATCTCTGCTATGCTTTATCATATTCAGACCAAACTTGGTATGTGTCATCACAAGCATGACCTGAGGCATCATACAATGTTTCAGCACAGCGCCACCTACTGGAGTGGAGATATGAAAAATGGCTGTTTTTGCTTATAACTTCTGATGGGTTTGACCAAAATTCATAAATTTGGTATGGTTCATCAGGACAATGCCCTGAAGGAGCCTGAGAAGTTTCGGACCAGCACCACCTTGTGGTCAAAAGTTATAACAAAATTTACAAAAATGCTAATAACTTTTGTCTATATTAACCAATTGTAATGAAACTGGTCTCAGTAGATTCCTTGGGTCATGCTGAGAACAAAGATATCAAATTTGCCATAGTCAGCTGAAATTCCTGTCCGCCATATTGTTTTACTTTAAAAACCTACTTTTTCGAACTCCTCCTAGACCGTTGCTCCGATTTTCACCAAAATTGAACCGTATCATCTTCAGACCATGCCGACAAAAAGTTATGGATTTCAAGTTGATAAGTCAAACCGTTTTCGTATACCAGAGCAAAACATTTGAGATGTGATGCAAAAATGACTCTTGAAGCTGTATCTCTGCAATGCTTTATCATATTCAGACCAAACTTGGTACGTGTCATCACAAGCATGACCTGAGGCATCATACAGTGTTTCGGCGCAGCGCCACCTACTGGAGTGGAGATATGAATAATGGCTATTTTTGCTTATAACTTCTGATGGGTTTGACCAAAATTCATAAATTTGGTATGGGTCATCAGGACAATGCCCTGAAGGAGCCTGAGAAGTTTCGGACCAGCGCCACCTTGTGGTCAAAAGTTATAACAAAATTGACAAAAATGCTAATAACTTTTTTTTCTAATTGCTCACTGCTGCTGTTGGTCTGATGCTCCCAGCCATGTTGGCTGGCTTCTTCTGCCGTTTTTGTGCTTGGCCCCGTAATTGCTGCTTGCAGCTATATTGGAAATTGTTTTTGTGTTCATTGAGAGATTGTTTAAAATGTTACTTTTCAAAGGGGGTGTACTCATTTACGCTGAGCACTGTATATATAAAATTAAATGTGTATATATAATATAATTAATGCAATTTTGAATGGTGCACAACCCAAACTGTGCAAGTCATGAAGTCATATTTACATTTGTAATATTAAAATAACTTGATGTTGTTCACCTTTACTTGCACTCATGGACTTGCCGTTTCTGTTTGACTGACATTGTTACAGCTCCTTCTCAAATCAAATGCTATTTCTCCTGTTAACCAAACATGGAGAGGTTCATTGTCCTGGAAGAGGGCCGCCCGCTAGCCAATGAAACCAGCAACGAAACAGCTGAACTCACAGAGAGCAGTCTGCGATTGCTTCTGTCATCATCAGCCTGCCTACAATATTTGTGCTCTGATAAATGATCCAATTCAATCAGAGCACCCAGTTTGCTCTGTGTGGGTATTTGTAAGAGTATGTGTGTGTGTTTATGAGGACATTGAGAGAGAAAAGAGAGAGAGAAAGCATATTTACCTCCCTTTATTAAATCTCACAATTGTCTCAAGAAATGTTGGAACCATAAATTCAGTTTGTGGTTCAATGTAGAATATCAAAACAAGCCTCTCCTTTCTGCCCATCCGAATAGGCTGTTTGTGGGAGGAGAAAGACTCCAGCAATGTCATGGAGGTTAAACTAAGATCTGACACACTTAAAGTGCTCCTAGCGTGTATACCAGATTCTGCAGCAAAGATGGCAGATGTCAGATCACATACATAGGTAAATGTGTGCAGTAATATGTTAACATTCAGTTGATTGTGATTGTCAAACTTCCCTTCCTAAGTTGTGAAACAGGTTATGAACAGCTTTAATTGCTCTTTTGAAATAGAAGAGCTTGATCTATTTTTGTTTTCATGATATGCTGTTTAAATATTTAATATGTACACAGTAAATTCTCACATTGTGTAAGCAGGTGGACATCAAGACATGGGGGCAATGGATTAGTTACAAGAAGATCAACTAAACAGGCAAATGTCAGGGCTTCCTTCTTTTTGTTGTATACATAAAGATGGTCTCAGATTTATACCAGGACACAGAGACTCAATTGAGACTCATCCATCCTGAGTTGGAGGTGTAAACAACCCCACTCTTCCTTTTGGTGGTGAAGTGGAGGGTCTTTTCTCCCTCTTTCCTCTAATGGGGTCCCCTGATACAGGAAATGTCATCAGCTCAGAAATAGATGGACCCTAACCACCACTATGGACCAGCATGCACACAATACTCAGATACAAACACACAATAATTAGATTTTTTGTCCAAGTCTCATGACAATTTGTAACTATTTCATTTTGACAAATTGGTGTCAAATTCATATGAATTTGTATGATTGCATTTGTACATTTTTGTACAATCTCATCTATTCATTTTCGTTTGACTTGCTCATGCCCCACTGAGGGTTAGGGGTGGTTAGGACAGGGTTAAGTTCAAACTTACTTTTTTCTTTATTACAAATTTAAAATCACATATAACTGATTCATACAAAATTGCAACTTTTTAAAACACTTAAAGGTGTAGTAAGCAATTTCTGAGAAACACTTTTGATATTTGAAATCAATCCAAACAAACACACCCCTCTCTTCATAGCTCCGCCCCCAAAATGCACAAACACACAATGCAAGAGTGAATGTATCTTTATGAATTATTTTAGTCATTTATTTTTGTAATAAATAAAACAAAGATGAACGATCGACAAGGAAGAACAAAAAAAGAAACATATTGTACACAAGAGTGTAGTCAGCAGCACACCAGCTCCAGACAAAAAAAATGTCTCAACTGTCCTGTTACTATAGCTAACATTACAACAACAGCATATCTTGGTTCTGTGAAACATAGCAAAACCAATGTTACTCATTTCTATTTTCAGGCCTTCATGCTTAGGTCTTTTAAAATATTACCACTGACCTAAAGCTGTTGCCTGATATTAACCCTTCTTTTTCCAGTGATATTCCTCTGTCCTTTTCTCTTTTGTAATGTCTCTCAGCCATCTCTCTTTCTACAGTCTTTCTTAAAATCTCTCCTACTGCTGATGGCTAAAAGTGTGTTGTAGTTCTTGGTCCAATCCATTTTCAAGAGTGTTTCTCAGAAGTTGCTTACTGCACCTTTAAACGTTCTCATGAGATCAAGTTGGATTTTAACATAAATGCTACATGTAAAGTGGGTCACACACCGGAACAACTCACAGGTATCGCACACCGGCCGCACACATTATATACGTGCGAGTTCAATTTTGACTCGACTCCTGATAGAAGAGCTGCACAATGGGGGTGTTTTACGTCAACAGGGAAACGTTACATGCCTATGCTTTAATATTTTGCACTGAGGTTAGTGTACATGGAAAAATGCCACAACAAAGCAAAAGGAAAGAAAATGCTACGTTTATTATACATTTTTAGACTTTATTCAATCTGTTAAACTAAGAATGTGAAACTGATGTATCTTGCAGCACAGGGTGAAGTCAGTATGTACATTAACGACGATTTGAGAGAAATAAAATATACATTTAATGTAAAACAATGTACATGGCGCTCTGTGGCGCGGCAGGATTTTAAACAACTTCCTGAGTGGTTGCTGGGCGCCGCGGATAGGCGGCGAATGTCGCCGCCAGTGTGCGTGCTCTCATAGAAAACAATGCGTTCGAATTTTAAAGACATGGCGCCATGCTGCGCGGCGCTGAGCTTCGTGTCCGGTGTGCGACCCCCTTAAGTATCCAGCCACTGGATGGTTGAAACATGATTGCTATTAGCCCAAGTCAAAGAGCCAAGCTCTTTTTTTTCTTTTATTTTAGTGTTAATGTACATTTATATCCTCAGCACATTTTTTGAAATACTAATGAATCATAAAAAAAAAAGCCATAATCAATTTAAATTATGTATCAGATATTTACTTGCAAACACACCTTATTATTCCTATTAACTTAACTATAAAATATTGCATTAGTTGACAACTGGGTCATCTTTTTTTTCCTTTGTAACATTCAACAGTTTACCTGAAGATTGACTGCTTTACCTGACCACACCTTGATTTATTTTAAAGGGGACCTGTAATGCCCCTTTTATAAGATGTACTATAAGTGTCTGGTGTCCCTAAAATGTGTCTGTGAAGTTTCAGCTCAAAATACCCCACAGATCATTTATTATAGCTTGTCAAATTTACCCCTATTTGGGTGTGAGCAAAAACACACCATTTTTGTGGGTGTCCCTTTAAATGTGAATGAGCTGTGGTTCCGGGCCTGCTTTCCAAAAGAGGGCTTTAACAGCTTGTGCTTCTACAACAACAAAGCTGGAGAGAATCTCACACGCAGCCAAAATGACGATTGTCAGTAATGGTGTTCATTACATTGTTCAAACCGGAGTCAGACACTCCCTTTGTATATCTCCCTTTTCATTGAACTTTGAGCGTCGTAACTTTGCAGATGTTGTTTATGCTCAAACAGCAACATTACACACTCACTAAAGTTAAAAAAGGGAAATCATAAAGGTGTGTGAAAGGTGTGGTCGGTGATTCTTACCTATCATTGCCTGCATCAAACACACAATAATGCCCACATCCTTTTTATTCTTTTCTGCCGAATTGACACCATTAATCAAGGCAGATCTCATTAGGATGAAGTTGGGTAACTGGAAAGACCTTGAGCAGTCCTGTGCCCTCCCTCTCTCCTCAATGCCCTCTCACCCTTTTTTCCCCCCTGTACATTTTCCTTCCCTTTCTCCATTTTTGTGAACCGTTTGTGCTTGCTTTGGTCTCTTCTGTTTCAATGCACTGACAAAAGCAGACGGTGGCTGCTTCAGTAATAGCTCAAGCTTCATTGGCCTGTCAGATCCGTCCTCCTGCTGTCGTCTTCTCGACTGAAGAGCTGAAGACTTCTTAAAGTCCCGCACTGAAAACAAATCCTTTGTTACAGGAAATATTTGAGGAAAAAAAGATCGGTTTAATAGATGAAACCGCTTTAATGCGGCCACAAAGTAGCCCCCCCATTCCTCCAATCACTCACTCAACTTCCTCCTCTTTTCCTCCATCTTCTCTTGTTAGTCAGAAGGTGTTGTGCATGCTGATACACAAAAGGCTCCACATCTTTTTCTGCGGGGCATAAATTACGCCCGTGCGGCGGATCGTCTATGAGTGCTTTCCTCAGTTATGGATTGCTGCGTTCTGGACTTGACAGGAACATAATTAGAACTCTTGATGAAATCTACAAAATTATTCCTCCGTGGCTTCAGTGGTCCTGAAATGTATCCATATTTGTCACCGTGCACTTGAAGGGCCTGTTAGCGCACAGCAGTAATGGCTCCGTTCATTTATCCTGTAATCTGAGGATGATAGAGGAATAGTTAGTCGGATAGATAGATGGAGACCAGGAGTGGTGGGGGGATGTTACATACTGAGAATGAGAAAGTAGAGGAGGGGGGGGGGGGCATGTTGATTAGTTGCTGTCTCATTCTTGGTGTGAACAGGACAACGTGGACATGGAGAGAATTGCCAGATCACAAGACCACTCACTACACACAGGACACAGGTTTGCCTATGAAAATCTGTTTGTGATGAAACACAATAAGTATCACAAACAAACAATTAACAACATTTTTACTGCATTTAATACTTTACACTACCATTTAAAAGTCAGGGGTCAGTTTTTTTTTTTTTTTTTATTAAATATTACTTTATTCAGAAAGGATACATTATAAATCTCTTTGTTTCTCTAATGTTACAAAAGATCACTGATAAGACACGCAATATCGCGTTCAATATCGATATGTATCGCCGTCGATATTGAACGCGATATTGCGTGTCTTATCAGTGATCTACGGCTCTGTCTATTAAATGCCGCTTCATTTGAAAGCAGGTGATGACGATTTAGCGGTAATCAGGGAACCGGCTTTACTGAAGAAATGCGCGTGACAAAAGCATTCGATACATCGCCCAGCCCTAATTTCTATTTTGAAATAAGATGGTGTTCTTTTAGATTAACTTTCTGTTCATCTATGAATCCAGACAAAAATGTATTAGTTTTTTAAGCACCAAATGTTTTCTGAAGGATCATGTGACACTGAAGACTGGAGTAATGGCTGCTGAAAATTCAGCTTTGCCATAACAAGAGTAAATTACATTTCCACATATATTAAAATAGAAAACAGTGTTTTAATAATTTCACAATATTACTGTATTTTGATCAAATAAATGCAGCCTTGGTATGCATAAGAGACTTCTAATATTTCCAAAAATATTACTGATCCCAAACTTTTAACAGTAGTGTAGGTTGATGTTAATTTATTAATGTACTATAGCTATTGTTTATACTACTATAGCTAATGCATTAATAAATGCAACTTTATTGTAAAGTGTTAAAAGATTTGAATACACGGCTCTATGGGATTCTTGATTCTGATTGGTCAATCACAGCATTCAGTAGTCCAATATTTCCTAATGTTCATAGTTGCCCATGGCAACGCTCAGACCTCTCATCAGGGTAACTGAAACCGGTGCTACTTTCGTATCACACCACAAACTCACTCTCTTGTTTCATACAAACACAACTGTCGCCAGTATCGAATATTGTGACCTCAGATGACTTCAATATTAATATTTCTGTAATATTTTGCAGTAATTAACGTATTGTTTGGCAGATTGTTTTGTACACCTTATAATTGAGTATTTTTTTTAGCTAAAGCTTAAGATAAGGTAAAATGATAAAATAATTTCACCTCAAATTATTATTTAATGTACATTTTATTTTAGCTGTAATAAGAGGCATAACATTGAGTTAACCAATAATTATTAAAAAATAAAACCCTTCAGGTTTCTGCTCTGTCAGGCTCCCGAGCACCTTGTCAGGGTTTGTTTTGCAATGACTATACTTTATCCCTCGCAAATTTCTCCTACTGATTTAAGTTATAATATCACATATCCACATTATCTTGCTTTAGACCACAATAAAGCATCAAGCAGTCCAAAACTCCATTGGTATCCCTCATTTCAGAGATGAGCTGTGAGATGCCTCCTTTCCTCTAAATCTTATCAAATGCACAGCTGATCAGACCTCATCCATCCACGGGATCTTTTCAGATGAAGATGCCTGGTGTTTACTTCACCCTGTCTTGTTTCAGGGTAACATTTTGCATTTTTTAAACATCTGTCTGTTCATTGCTTGATTTTGACCCACAGGGTCCTCCATCTCTCTTTTACCAAAGTAGGAGGAAGCCCTCGCCCTGTCAGGGTGGTGCAGCGGGGCAGAAAGAGAACGTGCGTGTTTAACTTAGGAAGAGGGAGGAAAGGAGCGACAGAAGACTCATTTAAATGAGATATACAGCCAAACCTCATATGCATGGCCAAGGAGAGAGGGGGGAAAATGAGAGGCAGAAAGAAGAGAGACAGAAGAATTGAATATGGATTAGAGGGATGAATATTCTATTATTTCGCCCCATTCTGCTGATCTCCCTGTTGCTCCTCGGTGCTCAAGTTGAAATATATTGATGTGGCAGAGAGATCGGTTTCTGTGGCCCATGTAGTCCGGGGGAGATGTGTGGGTGTGCCACTTGAGCCGTGGATTATGGGTACGGCACGGTATTCGTCTACCTCCCTCAGACCTGAAGCCAATTTGCAGCCAGTTTTCCAGGTGCACGGATCTGGTTTAGAGTAATGAATGCCGATGAGGTAGTTTTCCTATGGTTCGCATTAGCTGTGCATGTGTACGGCACCTTAAATCCATGTTGCCGGTGCATCCGTGCTGCGAGACAGGAGATCTGCCTTGGCCTTTGTCTATGTTTGTAATCTCTGAGATGATTAGGGAAGTCTCTTACCCCCTGCGGAAGAGCCTAGAATGATCCCTTGGGCCCAGGAATACGTCCATACATATTGGTGAAGCATACAGAGTGTCTCAAAAACAGGGACAACGAGTTCAAATGTGGGTCATGGTAGGTGTGTAAAAAAAAATATACAAGTCAACCCTACAGGAAGTGGTGTTGTGTTTATGCTAATCTCATTTAAAAGTGACTGTTCACAGAGCTTTAGCGTTGTTGTAGCTAAATAGGTTTGATGAGATTTGCCTCCTCAGAGGTCAGGTGGGGTAAAGGTCTCCAAGGTGAGATCTTATCTAACACAAACCTCTACAAGCTTCATTACAGGACACGTAACTGCACAATCCATAAACCGGCAAAACCCCTTCCTTAACTTACTAACCACATTAGCAGCTCTAAGCTAATTAGCAGAGTTTAGCTTTTTTTTCTTCTCTTTTCTTTTCTTTCTTTTTTTTTTTTTTTTTTGCCTTTGCTTTGTATTTAATGTTTATCTGCAAAGCTGATGTTTGTATCAATTGCTAGTGTTTGAAATGTCTTTAGTGGCTTGACAAGTAATCACAAGACCCACAATACATTTTTAATGGAATAGTTAACCTAGAAATGAATAAGTGGTACATATTACTTGAGCGTTATGCCTTCTGAAGAGGAAAATCTAGTCTTATGTATTCTTATATACAGGAGATAGCTTTGTTTGATGAACTAACTGAAATTTAAGTTTGTTTTTAATTTAAATAAACTGTGAAAAGTTGGTATAAGATAAAGCCACATTGTTTACTTCATCAAAGATGAAGCCTGACGCCTGACCGAATGCAAATACTTTGCTGTGTGTGTGTGTGTGTGTACTGTGCTCCTCTACATCCTTTTAAAGCACTCTAGTTGGTGAGTCTACATTTGCTTAAGGACTCCATGTATTCTTCAAGGGCAGCGTCTTCCTATATAAGGTGAGCGAAATCTGACCCTAATGGCTTTGAAGGAAACAGTGATCACTGTGAGAGTAAGGTCAGACAGAAAGAGTAAGACAGAGATAAAGTCCCACCTCTCTAACAAAACAGCACTCTCAAACTGAACAGTCAGCTTACACAAACATCTGTCACTAAAGGGCAATGATTCACTTGCAGAACCATAAAGTACAATGTTTTACAGTTGCCAATGGTAGCATATGGGTGACCACAAGATTTTTTTTTTTCTGCAACCACATGAGATGAACTATTGTGGTGGCAGCCGGAGCGTGTGCCATGTGGCCAGTGGTGCAAATACCAGTGATAGCTAAGTGTTCAGTAGACATCTGGATTTCATCAACTGGTGTCAGTAGGAAGATATTGAAATGTCTTAAGCCACTTTAAAGCCTTTGCTAGAGCCAAGCATTAGGAATGAACTAGTCTAGGAATTTTTTTGAGGTTGAGCGTGACCAACGATATACTGTAATCGAACATCTGACGCCGACCACACTGCTGGGAGCGATGGTTAGATGAATATGTAAATAAGTGCTGTACACTTTCTTCTCAGTAATAAAATAAACACAACAAAAATGAGAAAAACTGCAAGCATTTTTATAGAAAGCATGCAAGCGTCTGATCATTACAACAGTGATATGTTAGCACGAGCTCTGCAAATTAGCATTCCTGTCAGTTTATTTATATAGCACTTTATTCAATAGAATGCTTAAAAGCAAGCAGCTTTACAGTATCAAACATGAAAAACAGTGTCAGTGCCTCATTTCGTCAGAAGCACAACTTAATTTTGTACTATAAAGCGGCTATCCAGTGTGTTCATGTTTTCACCTGCGGAGCTCTTACCTCAACAAACTATACAGACGAAATGAGTCAGAGATTAGTTCCACGCAAATGAAGGCGGAGCCTCAGCGCACACTTCCTATTACGTTATCATCACGGACCAATGGTAGTATAAAGGTGTTTTGCAAATGGAGCAAACTTTTCCTGAAAGTTCACTTTGGCAAGCCGTTTCAAACTTCCAAAAAGAACACAAAACAAACTTTGTTTTGGCTTGTTTTTGTTCGAAATGACGTCACATCAGTTCATTCTTCAATTTGGTTTGAAGTATATCGGAGCCTTTAGTCACCCTTTTTCTCAACATAAGGCCTTTTCTTATACCCAGCATAATGCGACACAAGTGTTTTTTGCTAGTTTCAGCCCGACGCCCTTATCATTTTAATTGTTTAAACAGCAAATGCACTTACCTATCTGGTCGGCCATGGGCATAGTGGTCTGAAAACGAGGTGTGCTCAGCCACATTGTTGTCATGTTGCTATTTTGAGGCAACTGAAAAAGACTGCGCCATTGACCAACAAAATCCTGGTCTAAAGTTAGTATTTATTTATTTATTTGTTATTTAAAGGGCACGTTAGTAATATGCACCTATAGGCGGGTGCACAACGCGCGTATATTTGTTACACACACAGGGATGCGCAGCAGCACACAAACATTTTTAAATATTAAAAATAAAAGGATTCCTCTGTGGAGAAGCGTTCAGTCTTTCCGTTTGCAAATTCCGGCATATAAATAACGAATTTGCCTTGGTGCAAGTGCAACTGGCTTTTAAGGCCGGGACACACCAACCCGACGTCAGAGAACTAGCGGCAATGAAAACTGACGGTGTTGTCGTCTCATGTCGGCTGCGTCAGAGAAAAAATGTGCTTGAACACACCGAAAGAACTTCAGCTGACTGTCAACTAGCATGCACGTTCTGCGCCTGCGTATAAAGGAGATAACTGTTTATTTATGTAGATATATTTGTCTATATTCGTCAAAAAGGGAAATCGAAACTAAGACTGCATGTATACAAACCATAAACAAAGCAGCGCTTGCTTACAATATTGAATATCAATCATGCTGATCACATTCTTTATTCCACTCTGCTCGTGCTACCCATGGAAAATATTCATGCATTCGAGTGTTCAGGTAAGATGAGGTAAAATTAGAACAACCTTCTCTCTGTGCCGTCATGACTTATTTGCTTGCTTTCATAACTTTTGCTTATATTCTCGTGAACTTAGTGGTTTGCTATACTGAACAGCCAATCAGAGTTCTTTCTCTCTCCCACGGACTGACGCTGATTCAACATGTCGAATCGGCCGAAAAAAGCAGACGAGAACCAACTTCAGCTGGTGGTGCGGAACACACTGAAAAAAATTATTCGGCCGATGCACAAAAACTGCCTGATGGCTGACCATCGGCTTGGTGTGTTCCGGGCTTTGAAGGGAATGGGAGATGAGACTCTGATTAGTTTATTGCACGTTATGCCCAAAACACACTCATGACTCATTAAGAGCCTAGGTACAACCCTTTCAGAACATGCTGACCATCGTTAAACTAGCAAAAGAGGATTCCAACACGCCCTAAGTTCACCTGTGATGTGTGCTTCAGATCATGCGCTTAGATCGTTTAAATAGGGCCTATAGTGTTTGGTCTTCATGTGTATGTTTTTTTTTGTTTTTTTTTTCCTCCTCTGTTACTGTGTGTCGTTATTTCCCTGCCTCTCCCTTCTCCATCCCCCTGCCATATATTAATTCTTTATTGCTTTTTCAGGATCCAAAGAATAAGATCTGAACCTTAAGCAATTTGTCCTGACATAAGGAGATGTTTAGAGATGTGCTCACACAGAGAGAACGAGAGAGAGAAAGTGACATGAGGACTGACTTGTTTTCGGGGACCTCCCTCTCCCCAGCGCCCCTTCGCATTGTTCTCATGTCCTGCTTGACTGCCGGCGTCTAATCTTGAGGGGTAAGAGAGCAGAGACTCCCTTGGGTTTCTGTGCTCAGCACCTTGTTAGACAGCTCCTCCAAGTGCACTGGCTCCTGCCTTTCCTGTCAGCCTCCACTCGCCATCTCCTCCATCTCTGTGTCTCTCAGTCGTTCCCTTTTTAAATCTCACTTCTGCCGAGACACGTCGGCCTGTCGTTTGGAACCGCTGTATTACAGCAGCGCTGAATGAGGAGCTGTCAGCAAATGCATCCTGTTGAAGAGCGCAGCGTGTTCACATTAAAAAGAAGTGTTGGGTGGGAAATAATGCAGTGTTTACAGAAAGATCAGGATGTAGGTGTGCGCTGTGTGTGATACGGTTTAACTGTATTAAGCCAGATTTACCGCCACTCGCTGTCATGTGTATACAAACCAGTCTCTTCCTCTCCGACTCTGTCATCAGTGTAGTCAGTGCAATAACTGATAATAACTGATAATGCTGCTGTCATCATTTACATGTAGAGGCAGTTAATTAGAGCTGCAAGTTATTTAATAAGCTGAATTTCCATCTTCAAAGTGGATGAGGCTGCTGAAAGCATGAGAATGAAATCATTTGCCAGTTATTATGACATCTTAATATATCATTATAATAGAGTAGCATAGAGAAAAAAAGTATAGCACAATAGAACAGAGTAAGCTAAAAACCACTCTGCTACTATTTTTGTATCTTTTTGAGTAGCACAGAGTAGAATGTAGTGCTAGGCAGTATACCAGTTCATCCGGTATACCAGTTTCATGGACGATATGTATTTTTAAAATACCGCCATACTGGTGCATAACTAAAACAATTGCTGCATCTATCCAGTGGCCACGAAGAGTGCTAGGTAGCTGTATGAGGACATGAACCTCATCTCCAGATCTGCTCTGAGTCAACGAGTATTTCACCATTTAATTTGGTAAAACTATTGTCATATCATATATACACACAGAAACTCAAAGGTCTTCACAACAACTCATCAAAATAAAAGTTTGGTTTAAAGGCAGTGTAGGCAGTTTGTTCAAGAAACTATTTTTGTTACGCTGGTTGAAAGTCTCTTCACATCCTGATAGCAATCACTAATGAACAGTAAGTGGTCTAAATGTATTTTAAATGTATCTGTGGACGATTCGGTCCAAATTCAATGATACAATGTCCTACCTGCCTATCAGTGTGTGTATTTTCATACCTTCGCACGTCCTGCTCACGTGGACATCTTTGCAGAGTTAGATAGACACCAGTCACGGAGCACGGAAACAGCAGCCACCTTTTACAGTTCCTCCTGAACCAAAAAAAACAAGCTTATGCTGTGTTCACACCATAACTAACGGAATTTGGAAGACATTGAAATCCGTGTCATTATACTCATGTATACTTGGTTTGTGACTCAAATTTATGCATTTGGCAACCTTATCAATGGCGAAATGTATCTGCAGCAGTCAGGTGGTACAGGTTGGTGCTCTTTAAGTTGTTTGTTTATTATTACTGTAATGTTGTGTGCTTTGAGGCATGAGGTAGTTCAATGCTGTCTTCTGACGTTTTTGTTTGCTCCCTGCTGTACGTGTTCATTTATTTTGAAGGGAGGGTGGGATCTTATGCTTTAAAAGCTAGCTTGCTATTGCTAGCCTCTCCAAAAATTACCTACCCTACCTTTAATTTGAAGAAAATGTTACTGAAATATATTACTATTACATAGTATAGTGTACTTATAATATGATAATAATAATAATAATAATAATAATAATAAATAATTTTAAGTTTATTAAAACATCAAATTTTTAACTCAAACAGTAAACTTGCAAAAAATATCAATAAATGAATGATTCAATTTTCATTTGATTACATTTAAAAAGATCAAATACATTTAGATTTGTAAATTGATTTAGGTTGCCACCATTTTTGAAAGTATATTCTATGTTCTTCTGACAGTAAATGAAGCTGCTATAAACCTATATATAGGTCAACCTATACTCAATCTCAAACCTATACTACAATCAATCAATCAACCAATCAATCAAATGTCCTGTTGGAAACATTTTAGAGCATATCACCCTTAAAAGGGTAGTTCACACTACCCCAGCAAACAGTTGGGTTTTGTTGGATCAGTGATTTTTGAGCAGTATGTACATGACATTTCTATTCCCACCACTCAGCCAACTGAAAATAGTTGAAATGTTAGTGTTAGTTTGGGCATCATGAACCAGCCTTCAGAAGAAGATTAAAGACAATCCCCGTTTGTCATTTGCTCTCTAAACATTGTTTACTGACAATGTAAAGGGTGTTTAATATAGCCCGAAGCTCTTGTCTCTCATCAGGGTAAAGCCCTTTGTCAGTTTGATGGACAGGACATGTGTTATCCTGATTAAGAACACATCTTAAGGTGAGACTAAGATGAGACAGTAGCACTTAATGAATAGCATTAAGACTTGTGTTCTCTGTTAGTTTTGACTGAAATTCTTCAGTCAGTAATTTAGTTCCTGCTCAAAATAGGCTCAGATGAGAGGAAGAGAGCAGTGCTGTACCGAAAACTACACTATCCCCCTCCTCCTCCTTCTTCCATCTCTCCTATTGCAATTAACATGTATATGAGGAGTCTCAATGGTGTCAAATGGAATTAATTAAAAGTGTAAAGCGGCCATTAAGAGAATGTGGAGGATAAAGGCAGCAGGCGAATCCTCTCTCAAGGGTCAGCTGCACAAGAAACAAGAGTTCCTCACATCCCTCAGGAGACACACAATCATTCTGCCAAATGCCACCCTCGCTTATTTATTTATTTATTTAAACTTGCCTCCCATTACCTTTTTTAGGTGACAGTATGAGCAGCACTGACAGTGGAGTGCTTCAAATCTCTATAGCGGCTCGTTGTTTCTGTACTATGTGAAATCACGGAGGCTAAAGCTTGGGAGAAGCCCGCTAGAATAAATTAATTGAAAGGATTAATGATGGATTTGCAGCGGCTACAGATGAGAGGGAGACAGTTTATAGGACTCTGAGAAAAGTGGCTCCTTTAAGCTGCTTGAGAAGACTGAAGAAAAAAAAAAAACCCTCATTACGATCAGAGGGGACGGACTGTTGTCCCTCAAACCCCCCGCCACCCCTACGAAACTCTAAAGTTCTGGAGTTGTCCACCCTCACTTTCCATATTATGGCAACACACAGCTAATTAGAATATGGGCGGTAAGTGCGTCTCTTAAATGCATGCTAATTATCTCGTCTGCCGTCCGTGACCAGAGTCAGGAGGTAATTGGCCCGCAGCAACGTGACAACTCCAATCATCTCCCGAAATTAGTCGCCCTTTACAAGGCCAGGCCTACTGCACTCCCCCTTCGATAGGGAGAACAATCAATTTGATAAGTGGCCATGCGGCCCATTGTTTTACATTAATTAGACTAATTGCAGAGTGTTGGTCTTTGTTGTGAAGAGTGAGGGTGGTCTTTTAAAATGCTATTCCGTCGTACATATGGTGTCATTTTTCTTTCTTTCTTTCTTTCCCCTGCACGCTGCTGGAGTCTCGCCGTAGCACTGTGGCTGTAAGTCAGCGCGGGTTGGAGCTCCTATGAACGCAGGGATCTGTGACTGTGCCTTTGATTGGATTTCACAATGTGGGCTATGTCCCATAAACCATGTCTATGCCTAGGACAAAAATATAGGCCATGTCTTATTCATATAGCATTAGCCCAAAGGCACTCTCACCTAGCCTCATATTTATAACCTGGATTATCTTACCCAGTGATCAGCGCTAATGGCGTATTTAGCCCGGGATGTGGGGATGCACCTGATATAAGACTAAAGATGTGAAGAGCCGCTGAACATCACGACTCTAGCAAAGGAAGGTTCATCTTATCGGGAAAACGCTGCATATTCATGGATTTGCGTCACAAATCTTTCCTTACATTGGAATTACACAGTTCCCTCAGATAAAAGATGCAGAATGTGGACAGCGGAGAGGTTTTTTTTGCTGTGCTGCAGGTTTCGTCAACAGCATATTGCTACTGAAGCAGTTTAGGAGTGGCAATTATAGTTTTGGACACGTCATTGATTTTGCACCATGATTACATGAGTGTCAGAGGGGTTACCGATTGTGAGCGTTTCAATACTTTCAGGTATTCGCAAACATTTAGCCTGCATAATGTCTCGTCCCAAGTTCCTGTCTGTGAGGGGTTTTTTTATTATTTTTACAGTGCACCAATGCAATATCTTACTTTTCTTTTATAGAACAGTCACTGCTCTTTTCCATACAATGAATGCAAACGATGACTACAGCTGTCAAGCAAGATATTCAGTGAATAACATCTTAAACTTAAACAGTCTATTCTTCACACAAAACTATCATATTGCTTTAAATCTTGGAACGTACTGAACTAGTCATATTAACCTCTCATGGTGCTTTTATTTGTCCTTGACTGTCCTTGATCCTCATTCACTAATATGGAAGAATGCAGCGCAGACATTCATTTTTGGGCGAACTATTCATTCAAAATCAAAATAACTCTTCAGTAAATGTAGTAAATGTAATATTATCTGCTATAAGCAATCGGCAACCTCCCCCAGTTTCTCGTGAAGCCAATACGGAACTAACTGAAACTGCGATTCATCGACTGGCCGCTAGGGACAGGCTGCAAAAGGGAGCAGAATCTCATTGACCATAATGTTGAAACAGCCAAGTTTACAGCAGACAAAACATGTTTACACTCTGGTTCAAATTGTGTTTTGGTCTATACTGCTAATTTTGCCCTTCATGACAACTCTGAGGGGGGTGAATTTTTTTTATAACTCATCCGTTTAAATTATATTAAGCCTTAAAGTTCTGCATAATTAAGGGTGTGGTCACTTGAGTGACAGGTGGATTGACGCTGCTGTCTGTGAGCCGTCATGTCACCTCAGCAGCTAATTTCAGCCACTGAATTTGGCATTTGCCTTTTTTCTGGAATATTTTATACAATATATGGCTTGCTGCATACTCGAGACAGATGTCAGTCTGTGTACATGTGCTCGCATGCGGAACACACGCTCTTGAATCGTCGTGGCATTGGCTAAAGATTTTGTTCCTGAGATTTACTACAGTGACCATACCAGGAGGATATACAACTCCGACAACACTGCTTGGATATAACTAAAACTGCTGCACTATTTTGAAAAATTATACTTATGTTGAGAGAACATTTGAGAGTTATACAGATATTTGGTACCTATATATGAGTTTTACATTATAGACGATGCTCAGATTGCATCCTTTCTTGAAGAACGATGATGGAGAGCAAATCATTCCGAAGATATAATGCAAACGATGGATAATATATAAAGATTTCATGGATTTAACGCTTTCATGAACAAAAAGTAGTTTTTTATGTTTTGAAATGGACATTTTACCCAAGTGCAACGGATTGGATTCATCTTGCGATCTCTATTTCATTAAAGGTATGAAGTCCCAGTTGATTTTTTTTGTGTTATTTGCACACCCCACACAAATTAATTAGCCTACTGGTGTTAGAGCATCTATAACGTTATCTTAAAAAACACTGTATATTGACAGTAAACCTTTAGTACCTTCTAATGATATTGTTATCTTTATTAATATTTTAGATAGTATCTAAGATAGATATGCTAGGCGGGCGTGGTTTCAGCAACCAGTCGCATGGGCTACAACTACGTCCCGCCTCTTTTCCCATTTTCAGTTATCCGGGAGTGACCTGCGGTGACGCGCAGCTAAGATGGCAGTGGCCTCATTTTCGCGTCAAAACTGCTGTTCTGAACTCTATGGGTGACGTCATGGACGCTACGTCCATATTTTTTTACAGTCTATGGCTATAAGCTATAGAGTGGTGCAGGGATGATGTATTTTTGTAGGCTAACCCCAGTTGAAAGTTGACATCACCCTTGTTTTCTCAACAAACCCCAATAAGATTTTTTCCATTGTCTTTTGGATTGTCGCAGAAAAAAGGTCTGCGACTAACAAAAGCTCATGATTCTTACACATTTTGTTCATCATAATAATATTCACAAATGAACACAACTTTTTTTTTTTTTTTACGAATTTTGAAGTGTGAATATAATCGGCAGAGGTCAAAAGCTAATCTTAGGCTATAAAAAAACTACACCACGGTCGCATGACTTCAACATCAGCATCACTATCACCAAATTCTTGGTTTAAAAACATTTTTCCCTGAAAGTTTGAGTTATGATAATTTGCAAGAGCGTGATTATAAACATGCGGCTGTGAAAGTGGACTTTATCTGTTTTATGTCTCTGACAACCTCTGTAGTCGTATTTAGCCACTTGTTAGCAAAAAAACAAAACAAAACTTTTACTTTTTCCCCCCACTAAACGAGTCCACAACTGTTGATGGAATTGACAGGGAGAATTCTTGAAAAAGCTTCACTCTGTTTTCCCAGTGCTATATATTTGTCTTTTCTTGAGAGGGGATAAGCATGTTATGTGAGATGTAAAGAACTAAGGCACATTTGGATGTGTGTGAAGCAGAGGAATCTCATACCTGCTGCCTCCTCTGAGGCCGGAAGCTTCCCCAGAGATCTACTTAAGGCAGCGCATGAAAATGAACAAGGAAGTGCTTTATCTCTCCTCACACTACCATGCTTAACACATCATGTTAGCAGAAAGAGAGAAAAAAGCCCTCACTCTGAACACTTAGGTATAATTTTACACTCAGTATCACAGGGAGCGTTTCTTAGCTGCCCTACATAGAACCAGGCAGCAGTGCTAAAATAGAGACAGAAAGATTTAAGTCAAATGTTTAAACTACTCATTTTATTTTTGTTGTCTGATTATCAGTTGGGTTATGCTTGGGATTCCCCATTACAATTTTAAACTGCATGCCTTATAAATATAATAAACAAGGACATTAACACTTATTTGTAACATTTCAATGATGAAAGAAATGATTGAGTGAATAAGTCAAGAACTGCTTTAATTTAAGTGATTTTAACTTAATTCAATGAGTCTGATTCATCAAATAAGTGAAGAGCTGCTTGACTGATTGATTTGTTGCACAAATTCAATGTGTCAAAAACTACTGATTCAGTTATTTAAGACTGATTCTAAAAGCTCATGAATTTAAGACATTTTTGGTTCTTTTTGACAAATTAATAAAAAAAAAATTGTCATTTGTTTATGAATCGGACTGATTTGTTTTGCTAACTCAGTAAAATATGACTTCTTTTGCCACAATGCCTTAGATTCAGTGCCATTCGATATCAGTTAAGCATGTTAATCGCACGATAAATCATTTCGTTTGAGTAATTAAAAGAAAAATGAACTCAAACTTAAACCATCTTGGCACTGAAGAACATTTCTGCATACATGTACAGTACAGTACAGTACAGTATGCTTTAACCTGAATTCTGATGCGTCTTACTCTCGGCCAATTTTCCATTGTGTCTAAATCATGACGTCTGTTGTTTGGTCATATCTGTAGCTGCTTATTGTTGGCTGATGCATTGCGCCTCTGAAGGCCAAGTTGTGGCTGCCCATATCTCAGAGGGGAAATCTAGCTGAGTGGCTTTATCTGAAATGGAGAGAAAGCAGGAGGCACTGGGCTCTCTAAGTGAACCAAATGTTGCTCCTGGCAACAGCAGATATGCCCGTCTCCAGTCCTGTGCCTGGAGATGAAAGTGGCGTTGGGCCCCGTGCCTATATATGCGTTGTGTAGACTTTCCCTCAGAACTAAGAGGATAGAAGCCGAATGAGAGGAAGATAACTGTGCTACTAAGAATAGAGAGAATTTTAATCTTTTTGACGTACATGTTATGCATGTAATGCTGAATTTGCACATTTAAGTGAACGTTCATATTGATCATCTCAATTTGTGATAATGTTAAAAGCAACTACAGTGTGCAAGTTTGTATATGAGTAAGTGACAAGATCATCATTTTATACTTTTTCTTTCTTTGTCTGGACCTATTAATGTTTTCAAAAATACATACACTAGAATAGATACACTAACGTGAATACACCTTATATAATGAACCTGTTTTTAATTTCTGAATTCAAATTCATTTTGATATTTTTTCAGAGACATACAGTCAAAAAAACAACTATCCTGACATCATAATGAAGAAAAAAAAAACTCATTAACCCTTTCAAGTGAGTTTAAAATTTCAAGTTGAGTTTTCAGTTTCTACCAAAATACATGCAAGTAAGTGACTTTTGAACTGGAAGAATAATAGAGTAAACTTTATAGTTACATAGGCCCATTATGTGTGTCTGATATGAATAAACGTCAGAAATTTTCTTTTTATTAAAGGTGCCCTAGAACTTTTTTTTAAAAGATGTAATATAAGTCTAAGGTGTCCCCTGAATGTGTCTGTGAAGTTTCAGCTCAAAATACCCCATAGATTTTTTTTTTTAATTCATTTTTTTAACTGCCTATTTTGGGGCATAATTAGAAATGAGCCGATTCAGGGTGTGTGGCCTTTTAATTCTTATGCTCCATGCCCAAAGAGCTCGCGCTTGCCTTAAACAGCATAAAGAAAGTTCAAACTGCTAATATAACCCTCAAAATGGATCTTTACAAAGTGTTCGTCATGCAGCATGTCTAATCGCGTAAGTACAGTGTTTATTTTGATGTTTACATTTGATTCTGAATGAATTTGAGGCTGTGATCCGTGGCTAACGGCTAATGCTACACTGTTGGAGATTAATAAAGAATGAATTTGTGTTTATGAATTATACAGACTGCAAGTGTTTAAAAATGAAAATAGCGACAGCTCTTGTCTCCGTGAATACAGTAAGAAACGATGGTAACTTTAAAGATGCTAAAAAGGTTCTTTTTGTCGACTGAGTTTTTGAAATGAGCGCGTGGGTAAGAACAACCCCCCTCCTTCACAGCTCGTTTAGAGGGAACGCATCCCAAAACTCATGCACGAGTATCGGAACAGGAGTACTTACCACCGGCATTCGCTGTGTTATTAAGCCGGGCACACGTTTAACGACTAGCTAAAACATTCTGACTATGCTCAACATACAGCGATTGTTTCCTGCTCCTGAAGCAGCAGATTTATATACTTTCACATGGAATTTGAACACCGACGGTAATCGCAGACTGAATGCAACTGGCTCTGACTGGACGCGTTTGAGTGCGATCAGTCATAAGTATCAATTTACATTCATAATCGGCCTTACACTTAAAGCCGCGCACACACTTAGTGGATTCATTATGTCGGACTCACCGCAGTTGACTCATAATCTGCAGTTGTTACTCCTGTCTCCGGACAAAAACATTGCATGCAGCGCCTGTGGAGTGTGGAAAGTTACTGGAGCGCGCAGCCGCGCATCTCTCACATGGATCGTCATGGCAGTGATTGACAAGCCAGAAGGCCAATCGTTTAGCAAAGATCGCGTAAACGATTGGCTGATGTTTTTAAGGCCCTACCTCGTGCACAGATGATGTATATTAATATTATTACTTTCAGTGCACCAAATAAATAGTATTTTATCAGTTAGTAAAGACAGTTTCAAGTAATATTGCAAAAATGTATAAAACAAAACATCCTCCTTAGCACCTTTAACCACATTTAACAGTACATTAGGAACATGCTAACGAAACATTTAGAAATACAATTTACAAATATATCTAAAATATCATGTTATCATGAATCATGTCAGTTATTATTGCTCCATCTGCCATTTTTACCTAGTCAGTTGATTCAGCTGTGCACATCCAGACGTTAATACTGGCTGCCCTTGTGTAATGCCTCGATCATGGGCTGGCATATGCAAATATTGGGGGCGTACATATTAATGATCTCGACTGTTACGTAACAGTCGGTGTTATGTTGAGATTCGCCTGTTCTTCTGAGGTCTTTTAAACAAATGATATTTATTTAAGAAGGAGGAAACAATGGAGTTTGAGACTCACTGTATGTCTTTTCCATGTACTGAACTCTTGTTATTTAACTATGCTGAGGTAAATTCAATTTTTGAATCTAGGGCACGTTTAATTGTTATTGCTGCTTCCACTGATGTCTGACATCAGTGTGTATTGTTTTACTGGTGCTTATGTGTATTAAAATGTCTGAAACCTTAAAAAAAAAAAAAGCATTATGTGGCTGAAAACATTGCATAGTTGTGATATAAGACAAGTGCTTTGCTTGTCCATCTCGCAGCCAAAGCGCCAAAGCACATTTTAAATCTAATCAGCATGAGTCTGGCACTGAACGATCTAAATCCCATATGTGGGACCGTACTCTCAGGGGCACAGAAATAAAAATCCCATATGTGGGACTGTACCGCTCAAAAGGTTAAAAAGGTGAAATTCTTGAAAAGAAAATCTTAAGTTTCTCTTAAAATATCAGATAATTAAACAAGACATGGTTAATAAAGGTTGTAAAATGTGCAGGGGCGACTCTCCAAAAACCTCATGATATTTATGAATTTAAAAATCCATGATATTTAAAAAAAGGAAAAAAAAAAATTTACCTTGAAAAATATATTACAACATTTTTGAAAATGATTAAAATGTATACACTCTCATATG
This sequence comes from Chanodichthys erythropterus, assembly GCF_024489055.1. Classification (NCBI taxonomy): domain Eukaryota; kingdom Metazoa; phylum Chordata; class Actinopteri; order Cypriniformes; family Xenocyprididae; genus Chanodichthys; species Chanodichthys erythropterus. Next base: position 24,967,809 of record NC_090238.1, read on the forward strand.
TTTAAGGAAAATGTCATTACTTTCGCTTCCACAATATTTTCAGAGCCAGTCGATTTAGACATTTCTTGAAAATGCTATAAATTATTTTTCAAAACTATGTGAAATATACATGAAGACTTTTTTTTTTTTTTTTTTTTTTTTCCTTTTTATTGTGAACACTATTATTTGTGATTGACCCATATCACTATATGATTTAAAAATTGTTTGCATTATAATGCTCTTATGTTTTATCTCTGTATCTCTCTCTATATCTTTCTGCTCCTGTACTGGGAAAGAGCTGAGAATGGCAGGGCAGGTAACCGGATATATGCTGGACATTAGTTGACAAGGTCAAATCTCAGAACTTATCTCTCCCTCTTTCTTTATGTGGGCTAGGTCACACTGGCCCAGATTGTGTTGCCCCCCACAGCTTTTTAACAGTTTGTGCACATTTCTTGATGTTTGTGAGAACAAATATGACATAGAAGGCAGTTGTTGAGTCATTATTCAGTTCTTCATGTGCGTTACATCACTCTTATCTTCTTTGCCTTTTATTTTGTAGACCTGTCTTACTCCCTCAGCCAAACTGGTGGTGATTTCCCTGGCTGCTTTGCATATCCCATTAATATTTTATTGCAATCGTTCATATCTGTGTGCAGGGTTGACCTGAGCACCAGCATGTCGGCATGCGTTGCTTGTACTACAAAATGTGGTTTACGTGAAACAATTAACACGGAACCCCAAAGGCCTTTTACAGGTCCAGTGTAGGAAGCCCAAGCCGCCTCAAATACCTCTCATAACAAAAAAGGCTGTGGAAATATAAACTCATGTATCAGAGCTGCACTTTTGTTGTTGTTGTTGTTTTGTGTTTTTCTCAATGGTGCACAACTTAGGCTTCATATCAGCACAAGCATTGTGTGTGATGCCTGCCCATGTCTCACGGTGGAATTGTCTGAGATTAAAGATGTGTCTATCTTTTGTATAGGCTCTGATTACAATAGTGTATTTATGGCATATGAGCACACAGCCTTTTAATTGAAATCATTCATCAATAGCTTCTGTGACTTGCCTTGATTAAGCTGTCCCATGTGTCTCTTTATCCTAGCTTAACATTGGGCTTTAATACATATTTCATTTTCAAATAAGTTAAATCTAAAAATAAATATGACACAAATAACATGAAATGCCTTATATATATATGCCATATATATATATATATATGCCAAATATATATATGTATATGTACGTAAGCAATAAGGTATGAGAGGCTGTGCTGTATCGTGAATAAGTCACGGCTGAAGGGCATTGTTTGGTTTTACATGAAGCGGAGTGCCTGCAACCCCTTTAACCGTAACTTATTCATGATACAGCACTAGCCTCGAGTACCTTATTGCTTTTCTAAAAGGTTACCACACAATACAAATATTAAAGCCAAAAAATATGTATCAATGCAACTTTCATGAAGTAAAATCACTTAAAGCCTTCCTTTCGCCAGACAAAATAGTCCCTGACCTTGAACAGCAACAGAAGTTACATTATTACGCCATTAGATGCCGGCAAAGACTGTCTTTTTGAATGTGTCAGTCAGTAGCGAAGGCTTTAATATTTAAAAGACTGAATTGTTTTGAACACGGAACAAGACGCAACTGACAAATGCTTTGACTAGCGCTGTCAGTCACAGGAAAACCCCTTAACTGTTAAAAGGACAAGATATTGCAGCAGATATTTAAACATTTTTTTTATTACAAACATAGGACTGACCTGAAGGAAAATGCTAAATCTGAATCCAGGTAATAAACTCGTTCGATCAATCTCTTTCTCATAATACTCCTTCTACATAATACAGTAAGCTTCAATGAACAATATCAACTGAGAACAAACAGTTCACGTTGCTAAGAGTGGTTGCCAAGGGTGTTGTGTAGTGATACACGGAACCGTTGGGTGAAGCGGTCATTGCCGTGTTTTAGCCTAAATAAAACGGCTATTGACCAGTCAGAATCACGGACAGGAAGTAACCAGTTTATAAACATAAATATTATATATTTACACTTCATATTAAAACTTCAGAAGTTTCTTGTTCTCTGTAAGAATAATCAATAATAATTAGAAAAGTAACAAAAATAAATTATTATTATTATTTCAGATTATAAACAAATGATAATATCTGTAACTTTCAGGTCTGAATAATGAGGTTCACTCTTTGCGGTTAGCAGTTCAGTTTATTTGAACCGTTTTAGATTGTTTACTTCTGTGAAATGCTACATAAACTTTCCTGAAAAAGCATAAATAACGTAAGAGTGCTTCTTTTCCCACAAGCCATGAACGACGTGGGACGATATTTCTGAAATTACGAGCTGTTTATGCATATTTATTTCTGCTGACATTTTAATTATTTGGGGCTCCGTTGGAGAGATCACATAAAAAGTCCTATAATGCTCCCCCTAATTAGTATCACCTCCAAATTAAAACGGAGGACTTTGGGAATGCTGTCATTTTCAGAAGGCCATATTGGAATTATGTTTCAATCAGCAGCCGTGAAATAATTACTTGTACACTTCTAACTGCCCACATTTACCAAACGGCCTGCAATTTACAGCCATCATGTCCGGCAAAAGCAATCAATGGGGTGGCTATAAATTCTGCCGCAGTCAAACAGACGGATATTGTTTGTGTATGAATGTGAAACATTAGAGCCAAGCTGAAGCTCTGCCTTGCTGATATTGTGATATTGCTGCTTGAGAAATGTAGATGGTTTTATTGTACTTAGCCTCTTTGAAAACGGTTACTACTAATCAGACTTTCAGATCAGTCTTGCTGTACTGTATATAAAAAATAAAACAAGAAAAAGTATGAAGACAGAGGTATTTGTAGTACAGTACATTGAACATGGGGTGGTATCTGATCAACACATCTGATCAGTTGTCCAAGGGATAAGGGCAATTTGGTCATATTGTGATTTATTTTGATATATTGTGAGTTTAACTATGAGGTGATATATTTAAAATAATGTTGCTGTTGTTTGGATTAGAGCTGTCAAAAGTACCTATCAGTACTGAAAGTTTAAAAATTTGAGCCCTGTTGAGCGGATTTGTAAACACCTCTGATTGGCCATTGTGTTGACGGATATGTCTGTGATTGGCTACAATGATTAACGCATGGCAGCATTTGAAAGCACACGGTAATGTTTGAATTTGAAAGCGGGAGCGTTTGAAAGCAGGCATCTATCAGCGGATTGGTACGCGATAGATGCCTGCTTTCAAATGCTTCCGTGTGTATCTGTGTAAGCGCTTGGTGAAAAGCATCATTGATGACTATTTACAACATTTTTACAGCATCGATCATTGAAGCCAATCACAGACATATCTGATGAGCCGTGAACACAATGGCCAATCAGAGGTGTTTACGAATCCGCTCAACAGTGCTCAAAGCATCACATTTTTAAAATTTCAGTACCGACTTCGGTACCTAGTCGGTACTTTTGACAACTCTAGTTTGGATATTAAAACAGGAATACTTTTGTGAAAACAGTGATACAATACCATTCAAAAGTTTGGGGTAATAGTTAAAAAAATAAATTCATACTTTTATTTACTTACCAAGGATGCATTAAATTGAATAAAAATTACAGTAAAGACATTTATAATGTTACAAACGATTTCTATTTCAAATGTTATTTTGAACTTTATTTATCAAAGAATCCTGAAATTATTTAATTAATTAATTAATGTAACAGGGTTTCCAAAAAAATATGAAGCAGCACAAAACAGCACTATTTTCAATTACATTGATGATAATAATAATAATAATAATAATAATAATAATAATAATAATAATAATAATAATAATAATAATAATTTCGTGAGCACCAAATCAGCATATTAGAATGATTTCTGTAAGATCGTGTGATACTGAAGACTGGAATAATGGCTTCTGAAAATTCAGCATTGTCATCAATAAATAACTTTTTTCAAATATATTACAACAGAAAAAAAAAATTAAAAAATCTTAATTGTTCCAAACATTTGGATCGGTAGTATGTAAAATTATCTTTTGATAATTAGGTTGTTGGTCAATCTTTTTTTTTATATATATATATATACAGGGTGTTACATTTAGAAAATAAATTATTCAAATATTCATAATATTCCAAATATAGATAAGTCTGCTTAGTGTGTTAACTTTGACAGCTCAATTTTTTCCTTTTCTTTTTTTTTTTTTTGCAGACCTACAGCTACCAGTTTGAAAACCTTCTCCTTAAAGCATTTAGACTGGCAAGAAAAAAAAAAACAAAAAACACTACAGCCTAGTAATAGACCACCGGTTCTTTGAACACAGATGGAACAAACACTGCGCCGCACAGAGAGAGACGCACACTTTAACACGCACACACTCGCAGAACAAAACACAAGAATACCTTTTTCCCATGCAAAACAGATTAAACTTGTTTTTTGTTTTTTTAAGTCGTCCTTGAAAACTACACACACTTTCTTTTTTTCTCTTGAATGTAGATTTCCTTTTCCCCCCTCTTGTTTCTCACAATCTTTATTATTAGTGGAATTATTCACCGGTGGAGGTGCGCGGTGGTTGAATAAATTTAGCGGAGATCTTGTGCAGATGCTCCTTGCTGGCATACATTTGTGCTCAGTTAACAAAGAGCCAGAGACGCTTAATCCCGCCGGAATACCGCACTCATGTTCTGTTTGAAACCAACATAATTAAAGTCACCCTCTGAAGTAACCTATTTATATAAAGAAAGCTCTCTTACGACCGTCGACTCCTATGAATAACCCGTAGGAGGGCCGCCGGTATAATTACTTCACATTTCTAATTTAGGTGAGGGAATATTTGTTATCAAACCTGGGAAAGGGGGAGATAGGAGTGGATGAGGGGGGAGGAAACGGTATTAGTTTCGAGTGAGAGGACATAACTGGATCTGTGGAGCACTTTATGGAGGCGTGGCAGTGGGACGCTTCCCAGTGAGGTCAGGGATTGCGCTGATACGTGTACCCAGGTAAAGCTGTTTGCTCATCCAGTATGTAGATGTAAATAGTCATAAATCATGCTTGTTTATTGCTAGAAATTAATAACACGCTCTGTTTTTTATCTGCTAAAACGTTTAGTTGGATTTCTGTGCGACAAAAATAGGCTTCCCACAATGCTCTGGGGCCCCAGTCCATGTTGATTTACTCATCTAAAGAGAGAAATGGAAGAAAACTCATATCACATCCATAAGTCACTGACATCACTGGCAGAAAACTGTTTGTGAGCAGAGGAGTTGAGCTGTGGCAGTAAACTAGCACAAACAGATTGACTTTAGTTGTTTACAGTGGCCCCTGGAACAAGGCTGTGCTACCGGTGCATTCTGGGTAGGTGTGTAAACACGGTTGTGTTTGTGTGAGTGTGCGTTTGGCTGTGCGAGTTTATCATAAAGCACGGCAGCTCTCCAGGTGCATATTAGTGATAAAGGAAGGTGAGGGGCTTTGTTTTTCTTTAACGAGCCGTCACACTCCATCGCCTACACCAAAGGGGTGATAGGTGGACTCTCTGAGACACATGCACACAAACACAACCCGGGGAGGCCAGGACTGTGTGTGTACTGCAATGAAGAGGAGTCTTCAGCTGATTTCAACTCTAAGCTTGAACACACATGCAAGTGTGCAAACACAGAAATATGCATTGTAAACGCATTGTCCCTTTGGACATATTTAAAAAAAAAATTATTGAACTTTATTGAACATTTAGGCAAAATCTAAAAATGATTTGTATTTTAAAAAAGTTTGCATTTTTGTTGAGTATCATATTTGATAAATCAGGCTTTTATGGCTCATATACCATAATATATGGAATATATTGGAGAATATGGAGCAGGTGGATATTTATATGGCCAAACAAAGATGAAATTCAGCTTGTAATGTAAATCAAAGAGATCTTTATAACAGAATAGCAGACTATTTAAATTGCATATAAATATCATGTGTCATTCAGTTCACAGCAAAAAGATGTGTACCACAAGCAGGATGTTTTTAGAATTAAAAAGCCTTTTACTTGGCAAAAAATATATAAACTAGTATATAATCAAATCAGACAAGAACAACATGTGGAAGATTGTGTTTAAAAAGGGTTTTCAGCAAAGTTATGATTTATGTTGATCATTTAGAGGCCTTAGAATTTTGTGTATCAACTATTCTACAATAGGGTTATTATAAAATTCTGATTGGTCAATAGCTGTGCTTTATTCTCAATAAAACACGGCTATGACTGCTTCACCCAATGGTTCTGTGTATCACTACACAACACCCTTAGCAACCACTCTTAGCAACGTGAACTGTTTGTTCTCAGTTGATATTGTTCATTGAAGCTTACTGTATTACGTAGGACTAGGAGTATTGTGAGAAAGAGATTGGTTGAGCGAGTTTATTACCTGCATTCAGATTTAGCATTTTCCTTCAGGTCAGTCCTATGTTCATAACAAAAAATCAGTTTAAATGTCCTATGTATTATCTTGTCCTTTTAACAGTTAAGGGGTTTTCCCGTGACTGACAGTGCTAGTCAAAGCATTTGTCAGTTGCGTCTTTTCAATGTAAAAGTCTTTGCTACTGACTGATACACTCTTAAAGACAGTCTTTGCCGCCATCTAATGGCGTAATAATGTGACTTCTGTTGTTGTTCACTATTGTCAGGGACTATTTTTTCCGGCGGAAGGAAGGCTTTTAGTGAAAGTTTACTTCATGAAAGTTGCATTGATATATAGTTTTGGCTTTAATATTTGTATTGTGTGGTAAACGTTTTATAAAAGCAATAAGGTACTCAAGGCTGATGCTGTATCATGAATAAGTCACGGCTGAAGGGGTTGCAGGCACTCCGTTTTGCGTTGTGCCTAACAACGCCCTTCAGCCATGACTTATTCACGATACAGCACAGCCTCGAGTACCTTATTGCTTACATAAGGAGACTATAATAACACTTTAGTTGCTAGTTGACATAAATGCCCACTTTAGGGATGACTGAAATTGAGCTTACAAAGCTAAAAGCGTTTGTTTTAGTGTAAGCTTTTTGAACTGTGAGAATTTTACATCTTCGTAATTTGAATAAGGAAGGCAGTCTGGCAGAAGCTAGATATTTTACTTCATAACTTGTTAAATATGGATTTTTTTTTTGGACAAAAAAAAAAAAAAAGCTTCGCTTCAGAAGGACTTTATTAACCCCTTGGAGCCGTGTGGAATACGATGGATGTTTATGATGGATGGATGTGGATGGAGGCACTTTCTTCAGCTCGTACGCGTTGGTATCGTATCGCTCACTGCCATTATAAAGCTCGGATGCATCAGGATATTTATTAATGTATCTCTGTGTTCATCAGAAATAAGAAAGTCATATACACCTAGAATGCCTTGAGGTTGAGTAAAGCTTGGGGTAATTTTCGTTTGAAAGTGAACTAATCCTTTAAAGGGGTGGTTCAATGTGATTTCACTTTTTTAACTTTAGTTAGTTTGTAATGTTGCTGCTTGAGCATAAACAGTATCTGCAAAGTTACAGCGCTGAAAGTTCAATGCAAACGGAGATATTGTCTTTTAAAGTTATGGCAGTTTAATACCTACAAAAACGACCGGTTTGGACTACTACGAGCTTCTTCCAGGGTTGGTGACACCATAAACTTTGTAAAACACACCCCCGGGAACACGCAACAAAGTGGGCGAGGCCATGTCGCGCAGCATATGAAAGCAGAAGAGTTGTGTACATCGACTTTAAAAGCAGAAGCTGCTGTTTATTGGCTTCAAACTGTAAGTACGTTTTATTGTTTGTACATGTCTTTTAAACTTATAGTTCTGTTGCTTTAATTGCATCAAGGACATATACAAAGAGCAACTCGTTTTTACTTCTCTAGCCAGTTAGCTGTATTATAGTGCATACTTCAACAAACGCCAACAAATGTCTATGTTCATAGACAAACAGTTGTTCATGCTATAAATTAAACACTACCTTTACAAAAATGCTACTACTCAGTCATGTATTCGGCTACAGTAAAGCTTTAATCAGGATAAAACGGTATATTGAAAGCTAACAAACAGCAGTGACAGCATATCTAAACACTTTGACACAAATACTAAATAAAAAATACCATTCATAAACGTCCTTTAAAAGCCGTGATTGCTGTTCATGTGGGTCTGATTCGGGCTCAATTTGATAAAGCAATATAATCAAATTGAGCATACAATATAACCGAAGTGCACATAACCGGTAACAAATGGTAAGGGGCGTGGCGTTTCCGGATGCTTCAGCGAATCACGATGGCTCTGGATACACTGGGCCAGCTAACCAATCTGAGCACATTGCATATTTCGGAGGGAGTGGCTTCATAAAAGCAGGAAGTCAAACGAGCCGTTCGAATGACACTGGAAACAGAGGTGTAGAATAAAGGTAAAATTCAGCTTTTCTATCAGAAGAATAAATTACATTTACCAATATGAAATAGAAAACAGTAATATTCTAGACTCTAAATTTGGAATTCTTTTACTTTCTACTTTCCAACTGGTAAATTCTGGGAAAAGTAATGGTGGTGACTAAAGTGATATTCCATTGGTTATTCTCAAGTGGAGATGGAAGAATTCCATGTTCCAAGATTTCTATAGAATGCTTAAGGAGAAGTCAGAAGTGGATTATTTCTTGAGGATTCCAGCCTCTTAAACTTCATCTGGAACATGGCATTTCTTCGACTCTCCAACAAACTACCATGTGATTGCATACATGTAAGGTAATATTTACTGTTTATTGTGACATCTGTCTAGGCCCCTCAGATTACAGTGTAAATATGTGAGCAAAGAAACGACACGTCTCAGATTCCATCATGCAAGATTTTTCCCTCCATTCTATTGTGATGCAACAGGCTCAGTGACATTTCCTCAGAGGACTGGAGAGAGAAAGAGACAAGTGTGGCTCTTCACATTAATAGTCTTTTAAGCCACTAAATGATTTCTTTTATCTGCGGCACTTAGAGAGACTGGGGGATCTCCTTTATTAAAATGAGCAACGCTTTAAAGAGGGGGAAAAAACTTAACAAATACAGACCCACGCAATCCCTGATGTGTTTCTCTCTCTTCCCCTTTGTCTAGCCTCAGTCATCTCTCTGTTTTCAAGCTTTGTGCTGCCCTGCTCTCCAGGTGTTTGATTTATTTATATATATTTCTGTGTTTTTGACAAAGTGTGTGCGTGCCGTAGAATCCCACCAAAAGAGCCGGTGGTTCAGTGTGTGGGGGGTCCCAGCGCTCAAGAGCAATAGCACTTCCAAGCCCTTGGAGTGTTTAGTGCAGGTCGGTGTAGAAACAGGACCTGTGTATGGAGTGAGATTGTGTGTGTGAGAGAGTGAGAGAGAGACACAGAGATCGGGCTCCCGCAGGGCGTTGGGGGCCCTCATTAAGAATTCTCTCCCATGCAGCCTGGTTCTGGTGAAGCAGTATGAAGATGTGGCTATAGTCTGGATTGAATCCGCCCACTAGCTCTCTCTGAGAAGTCAATTACCACTTCCATACAGGAGGGACTTTTATGAGAGAGAGAGAGCGTATGTGTGTTTTTATTGCTTTCTTCTGGTGATTTTTGCATAGAATTAGCATTAGTAGTGATACTTAATTTTTTTTTGTGTGTTGACTATAACAGAATACAAAATAAACCAAATCAACTAAACAGTCTTCCGGACTTAATTGATATTTATTCACTGCTATCTAAATTAACTTAAAGACAAATTAAAATTATGTCATCATTTACTCGCACTCATGTTATTCAAACCTGTATTACTTTCTTCTGTGGAACATGTGGACAGATATCTTTGCAAATTTGTTCATTTTTATGAAATTGAATAAGGATGTTGAGGCCGTCAAGCATCAAAATACAGCTTGTGAGCTATATTCCATGTCCTCTGAAGCCATACAATAGCTTTATGTGTGAAACATAGTTGACATGAGGGCGATTAAAGGAAAAGTTAATAATTTAAATTATTATTTGTGGTGAAATTCATATTGCCATTAGCTCATGACACTTAATGTGATGTGCTGTGATAATAGTGCAACTCAGCTAAATCAGCAGTGACTCTAAGGCAGGAGTCATTTACATTGGCTTTGAGAAATAAGAGTGTAACTGACTAAGTATAATATCTTAAGGAGTTGGATGGGTTGGAAGAAAGGAAAAGGCAACAAGAAAAAAATCATCAGTCACCTGATTTAATACTTCATAGAGCCACCCTTATGCTTTAATTACAGCCTTTAATCTTTTTGGATATGTCTGTACTAGCTTTGCACACCTAGATCGGGGAATATTTGCCCATTCTACCTCGCAGAATTGCTCAAGTTTAGTCAAATTCCATGGTGAGCAGCAATGGACTGCGCTCTTTAAGTCCATCCACAGATTTCTATCAGATTTCAGTCAGGGCTTTGACTTGGCCACTCAAGGACATTCACCTTCCTATCCTTAAGCCATTGCATTGTTCTTTTGCCGGTTGTTTAAGATCATTGTTGTGTTGGAAGGTGCATGACTTGCCCATATACAGCTGTCTAGCAGAGGCACGCAGGTTTTACACAATTTTGATGTACTTGGCAGCATCCATTTTCCCTTCAATCCTGACCCAGTCACCCAGTCCCCGCTGAAAAGAAACACCCCCACAACATAATGCTGCCACCACCAAGCTTCACAGTAGGTATGGTGTTTTTTGAGTGGTGTGCTGTTTTTTTTTTTTTTTTTTTTTTTTTTCGCCAAGCATAGCGCTTGGAATTCAGTCCAAAAAAGGTAAATTTAGGTCTCATCAGACCATAGCACCTTTTGCCAAATGGCATCAGAGTCTTGCAGGTGTGTCACAGGAGTGTGGCACTTTTTCAAAAAAGGTTTCTTTCTTGCCACCCTGCCATACAGGCCAGCTTTATGTAAAGTGAGATAGTTGTCACATGTACAGACCGACCAGTCCCAGCCATAAAGCCTTGTAAGTCCTTCAAATTTGGATGGACGCTCTGATCTAAGCAATGTGTTGGTCGTGCCATGCGCTTTCCACTTCTTAATGATGTTCTGACCAGTACTCGGAGGGATAGCTAAAGCCTTCAAAATGTTTTTTGTAGCCTTCTCCTAACTTGTGCCTTACTACAACTTTATCCCGGAAGCCTTTTGAAAGCACTTTCCCAACCATGGTGAATTCTTTGCAGTACTACCATGTAATACTAACCATAGAATCTTAGAGAAGCTGGTTTTATCCTGAAGTAATCAAAACCACTACAATTGATGTCAGGTGGGGCAATAAGCCTGGTGTTTGATCTGGAAGTTGATTGGTTGCACCTAAGCAAGTTTATAATCGTATACTGATCACTATACTAAACCAGGTATTTCACTAATTAATTTTTAATAATCCTCCAGAATGTTTTAAAATGTTATTTTCACTTTGATTATGAGGGTTATAATGTGTTCATACAGCTCAAAAAAGTTTGGCTTGGCACAACTTTGGTGGTATAAAATAATTAACTTTTATTAATTTTATTATTCAAGATGTTGCAGTTTTTTCTTAAGTAAAAACAGCAATTGTTAAGGGGACACATTAAAACAATAAATATTTTATTTTTCACGTTTATCAACTATATTTTTAGAGTTTTTTTTTGTTTTGTTTTTGAGAATTACTGCTCTAAAATAAAAGTGTGAATATGCTTCATCCTCTTCAACTCAGCGCTCATAAGCACTGTTATCTTACATTTGCATATTTCCTTTAATGAACTGGCCTTCAAAATGGCATAAAAAGTATGTAGAAATAAATGGTGCTATCAACAGGCGCAGTCCATTCTTAGTGAATTCACCTCATAGAACTGCAGTATGCTGTAAATGTAAAGCACATTTAATGGCATTAGCCTTGCTTATAATTAGCTATTAATCCCTGGTCAGTGTATGTACACCTGTCCTTACTTTCCCTCTCTCTGTGTGAATCCCTGTGACCTACCCCTAATGGAGAAGGACGCCCTGCAGGCCACCTCGCAAAGGCCAGCAAATGTGGTCGCCTTTCCTCCAAAGGGCAGATCCACGTGTTAACGGAGAGGGAGATCTTCTCTAAATCCCCGCAGCTTTGAGGAACAGCTGCGGGCAGAGGCACAGGCTCTGTATGAGCTGAGGGGGGTCACTGTCTTGAGCTGAACCAGAACTGAGAGGAGAAGGCAGGAATGGAAAGTTGGACAGTCACATGCTTTGTAATGACAGGAAGAGTCACGGGTGTTCCATGTGTGATTGAATGCTATCTTTGATGTGAGGGTTACATAACATATTTGGAAGGAGAAGTTGCAAATGGGTTTAAATTAGAGGTTTAGTTTATCTAAACATGAACATTCTGTCATTTACTCACCCTCATGTTCTTCCAAACCTCTGTATGACTGTTTCTTTTGTAGAGCACACAAGAAGAAAGATAAGTACAGTAGTCCAAAATGTTTTGTGTGATGAACAGACTAAAATGTACATTGAAAAATGTTTTCTGTTAATTATGCTTGCATTAATTTGTGTGACGGACAGATCATTAACAGCTAGACATCCAAACGCTTGCCTATCATTCATCGACCTCAAATAGGGCTTATTCATGTGTTTGTGCGAAGTGTGAAAACTAAATAGTAGCGCGCTTACTGCATGACAGCTAAAATGGAGGCGCCGGTGCGATCACTTGCACTTAAAATACTCCGACATTCAGATAAGTGTAATACATCTTTTGAATCTGTGAAGAGTCTTTTATTTGTGTGCACTCACAATAAAAAACTAAATGTTGTGCATTTGTAAAATAATGAAAACATACATGGTGCGATTTCTGCCGTCTCTCTCTGTGAACTTGAGTGCGCCAAAAAAGGAAAGAAAGTAAGAAAACAATCGAAACTTTATGTGAACTTGCATCACAGACATGAAAAATATATCTATAGAAAAAACTAAATGTCTACTTTTAAATGAACCAATTCAAATGGAATACAAATATTCTCAGGTCATGTAATCCATATAGGCATGCCCACTACTACAAAGATGATGATTCAGCATCGTCGACTTCATCATTGCAGCTGAAAATACAGAAAACACTAGTTTATCAATTAATTATTAAAATGTTAAAGCAATTTTCTTGCTGTTTTTCCCCAATGCATTCATAATCATTGCTTCTGTCTGTGCACTGTGGCAAGCTTTATGTGTGCACTTGAACGCTGATTAGGCTATGTAGGCATTAAAGGCTCTTTATCATGATTTATGTGGTTTATTAATAAATGTGCGATTAGTCGACTATCGCTTAAAATGAACAACTACTAGTGGACCAGAAAAATCTTTAGTTGAGGGCAGCCCTAGAAACTATGTTTCACATCACTGACATTTTAACCTGGCATGGCGTGTCTTGTGGCACCATGTTTTAATGCATACAAGTGTGAATTTTAGTTGAAAACTAATTTTATTTTAGTCATTTTTTTCTTTTTCTTTTTTAATCACAGAAAGCTGTTGCACACAAATGAAGTGCACAAGCCAATCAAACAATGTTTGGATATGGCCTGCACTTTTTTACCACAAATATGCAAAGGCTAAAAGCAAAATATTGAGACATATTTAAGGCTTATCCATTTTCACTTACAATTGGCAGAAATGGATGAAAGTGTGTTATTTCTGTCCCTGTACTTACACCAAACAGAATAACTATATGGACTGTTTGAAAACAATAAGTATTTTAGTATGTAATTCTCTTTGGTGCCAGTTGTGATGCAAAAATGGCTTGTTATTTTAATCCAAGATGATGTGTCATATTATTTTCTATATATTTCATATTGGTGCGTCAACATAATAATACTGCATGGCAATGACAAACTCAATCAACGCATTACCTGTTCAGGCCAGACGCTTGAAATCTTTTGGTAAATAAAACACCCAGCCTGCAGTGTGGTGCTGAGCAGCTTTGGCATGATGAGAGTGATGTGGTTAAACAGGCCATGCTGACGTGATGGCAGCTCTCCATTCAGAACAGGGCCTGAGAGGCCAAGGCCACAGCCTGGCAGAGCAGGGACACTTTCAATGGGAATATTTAATAAGGCCACCACCATTTCAATCATTTATTTATTTATTTTATTTTTTTCATTTAGCACTAACTTTGTTTTTAATTCAGGCTTTTTAATGCAGCTTTATATTGACGTAATCAGTGGCAGGAACACAGTGTGGTTCATGCAGGTGCACGATGTACACATATAACCCTCTGAGACAGCAGTATTTTGTGCTCATGTTTACTCAAGCTTATCTTACATTGAACAAAAAAAAAATGTGTGTGCAAGAATGACAACCATTTTTTGCGCTGTACTGTCTCTATAACTGCTCAAAGTATATATGCTGGGCATGTATTTGAAAGTAAACGTGATCCCAGCAGACCTGGAGAATGACGGAGGGTGTCTTAATTGTAACCGTAGATAAGAGTAAGACAGGTCTCGATCCTTTTCAGACATGGCGAACTGCAAATACCAGCGCTTAAAAGGTGCTTTAATGGGCTAATGTGTATCGCATATCAGAGCTCTGGGTATTAGTGTTCTGGATTTATTTATTTATATATTTATTTGTGGTTTATTTAGGGCGTCCTGCGTGTAGTCAGACTGTTAAAGAGATTCAAGAGGAGAGAGAAGAGGGTGGAAACAGGAAACAGCAGTGGCCGTATCAAAGAGAGGTTAGCAAATGCTGCACACCGGGCTCGCCGCTGTCCCTGGAGCCCCCGCTAGCCTGTTATCACCCTGCCAAGCAGGGGGGCTTTGAAATTGGCACTTTCCTTCATGTGACAATTGTACCTGCTGATAGACCATTAGATTACTTAGCTATTCACTCATTCGCTACCGTAGTAACCTTGTGTTGCTTTCCCCTTCATAACAGTGGTTTCATAGAGCAGTTTTACTTACCCACCTAAGTCTTTTGAAAGTGGTACCGTAGCAGTTGTTTAAACCAACCTTTTTGCGCACTAGAATTGACAATTGTGAATAAATATTTATGTGTGTGTGTGTGTGTGTGTGTGGTTCAGGTATTCCCTAAATTTTGGGGTCAAAATATCCCCACAAAAAAGGCAATATTTGAAATCCTTGTCCTTGTGGGGACATTTTTTTTTTTTTTTTTCAGTCCCCATGAGGAAAATGGCTTATAAATCATATTAAGTGAGAATGTAAAAATCCAAAAAGTTTTCTGTGATGGGTAGGTTAAGTGTTAGGGATAGAATATACTGTTTGTACAGTATAAAAATCTATGGAATATCCCCTTAAAACATGAAAACCAAACGTGTGTGTGTGTGTGTGTGTGTGGTATTGAGTGAAAGAAAGGGGTTTGACAAACTAGTTTCTCATTAAACTTGAAATAAAATAAAAACATGCCTGTTTGAAATATCATATAACTTATATGATATATCATATAACTTATATAACATATGAACTTTTTTTTAGTTAATTTGGTGAAAATAAATTCATATTACAGCTGAAAAACAGTGTATGATAAGTTGGAAATGTAGGACCTACAGGTTATTGATATCTGTAATTTCTATTGCATAAATAAATATGCATTAATTAGATTTGTTGTTATGTAGGCCTGTTTCCTTTTTTAATAAATATTTGATAGCCAAAACAAATTTGTTGTATTTTTATTGTCAAAAATTGTACAATTTTGCCAACTGAATAAGTAACTTAATAAAAAATTATTACAAATTTGGTGTTAGATTATGTCAGTTTTGACTTAAAAAAGGGCAGAAACCAAAGGAAAATCAGTCTAAAAATTCAAAAAAAAAATTTTTTTATTGTTTGACTTTAATATAGTCTAATATAGTTAATATAATCATAACAGTAGTAGAATTCCATATTGTTAGCATGCATCTAAATTCATATTTTTCCATCTTAATTCTGAGTCCTAAAATATTCCATGGACTTGTATGACAAGGCAACTCACACCACAGTGGCAGCCATAAATATATCCATTCTGTGACAGCACTGGGGTAAAACAACAGAGGACAAACACACATACACACAGATGAGCTCTCCGCTCATCAGACAGACCGCACACTCACACACACACTCTCTTACACACACTGACCACCGCACAGCCAGTAGCTCCCTCTGTTGACCACTGCTGAACTGCAGACTGAAGGGCTCTCCCGGCACACAGCTGCCAACCTGCCTTTGTGTCCCCATCAAGACGCAATACAAGAGCACTGCAGCACTCTCATATGACAGGCACAAACACACACACACTTTTCAGTCTATTTTCTCTTGTGAGAGACTTTGAGAGGGAGTTTGAGGAAGCAGAAACAGATATTAAAAGAAGAATTTTTCCATTTGAAGCTTTGCTTATTAACATGTTGACATATGTTTGTGTAAGTGTAAGTTGTCACGTGGTGTCTTAAACGGTGCTTCCACTTATTAAAGGTCTATCACATAAATATATAACTTATCTATTATATTGAAAAATAAAGAATAGTATAAAAATATGTTAACATATTTTGTGTATATATAACTTGTATTAAAATACCTGGTCTGTGTGTGTATGTATGTATATATATATATATATATATATATATATATATATATATATATATATATATATATATATATATATATATATATATATATAATTATCTATTAAATTACTCTCTTTTTAAATGAACAGAGATTTATGCTGCGTTGTTTCTCTGCTCAGCCTGAAAGCTTTCACTCTGAGACGCCCTGTGCTGACCCGAGTGGCTACAAATAAGCGCCTTGGCTCTTGAATTTATTACAGCCCAATTTTTGACAAGTTGATTTTAAACAACTCCAGCGGCGGGCGCATTGACTGTATGCTCGGCTGCTGGTCGGCTGACATGTGACCTAAGTGAACTTGCCCTCCCCTATTGACTGCCGTGATTGATGCTCCGCCAAGCTAGCCCTGATAATTCTTAGCCACATGTCAACAGCCAGTGACCAAAAGGGTCATCCCTGTCTTTAACATTTCACACACACACACAAAAAAAACACACACATGCTCTCACACCCACGTACACACGCACAAACGCTTACAAAAGCCAGACTGGAGTCTTTTCAAATCCATTTTGAGACTTTGCATACCCGTCCTTGCTAGCGCCTAATGCGTTTTGTTTTTACATCTCAGAGCTCGTCTTTCAATCTGCCGGCTTGTGAATTGAATGCTCGTCCGTCTCTTGTGGCAGAACGGGATTCGGTTTGAAAGCGAGACGTGGCTCGTTGTAAAACACACACCGTCGGAACAATGGATGCAGAAGCGCTGTGCTAAAACTGCTAATGAAAAAGATGGGCAGCTATTGACACGTATTGACAGCCGCTGCAATCAGCGCAGACTAGTCGTGCATACTTAAGTTCAAATGTATTCAGCAGGGCAGCAGGGATTAAAGGCTGTTAATGACAGCGTGTAGTAGCGAAGCCAGGCTCGATTTTGAATAACTTTATGGTGCTAAGTGTGCATTGTTGTTATGCTTAAACTTATAATGTTGTTAGCATATTGCTATCACTGTCAGATTTACTTCAGTTTTTATTGTACATAGAGGGGGTGATAGAAGTCTGAAGTGATGTTTTGGGTCTTTCCAGCTCCACGTGGCCAGTGTTTGGGGGAACGGCTGTCCATTCAGCACAGATATGGAGATGTGACCTAAAGGGGGGGTTGTCAAAAGCAGGCAGGCCACTGTAATTGAATCAATACATCCGGACACAACACTGCAGCCCTGCTGTGAAGCCTAAATGAAAAAAGCCCATAGCCCCAAAGCAAAAACTTTGGTAGTATGAACATTTCCTTTGTTTTGAGTCAGGTTTGATTCACTTTAACCTTTTTTTTTCTAGATGCTTTTAAGGCAAGACCTTAAATTTTTAATGTGTCTATCTAACTGATTTCCTCTTTTTTTTTTTTTTTTCTCGACAGTCTCAGTGTGCATCTTAGTTCCTCAAGTATGCGCAGATAAGTACTGTCTGTTAGCTCCAGCATTTGATCTATGTGGATCTTAATATGAGGAATGTTTGTTGGTCTCATGGGACCTGAGTGAACACAGGTATCCCTCCTATCTGCATTCAAACATTACGGCAGTTCCTGTTCCCCTCATCCTCTTCATATCCGTTTGTCACAGTGCAATTAAAACAGTTTCAAATGGCAGTCGGCTGCCTGTCATTTACACACAGCGCTTTGAAACCGCTGCTTTAGTATTTTTTAATCATGTGCCTTGTTTTTTTGTAATGCAAAGATTGCAGAGACTGTACATTGTTTAAAAGCAGACAGATGAATAAATTAAGCAAATGTAACTTTCGAAGTGTGAGCGTGTGTGTGTGTGTGTGTGTGCGCACCCTGGCCGGTCGAAAACAGTAGAGTGTTATTTCTAAACTCCTTTGTTAGACCCAGAGCGTCCTTCAGCAATGGCAGCACACTCCCATGTAATAAAAATAATCTTCTTGCAGTGTTTTACACTTCTCTGGAAACAAAGCTATGCAATTCTGATCATTCAAATGCATTTCCTTTTCTCTTTTCTGCCCATCTGTTATTCAAAGGGAAAAGCCTGAATTTCACTCAGTTGTATATATATATGTGCCATATCAAGCTTTTTTCTTTCTTTGTGCAGTTTAGAAGTAGATCTTATTTCCCCGAAAGATATTAGTTTTCAGTGATGTGTGCGTTGCATTGATCTGTGCCTCTTTATTGTTGATGTGCATCTCTCATTCGATATATCTTACTCTACAAAACGCACCTGCTGCCTACCTGAGACTTAATAGCTGTTCGTACAATTGTTTTTTTTTTAATAATTACTTTTATTTTTAAGTCACTTTTTAAAATACAGATGTTTGTGGAAAGTTTTTAAGCAAAGAAATGACAATGACATTACTGCTATTTTATTTAATAATAATAATAATAACATTTATTTTTTTAAAGTAAAAGTAAAGATAAAAAAATGTCATGCAAATATGGAGTTATTTTTAATTAAATATTTTCTTTGTTTTTAGTAATAAAATGACAAAGACAGTACCTGAATGTATTACTTTTTTATTAAAAATATTTTTAAAATATTGTTAAAATTATTAAAAGTGACTGCCTTGTGAATTATTATTATTATGATGTACTTTTTTTTTTTTTTTTTAAATATAAGGATTGTTGAAATGTAAATTACTTTGTTTATTAACATAATTAAAGCAGTTAATCTATATTAAATCCATCAAATAAATCTATTTTAGTATGTGAGGTCCTGGGAACAGGTTTATTTTAGTTTCACAGACCCAAGGCAAGCATTTTAAGAGATGTCTGCCTCCAAAATCCCCGCAAGTTTGGAATATGAAAGACGGTCAGATGCAATTTCTGTGGCGTCGTGGTGGGGCAGGCACAATGGTTTGTGGGCCGGTGCGGCTCCTGAATTTTCTTATCAGTGGGGAATTGCGGTGTGCTGAGATGCCAGCAATATCTTCCCTGCTGCTGCTGGAAATGCAGCAAGCCGGTGACACACGCGTAAACATACACACGTACTTGCGAACCGCGCGCCGGCAGCCTGGATGCCCCGCAAATGTGGCTCAATCATTCTAGAACAAAGGGGTGCCTTTGATCTTTCCTCAGCCTTTTCTCGCTGTATCTGTCAGTGATGTGGTCACAGTAGCGTGTGTCCACTCCCTCACTTCCACATTTGCTCTGATGGGCCACTGTTATGATGTTGCGGTGGATTGCTACGGTTTTTAGGTCTGTATTGCTTCCGATTTCCACTTACTTAAAGTGCACGACAATATTCGCAACCCGAAAACAAAAAAAGCAAATTTTCTTATCGCAGAACAAACGGTACTTTTAAATTCAAACTTACTGATTGTTTATAACGTATACATTTTTTTTTTTTTTAATGTTCTCCGGGCAGGTGGAAGGAAGAAGCAAACGACGGGCGGATGCAAAGCAAACGGCAAGCGGCTTCATTCACAATGTTTTGTATCAACAAAGTGAGCGGTTTTATCTCCGCACTTGACAGCGCGAGCCGATAAGCATTGCTGAGGGAGAGACGCGGGCTGCTTCTTTAAACCTTCTCTCACCCCCACTTTCCCTCTCATTACACCACTCCCCCTCCCTCCCTCCCTCCCTCCTTCTCTCTCTCTCTCTCTCTCTCTCTCTCCCTTGCTCGCTCTTTGTCTTTCCCCTCCCCTCTCTCCCTGCTCCGTCTCTCTGTGGGCACAGACACTACCCTGTCTCACTCCAATTGGCTAGGAAGCCACCAATCTGGCGTCCGGGAGGGCCGGGGGGACTGCATATGCAAAGCCCTGCTTCATATTAATGAGCAGCAATCGTGGCTTTAAGTCCTTGATTAGAAGAGTGCAAGAGCTTTTGGTCCCAACTGGCTGTGCCTATAGGCTGTCACCGGGAGAACGGTCCTGTTAATTGCACTGCTCAGTCACGGAAGGGAGAGAGAAGAGGAGGAGGTACAGAGAGAGAGAGTGAGAGAGAGAGAAAGAGAAGCGGAGACAGAGAAGCCAGAGAGAGAGAGAAAACTTTAATTTATAGAAGAGGTTTGCTCAAACGATGATCGCAGAGCGCACATGGATTCGGTAGAACTTTCGCTCCCTGAGTGTTTTTCTCTGCACTCCGAACAACAGTAGGTACATTTTCAGTCCTTCTACTTATAGTTATGTATCTGGCTAGACTGTTTGTTTTGTCTGTAGTTCCTGTCCTGGCAGTGTGTTTGTGTTTGTTTGTGTGTTTATGTGTGCATGTGGTCACCGTAGTCCTCCTTGTCAAGGTTGTTTTTGCTGTCAGGTAGCATGTGTGCGTGCGTACGTACGTTGTGCCGGTAGCTGACGGCTTATCCACTATTAGAGCAATCTGTGTCCGCTTTGACAGTACAGAGAGTGTTTTGTGTAAATCATTAGGAGTCTGTGGCGGAAAACAACGTGAGAGAGAGAGAGTGCTGAGGGAGGAGGGGAAGACGAAAGCCATGGGATGGAAGGGAGAAAACGGTCTTAGGTGGCTTGAATTGCAGACCGGTCGCACAGCATGTGGCCCGCTAAATGTATTAAAGACGGTGTGCTGGCTCAGAGAGAGAGAGAGAGAGAGAAGGGAGGGAGGGATTGAGTGCGCAGGGCACGAGCGGACGGTCCAGGAGCCGGTACAGAGATCAGCTCCTTAGCTTCGTATTTATCTCTGTCCCGCTCACTTCTGTCAGCACAGAGCGAGAAAATGTGTATACACTGATTTAGATGTCAAGCACTGTGCTGATGGTTAAATTCTAGACTTTTATTCTGTTCTGAATACAAGCTATTTTATTTAGTTGTTTGGTTAAATCATACTTATATAAAACCATCTGAGATAAAAGCTAAAAAATTCAATATGTTATGCGAGACATGATTAAATCAACATGCATAGTGAATCTTGAAAAAATATCAATTTCATTAAAGAATTAAAAACGAATCCATTTTAAAACAATCCTTTAAATCATACCTGCTCGTAAAAAGCTGCATTATTTCGTCGATCTTCGCTTTCTGAATCTGACAAAATAGTGATGTAGCAGAACAAGTGCACGTACAAGTTTGATTAAAGAAACAACAGAACCATTAACCTCTGCCCTCTGCTGCATATGAATACTGATAAGAAAAACTGGCCGCGAAATGACAACATCTTTAGGATGAGGAAAAGACGCGTAGAGACTGAGAAGGGTCAGAAAGATCACAAACAGGTAACCATCATGGTCTCCTAAACCTTCAGCCACCGTCCTGCAAAATACGACACACCAGCAGCTCAACTTCTGCCTGAACGCTTGTGCGATTTATAAACACACCTGAAGAGCATATGCTAGCGTAGTTGTGAAAGTGAATTTATTTAAGGAAGTTTGAGATTTGAAATATTGCATGTTGATGGAATGACAGCAGTCGTGTGGATGTGCTGGCACACACCCTGCACAGGATCATTAAATTGTCTGGATTATTCAGACTCATGAAAGGAAATTCGGAGATAAGAGTGTCGGTTCCTCGCAGCCTTTTAGCCATTTGGCGCTCGCTCGCTGTTTGATCTTTATTTTAACACAAATTGACTACTGAGATTCTAATTAGTATATTAATGATGGTAATAACAACAAGTGCTGGTTTAGCTATTATCATAATTACAGACTCTCACCGTCTGCATGTGCATTTACATCTGCACGCTCATTTTAATATTTACATTCACGGTTGGAGATAATATGAAGCGTGTTTGAATGTCTTTTTGGATTATTTTAATTATGATGGTAATCTTTAGAAATGTGTGTTGTTTTTTTAGTATTATTACTATTGCTATTATTTGTATTAATATTTAGTGTTTAGTTTATTAGATTATTTTGAATTTTCCAAATGTTAATTGTTTGATTTATTTTAAAAAAGAAGATTTTTTGTAGGCGGTTTATTTAAGTACAAAAATAGATTTTAATACATTTAAATTAGTTTTATACATTATATAATTTTTTTTAATGACAGTTTTTCCATATATGTGGTGAACAACTTTGATTGTTCAGCGTGTTTTCAGTTTTGTTCATCGAATGAATGAGGACATTTATAAGACTTCCAAATTTACGTGAAGAAAATCTTGAAGCTTCTCAAAAAGATTGTCATAAAATTACATTAATGCTTTTTTATAATTGTTCACATTTTAATTTTTACTCAAATCCTGTCCATTTTTGGAATGTACGTATATCAAAAAAAGAAAAAACAAAGCATTTTGAAGCAAAACGGAGAAGAAGAAAATTACATCAAAGCTTAATGCTTGACATTTTTTAATTTCACCAGAAGCAAGCAGTCAGCTTTTTAAAGGCAATGGAGTGTGAATGTCCACTGGAAGTGCGGGTGTCATGTGTGTAAAATCACTGCTGGCCTGCAGTGGGCTGAATAGTTCAGCGCAGAATCGTGCAGAAGGTGTCTGAGCGTTCACTCATGCATGTTCAACCTTTTGTCGCTTTTGCGGATGATTTTAAAACACCAAAACCCCCCTGTGGCCCTTGAAGAAAACTTGATTTTGCGTTTTCCTTCCACCCGTTCGTAGTCCCTTTTTCTCTCCCTCTCTCGTACGAGAGGCGAATGAAACCCCAGAGGCTGGGATCAGCAGGAATAAAGAGAGATTGTGTAAATTAAATTCCATTTAATCTCCTTATAAAATCATTTACTTAATTCATCTGTCAAATGATGTCAATATGCACAGCGCAGATTTATTTATTCTACCATGTGTGTGCGGGGAGGCCTTTGTTGCCGTTCAGCCCTGATTTGGCTCCATCCCATTCCCCTGTGTGAGAGGTGTCGTGGCTCGTCCTGCATGCCTTTCTCTTTCCGTGGCCCCTTGTCGATTACTGTCTGGACACTCTTTGTCTTTACGCTGTCCTGCTTATTGGAGACAGAGCATTGCCACTTCCCCTTATTTGAAGGGGTCTGAAGCATTCCAAGGGTAATTAACTCCAGTTAAAAGAGAGCCCCCCTCCCTCCCGGCCCCTCCAGCGGCCTGTCATTCAGGAGAAAAGAGAGGCCGGAGGGGGGGCTGTAAGGAAAAAAGGGAAGCTATATTTTTGCCCTTTTGTTGAAAAGTGCAATAAGTGGCCCGTCGGACGGAGGCACACACTCATGTGAAACGCTCGCACGCAGGTGCCGTGCACATGAAAACACACGGCCGGTCGCAAACGCAGGAGCCTGATGATGCACTTGTCAATTTGGGTGATTTATGCATCAATCCATCAGGATTTTCCGAATGCAGTGCGGCAATTTTTACGAGAAGTTGAATAAGGGTTTTAACAGGGCCCCCGCCAGCTGAGACTCGCTCGTGTGCGTCAAAAAACGACCCACTGCCATTAGCGATTAGATCCCTGCTTTCGGCTATGCTTTATTCTCTTCTTTAAATGCAATTCTTAGACCTTCATTTCCCCTTTGCTCCTGTCTTTATTTTGCGAACGATTCGGCCTGCTGCGTGCCAGAGAGAGGCAGAGCAGGCGCGGGCCGGCTGAGAGCCTGTAGGATACAGTTACAGCAGGTCAATAGGGAGTGTGGTCACTCCAGAAGCAGGAGGGTCCACGAGGGCTAGATAAGGGTGTAAAAATAGTACTTTTAGCCACTGCGTTTTCCACCGGCTCCCAGCAGACTCACCGTTTGTCTCTCGGCATGCAGATAGCTTTTCTGATTCTGTTTTCCCTTCCTGTTTAGGTATTTCTCACCAGAAGATGCATTACAACAAATGAATGTGTCTTTTTTGTGGTGGTTTTGTCGTTAAAAAACATAATAGTATAAAATTAATTTAGAAGTAGATTTTATATCGGTGATGGAAGAAAATGATAATTAGAATATAAGATGAAAACCAGGATGGTACAGTGATACAGTATATGCATAAACGAGCATTTGCATTTGTTTGTTAATGGTCATGTGTGTCTATACAAGATCATGCATTTGTGTGAAAGTACAGGATGTTAGATGTAAAGTTTTTCCAGCTCTAGTGGTGTAGATCCGGACTGATTTTTGAATCTCTTTTAGCTTCATTGGTCTTCAATGAAATTGTGAAATTGTGGTGGTCTTGTAGCAGAGAAAGGGAAATGAATTGCCCAGCTGGGTGACGGATGACAGTGAAATATTTCTCTGCGCTTTCTCCTGTCATACATCACGTGTGTGTGATGAAATCAGTATGATGCTTACCGTGTAAGGCCTGACTCCTTGCAGTCAACTGTGGAGCTTTTCTGGAGGCTGTTGAATCGCTGGACTTTAGCACTGTTCAGATACTTTCTAATTTTTTGCATCAAATTAAATTATTTTCGTGCAATAGATTTGCAATAGATTTTAGTCAATCAGGATATTTAGAAAAAGTGATTTTTCAAAATGTGGCAATCATACGTATTAATATCTATAAGCTCAATTTTTCCCGCAAATAAATCAGAATGATTGGAGAAACGTGCTGCATTAGAAATTCAAATGCCGCTAAATCAAGCCTGTTCATGTCATTTTCTTCAGCATTTTTATGTGCGTTATCTTCCTGTGTTTGCTTAACATGACTTTTTAAAACCTGTCCCGCGGAAACGCTTAGACAAACAGAAGCTATTGTTTCTTTTTCATATAGAATGCGAAAATGCTTGACTGAGTTAATTCAAACTCAGAGTGTTATTTCTCCCTGCTGTAGATTATCAAAGCGATCCTGATGGGAGGCTTTTGAACAAATCTGCTTATGTGTGGTAATTTTTCCAGGCAGGGTATGGATGTACCTGATTGCGGCCTATATGGCACTTTTTAAACTCGGGGTTAGATGTGCAGTTGCACATAAAAAAAAAAATAAATTGGTGTACTTTGCACAATGTAAGAGTAGATCTGTGCATGTTTGTGTGAAGTGTCAGACGGGTGTATTTGCGCTTCATAGCTCCGTTCTCGTCTGCTCCCAGCCCCTGTTGCGCGGGCGAACGGCTGCATTCCCGTAGAGATCCGCATGCTTCCAGGCTGGAGCACCCGCACGCGCTCCGTCATATTAAAGCTGACAGTCCATCTGCCGCGTGGCCGGCCACGCTGCCTGTGCTGCCCCTGCGTGCGAGGCCCGCGTTTAATTCCACCTGTCCCTTTCTTCAGCCTTCAACCCCCAAAGGTTAAATCACGTGCTCGTCGACGCACAATAACAAGAAACCCTGCTGACACGGTTTAAAGCCGCCACCGCCGGAGTCTGTGACATGATAGCGCTAGCTGTGTGGCATTTAATAGCAGGAATTATTTGGGAATCTATTTTCTGTGTAAATGTTTAATGCATGTATGTTTGTCATGCATGTGTGTTTTAGCTGGTTGGAGGACTGTCTTTACCAGGTAATTAGTAGGGTATGAGTAACCAGCCTGGGTGAGCTGTCAGGAAGGAGTGGGAGAGAGAGAGAGAGAGAGAGGGAAAGATATAGGCATGGCATTTACCATGCATGGGGCGGCCGTTCCTGCATAAGAAAGAATGGCACCTGTCTAATCAATCAGACCCCCACTATTCACAGATGGAATAGCAACACATGAGTGAGTCGCAGAGCATGGCAGCAACACAGACACGCAGACACACACACTCTTGGCTTAATTCAGCTCATTGTCCTGCGTGTTAATCCTTGTCCGCATGGATGCAGTACTTAGGCGTTTTGACAGCAGCGTGAAATGGGCTCAGGTAGATCCCTATAGATTCATTCTCTCCTCTAGAAGCGCCTGTTTCTCCCACTGATCTGAAGTGACACTTCATTTTAGCTGTTACTCTTGTTTTCATTGTTTGACCAACCTGTTATTTCTGAAAATTAGCTTTTAGTTCTTACTCTAATAATAATAATAATAATATATTTAATTGATATTTTTTTATTTTATATTAGAATTGTATTGTTATTATTAATATTATTATTATTATTATTATTAATAAATGATCATTTTTATTAATATTATAATTTAAAATAGTAAGAATTCAGAGTTTGCAGCATAATATTGATCTGTTTTCATTGTGACTTCATGGTGAGATTATCAGACAATGCAATTTTTTTTTTTTTTTTTACTTTTTGATGTTTTTATTATTATTATTATTATAAGTGTATTTAAATTTTTTTCATATCTTTTTTCTTTTTTCATTTCTTTTTTCTTATTTTATAAAATGTTTTAAATGTTAGTAAAGAAGTGAGTAAACGATTAATGGGATATGCTGTAAAAATGTACGAATTAAAGGGAAAAATTTTTGACTGTGCTCAAAAATCCAGCAAACCTGCCCTAATTAATTTCCATATATTTGAATAAACTATTTTACTGTACCTACTCAGAGGCCACGTTTACCATGTTATTTACATAGCTCTGTCACAAATGCAGGTCTGAAATATCAGTCGTACTTTAGCAATCGAGATGAAATTGATCTTTTTGTTTTCTGGAAGTGTTCAGAGAATGACTGGAATAAATGTGTGTGCTTGTATATGTATATGTGCATGTCTAACTGTGCATGTTTTTATGTGTTGTGGTGTTTACTTTGATTTAAAGATTTAAGATGCTCTCTTATTCTTCTAAAGATCTTTTATATGCTTGAAATGCATGTAAATATGCTTAGAAAATGTATTTACAGTATTGTTAATGTACTATTTTACATGCAAACCTTCCTTTCTGGTTTCTTTTCAAATGTTTAATATTGTGCCACTAAATTCAGAGAGTTTATTGGCTTTTGATGTAATTTTCATCCTCGTCTGCTGCTGCTGCTGATGTGTCCTGTTATATACAGCATGGCCTATCTGCACTTCTGATGAAAATGAAACACACAAAAAAATATTGCACACTGCTTTAGAAAGCATCTCAGTAGTTAATGACCGATATTTAATGCCGCTGGCATTGGGAGTGCAGTAGTGTGTATGTGTGTGTAAAGTCACGTTAAAAAGAGTTGAGAGAAACAGGAGTGTATCAGGCCGTGTGGCGTATGTGATGCTGGGGCTTATCGATTCCGCTGCTCACTCGCCCAGAACTAAAGCCAACACATTACGTGTGTGTGTGTGTGTGTGTGCGTCGCTTTTTTTCCACTAAGCTCTGACTGGCTCTTCAGCCTCACACACACACACACAGCACACGCTGTTCTGCCCACTGTTTATGAGGTAAACACACACTCTGAAGTGCAGCACTCCAGAATTAACTCTCAAATTAGCAGTGATTGCAACAAAATGATTTGACAATCACTGTTGTTGATTCACAACACACTATTTTCTGAAATAATGAAATGCCGCCTTAAGTTTATGCATTTTGTTTGTGGTTTTCATGTCCTGTAAATGGGATTTAGTTACTGAGAAATTGATAAATACTACAAATAATAATATTAATAATACTTTAAGATGAAAGTGAAAAAAAGGACATTTAGCAAGAAATGCCTAACCTTCATCGCAGACGCATAGGAACATGAACACGAGAGCCTAAGAAACAGAAAGGCAGGAAGACAGACA
Organism: Chanodichthys erythropterus; assembly: GCF_024489055.1. Lineage (NCBI taxonomy): Eukaryota > Metazoa > Chordata > Actinopteri > Cypriniformes > Xenocyprididae > Chanodichthys > Chanodichthys erythropterus. Next base: position 24,995,665 of record NC_090238.1, read on the forward strand.
GATCTTCATGGCTGCATTCTCTCAGACAGCCGCTGAAGCACAGCATTAGTTGAGTGATTAGTTTCATCAGTCCGAGTGTAGGGACAGTTGGGGGTTGTGCAGCTCTAATGACATTGAACGTGTTTGCTGAGTTGGAACGGAGAAGGAGAATTAGGGGCCTCCTCTGTTAATTAGAGAGTGTGGCAGACTCACACACTCAACTGCACTGCCTGTGGCTCGTACCACTTCACTTCCTTTGCTCTCCAGTGTTTTACTTTTATCACACAAAATCTACAGAATCTTCAAAAATGAGAGTTTCAGAAATGCTCATGTTTGATGGAGAGGTAGTTGTTTTAGCTGAGAACTTGAAGTGTGTCTTAATGCGCACAGGTGTTTTTCTTAGGTTCTTTTGTTGCCTCAATTAATTTCCATACGTTTGTTTAAATATTTTGCTGTACTAACACACAGGCGAGGGGTTATTTACATACAGTAAGTCTGCAACAGACACTCCTGAAACATCTGCGCAGTCTTTTGTTTTCTTGTAAGGTGTCTTTGAGCATTTCCTATGTATTTATATGATTACCTGCAGCTGCGATTTAGTTAAAGCTAAGATTTTGATTAGTAAAGAGGTCAGTCTTTTTGTCCTTGAATCGCCACTTAAATGCTAAAATGTGTAGCAAATAAACTCGTACAGGTGTGACGTCAAACCTTTCCCTCTACGTTTGTTTTTATATGGTCGTTTCTTAAGCCGTTCTGAACCCTCTGATTCGGAGAGTCCCGTAAAGCTACAGGCTCTCTCGCCCTGGGCGTGCACTGATCTCCCCGATTCCTTCTTTTATCTGCCGACACCCCAGACTTGTTAAATCTGCGGCCGGTAGAATGATGAGTCTGTGCATTAAAAACATCAAGGCAGGTTTCAGTTAGGTACTGGCATTAACAAAAGAGCCCAGGTTTACCCTCTTCCGATCCTCAGTGGAGATGCACAGTTACAGATGATCCATTGAAGAATGCCGGTCAGGAAAAGAAGGAATATTTTGTCTCGCAGTGTGCCGAGCTGCGTCACTGTCTGTCAGCAGTTAATGGCTCAATGGTTCTTTATCAGAATTCCTCAGTCCATCTCTCTGACCCTCGTTTTTATTCCTTTTCTTGCTCTCCCTTTTGTTATAGAATGAATTTATCAAAGGCCCAAGTTAATAGCGAAGATAAGTACGCCAAATGCGGCGCTTGGAGAACACAACAGCAATACGACATCGAGGCCAGTCACATGCGTGATGCACATGCTCTATATAACCAAAGGTAAGGAAAGGACCAATAATAGTGTCATCAAAAGCCAAAATCAGTTCTGGTGATTATTATTTTATTTGTTTGTATGTTTGTTTGTGTTTTGCCTGCCCAGCTATTATTTATCCATGCTTGCTTCATTTAAGTCCGTGTCTTAGTCTAGTTCGTCTAGTGTTTGTACTTGTTGTCGCAGGATGTAACTTCTGCATGTCGTACCCACTGTGCACTGTACACCTGGTCCTTGGCTGTTCCCTGGGCCTATAACTGTGCCAAAGACTAATACAACCAGGTTATATTCATGTGTGCTATTTCTCAATATGTGTGTGTTGAGGGACATCTGTACATCTGTTTCTGTACTCTGCCTTGAGCTTTGCAATAGATAAACAGACAGACGATGTATTGATAGATGGAGATACACTGTAAAAAAAATAAAATAAAAAATGTTGGTTTAACTTACTTTTTTAAGTTACCAGGAGTTCATTAAAATAAAAAATTTGAGTTAATACAATGAAGGCTATTGATGTAATCAACAGAAACTAAAAATATTATGTTATCTGAACCACATTATTTAAGTTGATTTGACCAAAAGTCAGGAAAATACAGCGTAGACGGATGGATGGATGGATGGATGGATGGATGGATGGATGGATGGATGGATGGATGGATGGATGGTCAGACAGACAGATGATGGATGGATGGATGGAGATGGATGGATGAATATAGACAGACGGTGGATGGATGGATGGATGGATGGATGGATGGATGGATGGAGATAGACAGACAGACAGACAATGGACGGATGGATGGATGGACAGACAGACAGGCAGACGATAGATAGATAGATAGATAGATAGATAGATAGATAGATAGATAGATAGATAGATAGATAGATAGATAGATAGATAGATAGATAGATAGATAGATAGATAGATAGATAGATAGATAGATAGATAGATAGATAGATAGATAGATAGATAGATAGATAGATATGCTCAGATTGAATGTAGTTGTGAGTTTAGATGGATAGGGAAAGTTTATGTTGAGTTTATGGGTATAGGTTGGAAAGGTTGCCGGTTGTCGTCCCCTCCAGATGCAGAGGAATGTGTTAAATGCTTCAAGGATTCCGATTAGCATATAAATTTAGATGTATGAAGATCATTGCTCCGATCACGAGTCAGTGAGTTTTATCTAGATTTAGTGGGGGCTGATTTGCGTATAAAATACAGCCAGATGTGACCAGTTAAGAGTCCTCACCAGGCCCTTCTATCTCTATCTCTCTTTCTCTCTCAGGCCATCTTCTGTAAAATGTCTTTGTTTGACTGTTGTAATTTCAGGTCATTTATGGTTATTACTTTAGAGGTTATGGAAGGGTCAGAGAGAAAGGTGCCTTCGCTTCTATGATTTATTTTCAAAAGGTACATTTTATTTTCTTTATATATAAATTGATTTTTAGTAACATTTGTATTTCTTCCTTCATTTTAATTTACAAATGTTAGTTATATGGCACTGTAAACAAGCAAATTATCTCTAGTGGTCATGTGTTTAAAGGTTCTTCAAAGGAACATCAGTATATTAGTGATAGTATGAAAGCATTGTTTTGTAAATTAGGAATGGCTTGATGTCAGTTTGAACACTTAACATCCACCTTTCCACCTTGTCATTATCCACTTATGTTTTTTGGAGTATAGTTAGGTGTGTGTCCTAAGGCGGGATTTTTTTTTTTTTTAAACCTTTTAAAAGAAGTGTGACTGTTCTTTGACAGGGACCCTCGAATGTATTACATGGATTGGATTTGGGACAGGTTAGTCTGGGTCAAACCAATTAGGCTCCATTCTCATGCAATGAGTCTTTTCCGCTCTAAGCCAATCAGGATCACGTTACTGGCATAGTCAGAGCTTGTGGCTCTCAATAGACAGGCCTGCCAGGCACTACCGTGTCACGCCATGGGCCAGAAGCAAAGCATGCTGGGAGCTGGAGGGCATGGCTTTTATCCTGAACATCCATATTGGTCACAGCACAGTTTGAAATCTTGAGTTTATTCATTTTGAGGTGCTAGATGTGCGTCAGTGGTGTTTATTCAGGGACGAATGCAATGCCAACTGCGTTACATTTAGAAAATTCAATTTTTCTCATGATTTGCCTCAATGCCATTTACACACATGCCAAACAGAGCAGGATGTTTTACTAGCAGCTGTATCAGAGGATTTGAGGTCAGTCACGCATAGGTTCACACACATGCACTCATGTAGTCATACAACAGTGGTCATCAAACCGGTACTGTCACGCATGTACACATGCATAGACGCATACGATACACAAACACACACACTGTTTACAGTACAGTTATTAGTTATGCCAGCATAAGATTCATGGGAAGAAACATATATTAATACAAAAGGGCACTGGGTTTGTTGGGAACCAGGAGAACTTTGAACGCTCGTGGAAGTCTGCTCTGAAAAATAAATCCCTTTACTGAAATAGGCGAACACCCACCTTCAACACTTCCTCACACACATGCACACACCTTCCGCTGATAACTCTCATCTCAGAGCAGAGTGAGAGAGACAGAAGCCTGGTCCTGGGGTCAGGGGAAAAACCTCTCCATCTGCTGGTGAGCTGTTACCCAGATGCAAGCCATTTCCCAGATAAACGGAATCAACTGATTTAGCTCCTCGGCCTCCAGAGGCACTGTTTTATTTATATGATCAAATACACGGAAAATGATTAATTTGTCAAGGGAGCGGCTTGTTACTGTAAATTTAGCGGGTTGTGTAATAAACTAGATTGCTCTAAATGCAGATGGGAAATGAAGGGCTTTTGGGTTTATAACTGGGAGGATTATTAAACTGAGGTGTTTTATATTGTAGTATTAAAACTTACAATTTTTCAGGAGTCTGATGGGCAGGGACCACCTGTTGGAAATAGCTGGATGTTTTATTGAAATGTTATTGTGCTTTAGTGATAGATGTGATGTTTGTATGACATTTACAGTTAACATGTATTTGTTCATTTATTTCAAATTTGAATTCTGACAAAATATTGATATTATTGTGAATACTATTGATACATTAAAATAATTAAAAATATAAGTTTATTTATGATATCCTTATGTACTTTTTCATATTTAAATTTTCATATTAGCAGTACTTAATGAAAATATAGTGCTATTGTCATAACTGGTATTATTTTAAATGTTTATTCTTATTATGTTGTTTTATTTATATATTATGTGTAGTTACATTTTGTCTGTCTATTATATATCTGATGATGATAAATATATATATATATATATATATATATAATATATATATATATATTAGTCAGAGACAATAATACATTATTATTGTCTTTGACAACTATGATAAAAAAGCAGTATAGCTGTGGTAGTTCTGTCAGTGTAGAGCGATGTTAAAATCTTGATCATCAAGGATGCTGAAAATGATTCAACTATTTTCGCCTGTTCTTTCACCCTAATGAAAGTGCCTGTAGACATGGAGGGTGTTTCGTTCAGGGTTGGGGACCGGCTCCGTGCAGAGAGAGAGAGAGGGAGAGAGAGAGAGTGGCAGAACGGGTATTACAGAGGTAAACCCGATTATGGGCGGAATGTGAATTAGATTTTGTAACAGATGGTGGTGTTGAAAATTTAAGATGCTTTGCGGCAGGGGAAGGCGACAGCAGCTCGGCGCGTCTCCATGTGAGCGGGGGTGATAGACAGCTATAACTCAGGACAATCCTGCCTTGACAGCCAATTTCAAGAATCTGATCTGGTTAAAGACATGGCTTTCACCGGTTCACTCACCAAAAAACAACCATCATTTCTCTCTCCCTCTCCCTCCTTTTTCCCACTCTCAGCACCTCTTTTACACGCTTGTCATATTTCCTAGAATAAAATCCTCTTTAACCATCTGTTTAATAGAATGTGTTTTTAATCTCCATTTTTTTTTTTTTTACTCCCGTTAGTTTTTATTATATTTACGTGCAATTTCATTTCTTTGAGACTGCGGCTCATCCTCGCTTATCTGCTCTCATGTCCTGTTGGGGTTGAATAAATGGGTGCTGCGCTCCAACAGCGGTAAAGCAGTGATTTTAAGCGTATTGCTTATTGAAAAATGCCAAAGCTTATTTGCTCTGCCCTGTTCTTTAGGGCCTGTCACTGCCGAAGAAGCAATCGCTCGCTACTACCCGCAATAACTTCGGATAATGAAATAATGATCACATCAAACTTCTCAAATCCTGTTTTGTGTGTTTCAAACTGTAGTTTGAACTCTTACACTGACAGCTAGACTGGCAGTTTTTGCTGAAATTCTTAGAAAAATTATAAAACAAATTGCTTAACACAAGATATGCATGCGAATGTACAGTATATATGTGTGTGTATACGTGTGTTGTTTGTGCTGTTGAGAGGGACATCTTACCTGATAAAGCAGAACACTTATCTGCCCGCACAGGAAAATGACCTAAATCATCAAGATTTTCATCTACGAGTGTTCCAGGGACTGTCAAACACATACACGTACATACACACACACACACAAACAAACTCTTATCGGGTTTAGACATCTTAACCCTGCACTGTTGTCAGTGAGAGAGAACAGCATATTCTTTTTTGTATATAAATGAAATTTAAAACGGTCAAAAGGGAAAGCCAATAAATTACTTTAATTTGTCTACCACCCTCCCCCCATACATATACTTTTGCCTAAAGAATTTGCAAAATGTAAATACACGTTCTTATCTTTCTACATTTACTCTTTTGAATTTGGAGCTTTAAAGGCTGCTGATCCTCCTGTAGTATTTATTACAGAGCAGAGCGTTAGCTCCTCATCTCCACTGGCCCGCCGCTGGCATTTTTACGGCAGCTCGCTCCATTGTACAAATGTGTTTTTGTCATTATCACATTGATTGCATGTAATCAGAGGTGTTATTTTGCAGGCGTCCATCGACAATGAAGTGAATTACTACTTTCCAACCCAGTAATGTTATAACAATTGATCTGCCCATACAGCCGGAAAAGGCAACCTGTTTCACACGTCTGTATTTCTTATGCGGGAACAAGAGAAATCAGTATCCCTTCAGTAAAGAGGCAGTTCAGTTGCTGTTTTTTAACATTTAATTGAATATCCTACAGCTTTCTCTAGGGCAATTGTGCTTTTAACTAACTCTAAAAGTAAAACCAATGTTTAGGAATGTGTTTTTAAATGTCTTTTTTCATAATTAAATGCAGTTATTTATTTAGGAGTGAAATACAATGGGGTCCAAAAAGTAGACCATTAGTAAAAATGCTTATATTTTTTTCACCCATTGTATAATATATTATATTATCAGATATAATAACATTTTCAAAATCAGTTTGTGAATTTTATTTTTTTCTTTTACCTCCTTTTACTACTTATTCAATTTAGCATTTAAATCATCTAGGTTTAAAAAAAAAAAAAGAAACCAAATATGTATTTTCAATATAGACTTTTTGGACCACACTGTATATGATAATATAAAGATATTTATGTTTCGAAAACATTTTCCCATACATCCACCGCTCTAAACATTCAGTAGCTCACATGGGCAGTTCTTTTTTCAGCATTTAGCAGACTGTGCCGCCTCCAGCTATCCGTGATCACACAGACTTACTGCTTCCAGCAAAGAGAGAGAGAGAGAGAGAGAGAGAGCGAGAGAGAAACTCTCAGTGGCTGCACCTTAATGCAATGATTATATGTTTGCCTCTATAGTTGTCAGAGCACTGGATCAAACAGGCTAATGACACCTTGTCATTGCCAAGTGGCTGTGTTTTCCAAAATTGTTTTCCTGCTGATTTGTGACACCTTGCCTCAGCACATAAAATAAGAGAGAGTCAACAGCTAGAGGAAAACAAAAGGAAAACAATAATTTCTTTGCTCGCAGATCCACTCTGAATTTTAACTTTCAACAAATAGACGGCTTACATATTTGATGTCTGGAGAAGATCAGAAATATACACTTCTGTCCTTTGTACAGTGACTGCACATCTGAGGTGTTTTGTGTTACTCTCTCAGAAATGACAGGAAGCAACCTCTTTTCAAGTTTTTCACATTAATTATTGGTCATGATTAGAGACAGTTATTTCTTTGCTGAATAACTAACACATTTTTTTAATATGCAGTAATAGATATTCACTATCTCCATGACATCTGTAAATTCTGACAAATAAAAAAGCATCTACAGATTTGTTTATAATTTTTAACCCAGCCTTACTGATGCTCAAATTTTTAGCCAGCTAGACTTTACCTTATTTAAATCAGCAGAATTCACAACAACACTATTCATAAAACCAAATGTTTTGTTTGTTTTAAAAGACGTTTCTTTTTATTTTGCCCCGGTCACAGAATTAAACTAGAACCTTAACACAATGAAAGTAGCAGCGCTTGGTATAATTTACAAGAAATTTACGAACTCAAGCACTATTTATAACGTCGAATTACAATAATGTCCCTAACAATAAAGAACAACCGATTATGTCTTGTGCTGTATTTTTTTTTAATCTTGTCTCTCGGCTGACTATCGCCTGCCTTTTTTCTACCCTTCCACTTGACGATTATTATTTCCATTCATAAGCTTAAACTAAATTCCACTGCTTTTCAGCATAAGAACTCCTTTTGTTAATGGCACACTGTGGGATTGAAGCTCGGCGCCAGGCAGTGGTGAAAACAGATAAAATCATTACCTCTCAAATAGTCTCTTCTCTGTCGGAAAGGGCTTTCTTTTCTTCTAAAATATAGGCTTTAGAATTCCATTTCTCTTAGAGCTAATGTGAATTTTACTGCCTCTAATTTTGGATTCAAGTACGGCCTAGAATAAAAATCCACCATCTGACAATTGAATTTATAGAGAGTTGTGAATATTGCAGGTTTGGATTAATAGAGTCATAGAATTTCAAAGAGCAGGAGAAAGAGAGCGAGAGAAAGAGAACGCTAATAACTTTCAGTCAAAGTTATAGAGCAGGGTGTCTCCTGTTGAGAGTCTTAAGAGCGCCACTGTAAAGCACGAGGGGCTCTTTCAATGCTGGCCCCTTCCTCTTTTGTTACCCGCCGTTTTGACTTCGCACTCTCTGTGTCACTCAGGAGAAGAGGCGGGTTTCTCACAAAAACCAGTTTGTCTCCATCACCCAAAATAGAATAAGAGAATATGTTGTGAGTGTAAACAGTCTTTGGTGCTTGTGTTTTCACTGATTTTTAACCGGCTTTACAGTGTGTATAAATACACAACATGCATCCTTGACATTACTGGAATGTTCTAGAATACCTTTGTGGCCCTCTGCACACCCCAGGACACCTGTCTGTGAATATGGGTGTGCGCGTGTGTCAGTGATGCATCAGTGGAAGTGTAATAGGAGCTTTTTCATAATCGATTGCCTCTCACTGCAATACACAGAAACAGGTGACTTGACTCAGCACATTTTGGCCTTTTACACAAGAATGCATTAATAGCTGAAAGTTCGCCTATTCTTAATATTCCATTACTCTGTTACTTCCATTATTTTATTTTATTTTATTTCATTTATCACTTTTATTTTATTATCATTTATCACTTTAGTGCTATGGATGATTTTTATTATTTTTTTTTTTTTATTCCTTTTTTTTTTATATCCAGTAATTCAATTTATTTAAAATTTGTTTACACCTAGAACTAAAATATTTACCTGGGCTGATTCAGATTTGTACTTGGCATTCCAATATTTTCACATGTCTTTCCAAAAAAAAAAAAAAAAAAAAAAAAAAAATATATATATATATATATATATATATATATATATATATATATATATATATATATATATATATATATATATATATATATATATATATATATATATATATATATTAATAATTTCATATAATAATATAAATATATATTTTTTATTTAATTTTCTATACTATTAATCAATCTGGCATGTATGTTAGCCATCTTTACCATGTTATTTTCAAAATTAATTCATAGTACTAAAATATTTAATTGTGCCATTTGTTGCATTTCTCAGTCTATAACCCAAAATGTGAATTTTTTTTAGATAGGTTTAGTCTAGTTCTGTAAAATTCCTTTGAATGATAAGCTGGTCTGGTTTCTTTAAAGATCTCTCTCATTCACTCACTCACTCTCTTGCTCTCTTGCTTTATGGGCCTCAGAAGAAGTCATCTTTTACAAGCTGACCGGATTTTAGAGCCCTCATTTAGAAGCGGGCTTCCTTAATTAAAAAGACCTTTGTGTGGTCTTCCAGACTGCCTATTTTATTTGTCCCCCTCCATCTCCATGTTAAAATGGTCCTGATGTGTTGTCTGTATAAATCCTCTGTGATTTTCTTTCTGTCTCTATATAAAGTCTTTGTTCTTCCGCCATCATCTCTCTTTTTACACACCTTTATACCGCTAATGCATTTAAGGGAAAGAAGAGAGCGCGTTTAAGCGTGACCTCACGCTCAGTCTATGTGAAATCACAACCCCCAAAAACCTTTGAGGATTTTAGAGAAACAAACAGTCCCTGAACGATCACATTTTGCTAAATGTAGATATTGAAGTGCTGCTAATTGATGCGGCTGTGGTGAAGTGCCGCCCTCCACCCCCACTACGCCCTGCAGGACCCAGCTCAGGGTCTTCTGGATTGTTGACAGGGGAAACGGTTAATCCACTCTTGCAGGCCTTGAAGCCTCCTGTAAGACAGAGCAGAGATATCTATTAATTACAGCGCTCATTAATAGGCCTCTCTCCCAGGGCTCTGTGGGTGGAGGGGTGGTTCAACTAAATGGGTTGGCGGTATCGAGCGATGTGGGGTGGGTGGGGTGGTCGGCCTGCTCTTTTGTTTGGCTTTGAAGAGTCTCTGCTTTTGACTGTGTGGGTGTCTGTTTGTGTTACTGGATTGATACTGGATGTTTGTGTCTGTTTAGCTGATTCTTTTTTGTTTTCTGTCCGTCGATGCGTATGAGCGTGTGTGCGAGTGTGTATGGTGACTGGCCACGGGCGAGTATGATGGAACTGCTTTGCGCCTCCGCACTGATTAGAGTCATGTAGAACAAGTTGATATTGACTGGAAAGTGAGTGATGGCGCTGAGCTCTCCGTACTGTCCCTCTCCCTTCCGCCCTGCAGACGCTCATCTGTCATGGTGCATTTGATCACCGGATCCCACCTCTTGATCCACAATCACAAGAAAAGGCCTTTAGCACTTTTTTTGTGGAGATGGACGATTTTGGTGCAGGAGAAATGACAGGCTTTGACTGATACTCTGGAACTCGACAATACATCATTTCAGATAATTATTTGCCCTGTCAAATGAAAATTAATCTAAATGATCAGTGTTGATTACGAGTTAAAATGTATTTACTGTTTTTATATATAAATTAATACATATAATATTTATTATACAGTTATACTTATGTTGTAATTATTAGATTAATTCTTTACAAAGTCCTTTATTGTAGAGTGCATATAAACAATCATAAATAAATCATTATGATTTGACAAGGCAAACAATTATTTATTGTAGAGTGTTTATGTATGTATTACGACAGGATCTAAAACTATTGGGACATGACTGAGTTGGTTGTGCCACATTTCTTTAGAACCCAATTGGCTGCACACTATGCTAGAGTAGCGATGTTAGCTCTCCTCTTTACAGCCGTGTAGATATACAACCACTCAGACACTTTAGTGAGACCCAGGGGACCGTGGCACACTGGCTCTCATATGCCTCTCCTCTTATGTTTCCTCTCAGAGAAGTCATTAACATGCTAAAAAACTAGAATTCTGAATTCTCAATCAGGGGCTTTTTTTAGCTGCTGAGTCCTCTGTTCTCTCAGGCTAAGGCGGAGGTGGACCCATGTGCAGAATGGAGAGTCGCTCTTAAGGGCTGGGGGGCTGGGTTGTATGTGTCTATTTCATTTGTTTTTCTCAATTGCTTTGTGTTGGCAACACATTTTTAAGTTGCGCCTGCTGAAAAGACCATCTTAGACTAACATGAATTTAGCAGATTGCTAACATCTAAGGCACCATATGTTGGGTCTTTTCAGCACGGACATCTAAGAATAGTTCGGCAATAATTTTCTTAGTTTCCATACTCTTTACTGTTGGTCATGTTCACTAACACTTCAATATTTGTTTTGTTGTGTTTTATCCTTTTAGGCTGCTCTGCAGAATGTCCAGCAAGGACCGCCACATTGAGTCGAGTTGCCCCTCCTACATAAAGACAGAACCTTCCAGCCCCGCCTCACTGACGGACAGCGTAAATCACCACAGCCCCGGCGGCTCCTCAGACGCCAGCGGTAGCTACAGCTCCACCATGAATGGCCATCAGAACGGTTTGGACTCTCCCACTCTTTACGGCCCAACTGGTGCTCTTGGTCCCAGCGGAGCCGGAGCCAAGCGTTACGAGGACTGCTCCAGCACCATCACAGAGGACTCGCAGATTAAATGCGAGTATATGCTGAACTCCATGCCCAAGCGCCTGTGTCTGGTGTGCGGGGACATCGCCTCTGGCTACCACTACGGCGTCGCCTCCTGCGAGGCCTGCAAGGCCTTTTTCAAGAGGACCATTCAAGGTTGGCTTTTACCCTCCCTCAGCTAGAACTTCAGCTAGGTTCAGGTGGCAGAGCAGGGGGTCAGAGGGACTTAGTCAAAGTGCAATACCTAGAATCAGCACAAAGCAATTCCATACATCTAATGTCCTTTGGCTTTACGCCACCTAAGCAGCTTTCCGTCCAGTAGAAAAGGGGTAATGCTCTGGCTTATTAGTCGATGGTATTTGCTGCAAAGACATAAACATTTCCTGCTTTAGATTAACAAGCTTGATCAGTTATTTCAAACGTGAGATTTGCAGTAATTGAATATACTGGGAAGTAACTCATCTGCTAGTGTATAGAAGTGACAGTGAAGCTCTGAGGAACAAAGTAGGTGCTGAATAAATGAGTCAAAAATTTGCTCAGCCTGAACACAATCCAAAGCCTTGAAAGGTGGGAATTTGACATATCGGTATGTTTCATCCCATTAGCCAATAAAACACTTGGTGATTTCCAAAAACATCCCATCCAGCTGGACATTTATTGACTTCCAGACTGGCAGGTTTTTGAAGCAAGGAATGGGGTTGTGGAGTTCAGGGATGCAGGGATGTCAGGACAGCGGTTTGGGTGAGGGCGCTGGGACAGGCGGCAGCACGGGCGCCATGGCCACTCAAATCACTGGCAGCTGGCATTCCGGTGGCACTCCTCCAATGCCACCTGACAACCTGCATCTATCACCTCCCAATTGAGCCACTCATAGCCAGGCAGTGGCAAAATACTGGAGGGGGACACCAAGACTGCAACCTCAGAAAGCCAAAAACATTCCCAAATCCGTTCCTTACTTCATTGGCTGTAGCGTAAGGTCAGCTCAAGGTCATTTTGTCGCCAATCTCTGGTAATGAGCTCCATTGGCATTTGACTACGACTGATGAATGATGGTAGTGTAGCGTTTAGTATGAAGACAGGCAGTGGAAGAAAACGCCTGGGACATTTTATATCTTGTTTGAAACCTCTCGGTGGGCACTTGAGTGATAGACAATGGACATTGCACTAATCGACTGCCACCTAACTCAAATCACATCACTCTATCCTGTCAGCGAACACACGTGCGCACACACATACAGCCTCCTTTCCACTGTGTTGATAACCTGGACACAGCACTCAGGCCATTGGCATTCAACTACTGGGAGGAAAGCACCTATATTAGATTGGCAAGGATTTTTCCCCCCTTAAAACATTCCCAGCTGGTTAAGACCACTCAACCAGCCTCATCCCTCATGCGAATCACCTTTCATCTCCACACACATTCCACCTGCACAGATTCCTCCCAATCCGAAGACCCTAATGGATTCGGGAGATTACCTGACTAATGAATATTGGAGCTCAGTTTAATGGACATGCATACTTTAAATACTGTTTCCTGTTGAATTAGCAGTCTTGAGCATTTAGCCCCCCTGCTCGTGCTGCTAATCTGCTTTTTAATGAGGAAACATCAGTTCACAGAAGAGAAGTCAATACAAATCAGTGTTTACAAAGTCTGATTAACTCTGAAATATTTCATCAGTGTGGAGGTCCCAGACGGGCCCTATGTTAATTGCATGAGTGCGTGTGTGTGAGAGTCTGTTTCAGTGTGTGTGTTCCAATGGTTATTCTTTAGCGCAAATGTACACTGAGAATTTCTGCACTGCCATAAGCTGTTTCAAACCCTAAATTTTTTATATTAAATTACTATATCTGGCAAGTAATTCTCATAATACTGCCAAAGAACTATTTAAATGCTTTATTGTGTGCCAGATTACTTACGAGACTTCTATGTGTGTGCCATTGCAATAACAAGCATATATAATTGCCCTTTTCCCCTATTTACTGCATCATAATGCTTAAAGAACACGCTGTAATAGTCTATGCCAGGGCTTGCAATGGCAAACTTATAGCTCTCTGTGCTTTATGTTGGGGATTGGTAGGATGAAGAGCTGTGTTAGTTGTCATCAGATGATTGGAAGTTCACTCAGAGGTGAATTGTGACCTGCAGGTCTTTGTTTAGGTTTAGTAAAGTCTGCCTGCCTGCCCAGCTTCACACAGATCCATGACACATGACCTCTGAGGAGAGCCAGTGGCGCTTTCCTACATGACCTTTTGCACACACATATGCAGATATGATGGGATGTGTTTGCTGTATTTCAGTTTTCAGTTCTTTTAAACTGACAAATTAAGCTTGGGTTTGCACTCACAGTATTTTATCGGTTGAGTTTAATGTTTGAAAATGTACATTAAATTTTAATTATGTATAGCAAAGGTTTTTATGAGTAATTTTATTCAGCAAGGTGCATTCAATTGATCAAAAGTGACAGTAAATTTATTTATAATGTTAAAAAGAATTCAGTTTCAAATTTCAACTGCTTTCAACTGTGATGATAAGAAATGTCTCTCGAGCATCATCCAATCAACATAGAATGATTTCTGATGGATCATGTGATACTAAAGACTGATTAATGGCTGCTTGAAAATTCGGCTTTACCATCACAGGAATAAATTACATTTTAAAATATATTACAATAGAAAACATTTTAAATTGTCAATATTACTGTTATATTTTTGTTTAAATAAATGTGGCCTTGGTGAGCATAAGTAACTTATTTCAAAAACAAACAAACAAAAATCTTACCAACCCCAAGCTTTTATATGTGTGTATGATAAAATATAATTTATGATATAATAAAATGCATGAGATTTCTTGCTAGATTGCTACAGTAATGAGGTTTTGGTTGGCAGTCATTAAACACTCTCTGTTCCTTCCCTCTACATGCCTCGCCACAGGAAACATCGAGTACAGCTGCCCCGCCACCAATGAATGTGAGATCACCAAACGCAGAAGGAAGTCCTGCCAAGCCTGCCGCTTCATGAAGTGTCTGACTGTCGGCATGATGCGAGAAGGTGAGGGAGTGATAAAAATGGTCGGGGAGGGGAGTAAATTAACATTTTATCCGCTGTCCGGCTGTATTTCTGACTCTATCTGCTATTCTGAGAAAACGTACTGGTTTCTATGAGCGGGAAGAAAAGTAGAACAGGTCTAGAATGAAGTCAAGGTTGAAACTGAAGGGCCGGTTGGCCTCCTGCCCCTAGGGCCACTCACGGTCAGCCAAACACCATCTTTTGTCTCGGCCTCCAGGTCCAGTTCTAACTAACAAGACTGGTTATTATTTAGAGAGACGGCCTGTGAGGCATTTTCTCAGAGGTCTGCCAAATGGACAAGCAGTTATTTTGAAACCGCCGCTCTCCTGTGGAAACACAGGCTCTGGCTCTCCAGGCTTTCCCAGCCTTTGATGTTTAAAGTTTACAGAGGAGCTGCCTGAACTAGACTTTAACCTTCACACGGGAAAAAAGTCCTTTCTGATATCTTCAGCAGCAAAAATGCGGCACGGCAGCTCGTTTCCTCGCTTCTCATTCAGGTAGACAGGATGTGTTTTGTCTGCCTATGAAAGAATCGCCGTCATAGGCGGGTGAGGGAAGACGTGAGAGGAAATGAGAGGTAGGCTATGCTCCTGTCACTCACAGCACAGGACCTCTTAGAGACGCAAGTGACGGCCCTTATAGGTTCACTGTGGAGCCACAGGGGTGTGTGTACACAAACGCTCTGGCTCTTTAAGTCACGATCAGGTAGACTGCACCTTATTCACCGAGACACAAGACCAGACACACACACACACAAACCCTACGGCCAGCCTACCTTCTGTGGACCTGAGTGGTCAACTCACATTATACCAAAGCAACACAGCTGGGGTGCAACAGCAGGCACAAATGCCCCACAGGTCCACATTTGTTTTCGTTGAGCGTGAGAGCGTGCGCATATGCATGTTTTTGTCCGCGTGAAATGTTTCTTTTTTATATTATCCGTCTTTTTCTCACACACACGCACACACACGCACGCAAATGGCAATCTCATTCAACGCTATTGTTGCCCTGTGCAGGGACATTTGCCTACACGGCCGGTGTCGCTGACAGGTAGGTAATTGATAAGTAGAGGCCTGTTTTCAGAAAGGTCTGAGGGATGTAGTTGCATGTTTGATATGGCATCTTCTCCCATGAGCACCCAGACAAATAGCAGCCTTTTGTTCTTGCTGCTAGCCACCCATACACACATATATCAAAATGGCACCCAATGGCACAACCATTTGTTGTAAAGTGCTTGAATTTAATACAGAGGTCCCCCTCTACATATGAATAAGGGTCATTTGAAAAATTGATGCATCAATTTTCTTATTTTTCCAAAACATGTTCACTTTACACACAAAGAGGGAAAAAAAAAAACACATATACAAACAATTCAATTTAACAATGGATATTCATGTAAAATATATGAATTGCTTTTGTTTGGTCTCTCACATTTTTTCATTTTTCTGACAGTAGCTACTTTTGAACGTTACGCCAGCACCTATTTCTGGCTTGTTTTCACAGACACGGATATAAGCACAATTCAACCTTCTGACTATTCATATAAAATCTGTGTAAAATGCTATACTTTTAGTCAGATTTACATCATTTGTTCTGCTAAATGTTGTGCTAGCTTGTTAGCCTCATGGTTTTTCATATAAAATATTTAAATTGCTTGTGTTTGGCCTTTACGTTTTTGTTAGCATTGCTTATTTTGTTTGTCAGTTTTATAACAGTAGCTACTTTTGAACATCATGCTAGCGCCTATTTTCGATTGTTTTCACAGCTTTGTTAGACACACATACAAATACATTTCAACCTCATGACTATTTGTATAAAATCTTGTGTAAAATGCTTACATTGTTTTTGTGTCAGGTTTACAATACTTCATTAGCTACCTTTAAAATAGTTTTTTAAGGCTTGTCGTTTTTACAGCTTTTAAGACACAACCAACACATACGAATACAACTTAGCCTAATTGATATTCATTTTTTAAATTGGTTTTGAATATTTTTGAATCATTTTACTAGCTGCTTTTGAACATCACATACAAAGACAGTTTAGGCTCACTTTATATTAAATATTTGGAATTGGTTTTGTTGTTGCTCACAGTTCTCTGTGTGTAAATTGCTATGCCAGCTATGCTATGCTAACGGGTTTGCAACACTTTACTACTATCTACTTTTTTAACGTTACACTAGCACATTGTTTTAGCGATGCAATCACATTTCTGTGTCATGGATATTCATATGAAATATTTAAATTGCCTTTTGTACGACTGATGTTTCTCATGGTTTTGCTAACCTCAAATGTTATGCTAACATTTTGTTTGTTGGATTTACAACACTTGTAATTTTGAACAATCTGCTAGCACGTTTGTCAGGTCTTGTTGTTTACAGTGTTTTAGCGCAGAACTTACTGGCCTTGGATCGGATTAAATTCAGATCAGTCATCTGTGCGTGTGTGTGTGTGTTAGTTGTCAGTCGATGTTAACTGAGCTGGCTAGCTTTGGTGAGGTACAGGCTAAGCCAACATGTCAGTGTCCGTGCAGAGCCGCTGGTTGGAGTAGGAGGGTTTTTGAGAGAGGGGGTTGTGTTGTTACCCATAGCCAACAGCTTGCTTAAGGGAAAGATCTGTCTGAAATTAGCCCTGTCACCCCTGGGAGACATGAAGGTGGGGATGGGATAAGAAACCCTGATAAAGAAAGGATCCTTCACACACACACACACACACACACACACATGCATCCATAACACAGACTTGCAGTTCTATATACCAGGTATCCAAAGTGATGAAATCCTTTGGCACGCAGAGCCAAACCACCGCAGGGCTAGTTGAACCACCCAACATGATATCTGTCTACCTATCAAAACGCAGCTCTCACCTACAGCTTAACACCCCCATATTGTACACACACACACCCCACTCATACATATGCACAAGAAAAGCCTCTCAGTATCAACACGCACTCGCCATAATACCGAGAGTGTGTGCAGGTGCTCACCTTGCAGGCACATGCGCGCTCTAGCTGCAAGGAAATTGCTGCCTCCAGCTACATCTCTGTTTGACCCTGGGGGCCAACCTCCTGCCGCGTCGCTACCTCTAGGCACCCAACTGTAAAATTATATCCACAGACAGTCAGAGAGACAGGGACGGGGCCTGACAGAGCACTGGCCTGAGACCAGAGCCGGGAATCAGACCTAACATGCTCGAGCTAAAGCACCCGGCGGTACGCAGCGTGAGGGGAACGAGAGCCGTACATCAGGACTGGAGAGTGCTTATTACACAACACTTAGAGAGATGCAGTTCACACACTCACAGACTGAGCTGATGCATGCGGCGCTGATCACACACACTCACACTCAGAGAAACCACTTATTCACAAGAACATATACACTAGGACGCTAATGCATATACACACACTCATAAATACCTACATGCTCTTCACTCTGCGAAACCTCGCATACTCAAGCTAAGAGAAAATGTGCAGACGTGTGATGATGATGATGTTGATGGTAGATTCTCAGCCACTCATCCCTCATGTCTGCACACACGAATGGATGACCTTCTACACAGAGCGAGATACTTAATATACCTCATACCTCTCTTTGTCCCATTCTTTTGGAGTGATACTTCTCTCTTTCACCAGCACTATAGATTTGAGACTTTATGGCGAGGGAATGTTTTTTCAAACTTTTTGAAACTACAATTTTTTACATTTTTATTTATTTATGTATGCTTTTAGTGCTTTATGTACATGAAGTATGAGTGTATGTGTGGACAGTAATTATATAAACAAAATAATATATATTTTTGAGAATCCGAGTTTACAGGACATTCTATGTGCCTATTAGTTCCCTCATTGAACAATGAAGTGCTTTGATCTAAACTCAGAAAGCAAATGAGAGAGAAAGAGGGGGAAAATAAGAAACCTGCAGACGTAGGTTGGCAGTGATGGGATGCACCTTACGAATATGTAACATCTAATTCCTGCAGAAGGCAATTAGAGCTCGCCCAATTATTGTGCTGTGTTATAGATAGTGGCTGTCCTAACGAAGGCCGGAGTTTGGATTCTGACAGCAGTGGCTCTCCCCACCACATCTCTCTGGGGACACGAGCAGCCATGGAAGCAAAATAACCAGACCTGCCTGTAGATATGAGTAGGCTAAAGTGTCTCTCTCTCTCACACACATACACACTGACATACATACTCATACATATAGAGTGCGTGCTGCTTTTTAGTCAGAGCAAGAGAGCAATTTAAATCTCAAAAGCCTGCCTCATCGCATCAAATCCCGCTTAAAATTCCTCTGCTTCTGTGCTTCAAACCCTTCAATGAAATATATAGCATGCTGGCCACTGTCACCATTATCATGACTGACGCAGAACATGCTACAGGCAATGATCACAGTGGACAGATATGCTACTGCAAAAATCACCTCATCAGCTAAACATCCCATATTATTTTCTCTTGTTCAAGTCTAAATCAGTAGTTCTCAGCTGGTGGATCTTTCTTGTTGACGTCAAAGGCCATCAAACACTAGAGTGTTTTGGTACAAATTTGTCTGCCAAATTGGACCATTTGCATGGCATCAACTCATCCTGTTTTGAATGGTGAGTTATTGCCTGCCAATATTATTATTATGTAATTATTTTAATCTAATGTTATAAAGTATTATTATTATTAACACTATTTAAGTTTTATTTACTATTTAATAATAATTGTATACTATTATATTAAAATAAATAATCAATTTTATTATGGTTGTTGTTTTTAATATTGTTGCTTTTTATTATTATCATAGATTTTTAGATAATATTAATACCAGAATTATTATATTATTATTATTATGCTTTTAAATGTTTGATTTAAGTGACAGTTTTGTTTACTTTTGTATAACTAGAGATGCACCAATACTAATTTTTTCCACCGATACCAATAACCGATTATTCAGAGTGATATCTGCCGATACTGAAAGTTTGGGGGTTCTGCCTTTTATGCCTTCTTTTAAATTAAATATAGGCTACTGATATTTTGAAAGAAATGCAAATAAAAACTTTATATTCTCCATTTTATCAACCTTCAGAGTAACTGGGATCACTTATAAACAAACATCACTAAATTCTAAAGATTAAATTAATATTGTTATTAATTCATATAATTACTATTAATATTGAACATCAACCTGGTTTCTTAGCATTTTCTTTACACAAAGGCCAAATGCAGTGCATTTTCCTGCCCTCTTTTGATTGACAGGATATATCAGCCCTGACTATGGCTGTGTGTGATAATTTGTTTTTATCAGCCAGTACCAATTATTGGCCGATATATCGGTGCATCTCTATAATAAACCATTTTTTAAACCTCTTTAGGCCCAAATTCAAATCTAGGTTTTGATGCAATTTCAATATAAATGAAAAAAAAAATAATAATAATAATCTTTTAACATACATTTAATACTAGAAATTATAACTTGTAGCTGTCTGACTTAAGTCGTCCCAAGTGTCTCTGGAAAAAGATGGAGAGAGTGAACAAGACAGAGAAAGGACTACCTGGCTTGACAGGAGTCCCGCTGAGTGCATCTGTCTCACCTCCTTTTTCCTCATTTCTTCTTTTCTGCCTTCCACCCCATTTCTACATTTTATCCATTCATTTTTGTTTTTTACTTCCCTTCCATCTTTCTTTCTTTTTCTCTTTCTCCCTCTCTCTCATTCATTCTCTCATACTCCATCCCTTCCTCATCTGCCTTTCGCTCTCTCGCCCCTCTCTTCCTCTGACGGGGGGCATAAATCATCGTGCTGTCAGCGGGCGAGGCTCGCTGGATTATGCAACGCCGCCATTCATTTAGAGCCTGAGGAGAGGACCCGTCTGAGACCACCCTCCACCCACCACGTTCCCCCACTCTTGCCTCCCCAAAATAGAGAGCTAGTGTCTTAAAGAGAGCTCTCAGGGGGGTGATATCATTATGCAGTCTCTCTCTCTGTAGTTTGCCCTACTTTATTCCTAGATAGCGCCTCTGTGTGTGCTTTTAAATGTCAGCATGGCAACTCTTTTTCAAAGCTGGTTTGTTTTTCTACCGGTGTGCGGTTGTGCTGCACCTTCAGTTTAAGGTCCGACCTGTCTCTTTGTTAAAAAACAAACTGTTGTCCATCTTCTCGCAAGCCATTAAGACTAATTCAGTCCTAGATATGTGGCTAACTCATTTTCTGTGGAGTATAAAACCAACTTGACAGAAAATTAATTGTGAACTGCACTGATGACTATACCAGTATTATCGTATACCGCATATCTCAACTGAATTTTACTGTACTTTTTCTCAGTGTTATTTGAAAAATCCAACATTTCATTATATAAAATAATTATATACATTACAGTGACAAATGGTTTTGATCTTGAGTAGAAGACGACTTTTGCCTCTTCATTGTGAAGGTGAAAGTGTGCACCATAGACAGTCACAATCTTCACAACGGAGCCATTTGAATATCATGACAGCCTCATTATAGTGTCATAACTGACTGGCAGGCCCTGCTTGATAGCGCTAGTGATGTGTATCACAGCACACTCCTTCCTCCCATACTCGCCGCACACTTCAAGGTTTTAGAGCATGTTGCTTCACCTGAAATAACCCTCGGTGGCTCATTCGGGAGTCGCCCAATCTACTGCAGCTGCTTAAAAACCCAAACTACTGGCCACAGCACTCCCCTCCAGGTTGGGTCTGGGAATGAAACAGCCTGGTTCGTAACCCTCCATCCCCCTCATCTCTCCTCTTCCTCCCCCGACCCTCTCTTACTATTTAGGAGATCCCCTCTGGCGCTGCCTAAAACGACACACATAATTAGGGCATTAACTCCTCTTAATTGCTGAGAGGTTTCTCTTTTTTTCCGTGCAGAGACAGAAAGGTCATCGTTGTGCCTTTTCCACCACCTCTCCAGCAGCAACAGAAGGCACAGTAGCGCAAATCCCTCCTCGGCTCCTTCCTCGATTCTCCCCTGCCACCGCTCCTCCCTCCCCTCCAATCCCTCTGTTCTGCCGTTCCCTGGTTGCTCGCCATCCTCAACTAAATGACATCTTTAGGCATTCGAGTAACCCGCAGAGGATTGGTGGAAGTCCCTGCCTTGAATCGGAGGCAGAATGAGCATCGTGTGTTTGGACCCCAGCCAGGCGGGGGAAGATTTTACATGCTGCTGACTTTGGAGGACTCTTCCCATCCTCCTCTTCCACTCAAGCATTTCCCAGTCTGCCACAGCCACTTGTGGGCAGAGGGACAGCTGGAGGTCTGTGCTCTTTCGTTTTCCATACAGAGCACCAGGGACACTTTGCTGACACTTTAATAAATGACGATTTCTCCCAGAAGGCAGCTGCTTGGCACGTCCATGGCAGATAGTCATATAATTAGGTGATGTATACATACAGTGGCCACAAAAAGTACTTGGACACTTAAGGTGTGAATGATTTTGCATGACATAAAATATCAAACTAAGTGTCATTTATGTGAAAGAAATACATTTTTCAAGAAATTTGTCAGGTTTGAAGTGATTTAAACAGTTATTAGTTAAGCGAAAAGTATTTGTAGATACTTTTTGGTTAAAAAGGTTAGTAAAACATCATTTAATTTGCATACTTGTTTTCCCAATTAAGATATACATATAAAGCTCTCTAGTATCATTTTATCAGATGCCATTTGATTTTAGATTTTATTTCTAGTGCAATGAAGTTCATACATTAAGTGTTACGTAGATGTCACATTACTCTTTTGGGCCCACTGTACATTAATAAAAACAAATTTTCTTTCCTCACTCCCAGTCGTTTGGTAAACAGCAGTGTAGTGTAGTATCCAAGAGGATATTGTGAAGTGTTCCCTGCAGAGCGCAGTAAATGCAAATGCTGTGAACGTGTACTTCCACAGGCCCGGCAGACGCTGCCGAAGTGAGGGCCTTCGGTTGAGCCTGTGATTGAGTGGCTAGGCAATAGGGTCTGGACTGCTTCCAGCATTCAGCGTGTCCCTCAACGCAAGCGCTTGCAGCCCACCGCCCGCAATCCCAGAGAACGTCTCCGCTGGGATGCACTTGCGGCTGCCTTGTCCAGCACCTGCTGACCTTTTAATGGCTCTATATGGGCTTTTCCAACCACACCAATCATGCAGTTGGCCGACTGTCATAACAATGCAACAGTAACATGTCGTTTTGAATGATGTGACTCAATCAGCGCTCTGTACAGTGCAGTGGGCCATGGCCGCAGGCCGCGATTTGCCTACACTGGCTCTCTCTGACTGCTTTGTTTTGGTAATTTGTGACCAATTTCCTTACTGGGCTGCACAATTTGTGACCAATTTCCTTATTGGGTTTTACTTGTGCATGAAGGCACCAGTCGGATTGGGCTCTTGGCTTCTCTGGTTCTGCGCCGCTGCCTGCAGACGGCAGGTTTTTTTTGCATAGACAGACCATGCTGAGCCCACAGACTGTGCTTTTCCAGCCGGCCAGGCTGATTTGGTTGCAGGGCAGGGTCTGGAATTTGGCAGGGGCCTGATGCCCGCACAGCTGGCGCGCTGAGAACGTCCTTATTTCTTTATGTCAGGAAGCAGGCCAGTAGTATTGCTACAACCCAATGGCGGCTGTTTGCCCTCACAAGGTGGAGCGCATCGTCCTCTCTTTCCTGATTATCTTCACTTATTGGGAAGTGTCACCTTACACACACACATACTCAAGGCATATGATATCCATGTCATAACACTCTGTCATCCATGTGGACTGGTGCGATTGAGCAGGAGAATGTAGATGTGAAAGGCAGGAAAGACTGTTTGAGAGACAAACTGTTCTGGTATGAGCCCTGAGGGGGGGATGGAGAGGCTAAATTTGGTGCAATGTGGAACTGCTAGCTTTGAGAGGCTTGATAATAGTAATCTGTGAATGGTAGGAGCAGGCACACAGGTGAGAGGAAGTCTTGAATTCTTGAAGTGAACACTTAAATGCATTCAGGATCAATTATGTTTCATCACCCTGGATGCAATATTATTACTCCCAAACCTAGATAATTAAAGGTAGACATACTCTTTAGTAGTATACTTACTTCCTCATGTAGTTACTGCACTCAAATCACATTTTTCTCTTTTAAACAATTACAAATCTTTTACTTCGAAACAAATCTTCTAATGTGAATCCTTAAATTCACGATGACACATTTGCCGCCACATGTGTTTCTTTAGAAGCACACGACAACACAACAGCGCAAGTCTAATTACCATGAGTGTCAGCATGTACAAAAGCAATTGTCTAATTTGCTGTAAAATAGGTCACAGGCATTGAAACAAAGTATTATAAATGTATTTCTGTCCAGAGGTTTGTTACCACCAGGCACATCAGTACGCATCTGCTAATTTCTCATCCAAAAATAGTGTAGAAATGACCTGCTTAGTTTGATGCAGGGTGTTAATCTATCAGTGATATCCCCACAGATCTGCCCGTTGTTGTTGTTGTTGTTAGACACATTTTTTAATGTTGCTTACCATTTTCTGTTTTCTATGTGGTTGCCATTCAGATGCTTTTCTTCAAAGTGAAGAACTGAACCTGCAGATTATGTGATAGCAGACCACATATTTAGCTGTTATGCTACCAACGCGTATGAAAGATTGTAATTTTAAGATCCTAGTGTGGTAAAGGTTTTTACACAACATACATGTCTTGAATGAAAAAAAGCACTGCTGTGCGCGCACACACACACACACACATACACACACACATACTTACAAACGTAGAGTATTATCCTCTCCCGGTACCCTAGGCTGTCCGGTACAGAGCTGTTAAAGCACTGATATGACTGACAGATGAAGTTTCTTTAGAAGAGTGTATTTCAGTGGGTCATACCCCCGTCACTCAGCTGTAAACCCACACCACACTTACACTTCCTGTGTTTACCTCACCTAAATGTCTCACAAACACACACACAAATAGCACAGTCAGACAGTCAACAAAGGTTTGAGTTTTTTTGCGACTGTATTGTTAGTATTCACACAGTTTAAAAGTCACAGTATCTTCCCCTCTCATGATCACGTGGGATGAGTCAGTGCAATGCAAAATTAATGTCAGCTGATTGCAGAGCATTTCATTTACTCGTTGTCTTTAAATTGCTTTGAGCTAATTACATGGCACAAGGCCTAATTGTACTGATTTTTTAATAAGTGCTGATGAGGTGAATTTGATGCCTATAGAACAATATCTACAGATATTTTTAGAGTGATGAGTTAGAAGTAGTGAGATGATTCATTTCTTTTTAATTTTTATTATTATCATTATTATGTTTATTTACATGGTTAGTGTCACACATTCTTCCTCATTTTACATTTTTAAATTTAAATAAATACATTATATATATATATATATATATATATATATATATATATATATATATATATATATATATATATATATATATATATATATATATACAATTATTATTAGATTTATATTATTATTTTTATTATTATTACCATTTATTATTATTTACCATTTATTACCATTTATGTGGTTTCTAGTTTAGGATATTTTTTCTCTTGTTTTTCTTTACATTTTGATGATATATACATCCTTCAATGTACATACTTCAGATCACATTTTGAGTCCCAATTATGTACTATGGAAGAAAAGAAAGCGGAAAAGGCTCAGATGCTGGTCCTGTCGTTTGAAGGGTTGGGTGAACACACTGGGCATGGTGAAGTGGCAATTACCCACTCATCTCCCACTGACCGACCTGAAGCATCCTGCAGGCCGTTTACATCCCGTCCCTCCTTCCTACAACACCATCAGTTTCCCCACTGCCCCATATTAACCAGTGTGGCCCAGCCCCCAGCACCATCCTGCGCTCTGCTCTAATGCAATCTCCCCCATCAGACGGACACCATCACCCACTGCCTTACAGCATTGACGCCCTTCCATAGTGACACATACCATATCAATCTTACAGCCCCTGATAGACTATGACCTGCTACGAAAATCTGTCTGTCCCAGTCATGTTGAAAGCTCATAAATGTTTACACATTTTTGAAGGAGACATTTTTTTGGATCACTCATTGTGTATGTGTATAAGGAATGTGTTGAAATCTATCTGAGTGGTTTGTGGTTATAACAGTTAACTCATTTCCATATCTATCACTGTTCCACCCCTAAGGGTTAATTTTGTTACCCTCTTCCCTCATCATATACTCATGCTCAACATCTAAACCTCTTCAAGTCTTCCACCCTCAGAAGACACCCACTGTCTGTTATGATGATGTATCAGAAGCCCTCCATTGGATCAGTGAGGCCGAGGGGAGTGCTAACACAGCAGGGAACGCTGTTACGTGTGAAAGTGTCTGAATGCAGCAGCGGAGGGCTCGGCCCGAGACACACGACTGATGAGACTTTAATTAGATCATTTAGAGGCGAGGAATTGTTCAGGCAGAGAGAGGCCTTGTTAATGCAGTCATACAGCTCACTAAGTAGTTTTTTCCTCGGCACTGATTTTCCTCAGGTAATAACCAAGCCTACCGCACACAAACAGACAATGGAGCTTTAGAACGGAGTCACATCTATCTATCTATCTATCTATCTATCTATCTATCTATCTATCTATCTATCTATCTATCTATCTATCTATCTATCTATCTATCTATCTATCTATCTATCTATCTATCTATCTATCTATCTATCTATCTATCTATCTATCTATCTATCTATCTATCTATCTATCTATCTATCCTCTGTCTGTCTGTCCTCTGTCTGTCTGTCCTATCTATCTTGTATATCTCTTTATTTTTGTCTGTCTGTATGCCAGTCATGTTTGTCCGATGGATTAAAATATTTTTCTTACTATTTGTTATAAAATCAAGCATTATGTATGTAGATATGTATGATATTATTATTATGTTATTATTATAACATATATATTATCAGCCAGATAAGGTAGATACTAGAAGCAGATGATGTCAGAGCTTTTCTCCCCAAATGTAATATAAATATTTGTATATTTTTGCAACAATTTTACAGTTACATATTATTATTATTATTATTATTATTATTAATGGCCTGAGTAGGTAAATATTAGAAGCTGATGATATCAGGGCTTTATCCCCATTTAATTATCTTAAATATTTAATCATAATAATATTTATAATAACATATATTTATGTATATTTTAACTGTTTTTGTTGGAGATTTAGTTTGAATGCTTTTCTTAAAAAAAAAAAAAAAAAAAAAAATCAGAGTATAGGACCAGAGGTCATCATAATGGCTATAAACCATAACAAAAATCAGTATCTTCCACAATTCAAACAATCAGTGCATTTAAAAAAAGCTTTGAAAGAATGTGAAAGGGAAATAAAAAACTAAAAAACCTGTGAGATTTTGTAGGTAAACCCAAGCAAGCTGAGATGTCAGGAGTAGACAATGTGGTTGCCACGTCAGATCACAAATTATATTGTACTTTGACAGATTGTAGCCTTGCTTTACAAGTGCAGTTACATCTCATTTGTCACTGTTTGATCTGTAAGTGTGGCTACAGGAAAGGAAGGCCCTCCATCTTGCCAGCAATTTAATGGCTGGGAGACGGCCGACAGCCGACAGCCACCTGCCCACAGACCGCAGTGCTGATCTGTTCTCATTTATTCCACCATCAGGCCAGATGAAGGCAAAAAAATCGCTCCTTTTGATCCCGCAATGCTGGTCAGCACCTCCCCTTGCCGATATATCACCCCTACACACCCATATGTTTTTAACACCTCATTCTGACTTATCTTTTGCCCACCACTGGGTGTCTCTTTAAATTAAACAGGGACATCAAATGTAAACACAATTTGATTTTGCATTGATGCAGTGGTCTCTAAAGCCTTTCAGATGGAACAAGTTCTCTTTGGAAATTTTTTGTCACAGATAAACTTTGATTTTAATCACGTTCGAATTAAACATTGTCTTGCATAACCTTGGTAAAAAAAAAAAAAAAAAATGAAGCAAATTAACTACAGTTTTTCGGCTAAGTCTGGTGTCCTCTAATCCCTTTGGGATAAAAATGTCTGTGATAGCATTTTTTTTTCACCACAGTCGAAATTTATTTTGATCTTTGTTGACTAGCGTAACTAAAGCAACATTTCTCATTGCACTTCCTTCTGCACCTTTATGATTTTTGTTTTGTTTTGTTTTTTTGTGTGCCTTCATGTTAATCTTGTTGATAATTATTTATGTTTTTATTTATTTTTTTAAATAAAAAAATATATTTTTATATGTTGTTGTTTGCTTTCATTTACCTTTATTATTAATATTATTATTATATTTAGATTTTTATTTATTAATATTACTATTATTTTTTATTATTGCTTTTATTTTGCTTTCATTTATTATTTCTATTATTATTGCTATTATAACCGTTAACCGCAGTAATCATCATAATCATTGTGTGTTTTAGTCCAGAAAAAGACATGGGCCAAGGGGGGCATGTAGAGAAAGAGTTGAAAGAGTCTCAGTCCATTGTGTGGTGTTAATTCGCTCTGCTCTGCTTGCTCCTGGGCAGACCGGAGGCCTGGGTAAATTCAGTTTGAACACGGCACATTGTCTAAACATATCGGCCTGCCAATCAGTCACCCCGAGCCCTGATAAGAGCCGTCTTGTATTATTGAATCAACAATAGGGCGGCTCTGCCGGCAGGAAGATAACGCACGCTTATTTCTCTTTAAGTCTCGGCAGAAGAAAGGCGCTGTCCACATCCACCTCATATAACTGCCTCAATTACCATAAAAACCACTGCCGTGCCCATCCTCACACATGCCTCTGCTGCTGTGACGGAGCTCTGTGTACGTGTGTGTGTGTGGAGGGAGAGGGCCATAAGATAGCACTGTGTTTCCAATTATGAATTTCAACATTTCAATCATTTGGATGACATTCCATCAGCGCTCGCCACCCCCCTAAAATTTCAGTGTCCTTTATACTGGGGATCCTGGATGAAAGATGGGTCATAATAAAATTGTGCTCAGCTCTGAACAGCCACGACTCGATAACCAATAACAGCTTTACACAAGTGACACCGTTCCACTCACGGACGCCTTTTCCATCACTCCATTTGTGTTTTTCCCCTCGCCAAGCAAGCACAAACATGTCAATTTGACCTAGATGCCGATTTCCCCCCCTCTCTCTCCAATGTACACTGCCGTTTGAAGTGGGAAATCCGATGGTGATCCAATCAGAAGTGATTCCAATATCGGCAGTCAGCAATATTCCTCCGCCCCAAAATGATCGCCGTTCATCACTTTGTCTATTAAGTCAGCCAAGCATTTGGCAGGTTAGCAACAAACCCCCGAAAAAAACACAGCCAGCCACCCCGCCAGTTTCTGTGCCGAAATATCGCAGTAAATTTGTCCGCATCAGTCAATGCCCACTCACTAGCTTCGGCCCACTGCAGTCACATGACCGTGGCACCTGCAGTTCGCTTCTCTCTCATTCTCTTTTAAAGTAGTGTTGAGAATGGACAGGGCATGACACAATAATTAAAGTAAGTAGATAGCTCAGTAATTCTCTCCGGATTTTCTGTGGACAATGAGCAGGGCTCCCCCTATCCTATCTCTTTATTTTCTCTGTGCATCTCCTTTTTCTCCAGCTCTGGATCTGCATGTGTGTAGGGAGAGGCAGCCAAGCACCGGACACATTTCATTAGGATCACCCACTCCTGCTCCTCTTTTAATATTTGAAGGCTCATTTGTTAAGTGGGAATGGTCTTTTCTCCTTGTCTTTTTCCCCCTTTTTGTGGGCTTTGGAAATATAATTTTCAATTTTTAATTTGATTCATTTAGATTAAAATCATTAATCAGGACTGAAAGTGAGTTAATTTTCTGGAAAATAAATGAGCTTGTTCGGATAGCTCTTTATTAAGTGAGAGTTGTGTGCAGAGGGGTGGGCGGTGATGGAGGAGGGTCTCTTTCAGGTACTATAGGATCGACTGTTGGCCCAAAATTAACAAGAGTGAGAGAGATATGGCACATTGGTGAGCTTTTCCTGGGATCCTGTGCATATGTCTATACTGTAACTTAGGGATATTCGTATTAAAACTGTAAAAGTCCTATTTTTTTAATAATATTATGTAGAAATATTATATTATTTAGAAATATTAAGACCATAAACAACAAAAGCATTGTGAAAAAGCAGTGAAACAGCATTTGCGACTCATTTTACGTCTGTAATGTGACATTTTTCCAAGTTATATGAGAGATTCATAGAAAGAAAATGTGGGGCATCTTAAGATTTGTTCCATTAAGATATATTATTATTATTATTCCTGAATTATTATTATAATTTAGTAAAAATTACAGCTATTTACCGTTTTTCAGAATCATGTTTAAAGTAACTTTGATTCCAGGTTGATTTTATTTGATGAAGTATAGTATACAGTTGGTAGTCATCCATAATAGTACTTTGATCTTCACCGTAGATGTGTATACTATTATTAGTATTACATATAATAGTTTCAGAATCTATTAAAAAGATTATTTAGCTGTTCCAAGACATACAAGAATTTTTTTTTCTTTTTAAACAAGCAGCTCTAAACCTCTAGTTATTCATGTAACCCAACTCACCTGCGATGTGACTCTTTTTAGGCTGTTAGCAGCTTAGTGAGACTGCAATCATAAGATTAATTTCTTTCATATGTTTTTTGGTTTCTGAGTTGCTGTGATTATGTCTTTGGGGAGGTTTGGGGCCTTTATTCTTTGCTTCTAGAATGTGTCATTGACTTGTGCCCACTATTTAATCGAAACAAACTGCCAGCATCCTTTTTCTGAACACACAATGACACACGCTCTCCTTCACACCAAACCTGACTTGTTTGTCAAGATGGTCACGTCTGTTTACTTGCCGGTGGTCAGCACATTTTCAAAGGATGCAAATCCTTGTCAAGGGCTAAGCTGAACACGAACGAAAATCTTTCACCGTCAGAAATTCAAAGCATCACTTCTGATATTCCAGAATTCAAAGTACCACCCTCAATGTTTAATTTCTGTAGCCGGCCAATCAAAATACAGAACCCAGATGTTATTCTGAGTTTGTTTGTTTTTTGGTTTTCCTGTTTGGGAATTTGAACATTTCAAAGCTCAAGACAAATGCTGTCAATATTTGCTTCTCAATGTAATTACGTTACAGTGCATCTCAAGGGGAGGCGATTGTGCCAGGAGAGCGGGGGGGAATTTAACAGGCTTAAACATCAGAAAATCAAATAGAAATCCACATTTTATGCATGAATGGCACCACAGAGTGCACTTGTCCCACAGCTTAGCGACCAACATTTACAGCGGCATAGAAAGTAAATTCTCATTGGATTAAGAGCAAGATTCAGATGACAGTATGTGTCTACCCCCTCTCTCCTATTCCTGCGCTCTCTCTCTCATTGTCCCGCTGAAGATTTAATAATTCATTCCTGTAGATCTCAGGGGATCTGGCAACCAGCAGTCCTGTTGCTTGCCCATGTTCATTTGTCCATTGCCCATTTGCATCTTGTGTGTAAACTCTGCTGTTTGCAATTGGGATTCGCTCTTTTTCTCAGAATGGGGTGTCCTGCTTGCTGGGCTGCCCTCATCACATGGGACACGCTTTGTTTTGCCCTTTGCCATAGGTCACAGCTTTTTCCACATAAAAGCTCACAGCATTAATGGAATAGACTGGAGGATGTGGGCTTCGGTGGAATAGGGCTGCTGACTGGAAGCTCACTTTGACTAAAACAATTTGGTCCCCCTTGGATTTAGCTAAAGTGAACCAGCAAGAATATGAGAATGAAGCTGGGTTGTGATTTTCTCATGGCCA
The DNA here is from genome assembly GCF_024489055.1 of Chanodichthys erythropterus. Taxonomy (NCBI): domain Eukaryota; kingdom Metazoa; phylum Chordata; class Actinopteri; order Cypriniformes; family Xenocyprididae; genus Chanodichthys; species Chanodichthys erythropterus. Next base: position 25,027,179 of record NC_090238.1, read on the forward strand.
TGCTTTTAGAATATCTGCTTTTACGAGAGAGAGAGAAAGAGTTAAGGTGAACGTTTTAATGGAGTTTGGCAGCTTACTGGTACTTTTACACTATGTTCATTTCTGTCAGCGCCTAATGACTGTTAAATGTGCTTTCTTAGAGAAGAGGAGCACTATAGGGTCCGATATGAACACCCATCGAGAGCCAAATGTGAGTTCAAATTGTATTTGGCAAGTAAATAGTATAGAGTTACCAGTGGAAAGTACCTTCACAAGGAACTGGAACTTAGTACATGGTTTAATTGAAGTTTCTAAGAGTGAAAGACTGAATATTGCAAATACTGAAATGTTTCAGAGATGCCGAAACAGTCAACTTTAGAAAAAAAAAAAAAACCCTCAGAAGTATTTTTTTTCTTCTGTTAAAAAAAAAAAGTGAAATATTCATTGTATCCAAGTACATAGCAGGTAAGTAATATTGGTAACATTTTATTTTACAGTGTCCTTGTTACATGTTACAAGAAATTACTGTAGTACTAACTATAAATTATGCATAATTACATGCGACTAACCCTAAACCAAACCCTAAAGTACGTACATGTAGTTAATTGTTATTACTCAATACTTAAATATATAAGTACACTGTAACACAGACACCTTAAAATAAAGTGTAAACGTAATATTTATAGCTTGTAATTTTCTCAATTCACTAACCATTTTGCATGTGTGGTATTAATTTTGGACTCTGACAAGCACCAGATATCATTCATATCATTGATATTAATCACTATAATGACGCAAAAGTAGAGGACTGAGTGGTTTTGCTGGGCTACAGTGTCATCCACAATAATCGTAGTAAGTAAATCATATTAACATTCTTTCCTTCTCATGTTTGCTTTGGTCAGTGTCTCAATTTCCTTGTAGACAAACTGTTGATGTAAGATTTATTCTGGTAGCTAGAGTTAGCTGGTTAAGTGCTTGTTTCTATAAATATTCATCAGAGAACAAGCCATGCTCTTGTGATGCATAGCACCTGTAAAAAGAAACTGAACTATCAGCACACGTTTGACGTTCCTGCGAACACTTAAGCCTTTGTTGAGTGGACGCGGCGTAGTGTTTATGCATGTCAGCTGCGAGAAATTTGGCTGCCGGATTTACTCTTCAGTGCCCATCAGCCTTGGCCAAAACAACAGTCTCCTTGCCTCTTTAGAGTGTCTGCACGCATGCTGTTGACTACTAAACAAGAATAGGTGTAATATAATGATGTAAGTTCGAGACATCGGAATTCTCTGGACGCGTCTGATTAATTAGTCTTTTTTAAAAGTGGCACACGTTGCTGCCAGTTTGATTGTTTCTCTCACACTTCCCCGTAAATTTCTGCAGACGCCTTGCAGGATTCCACGCCACCTATGAAATTCAAAACAAGCCTTGTAAGAAGTTTACGGTCATCTGTGGGTCCTAATAAAAATGTAGGGGGATGTGCGGAGAGGATAGTAGGATAATTTAAAACAAGGGAAAAGGGATTTCACCATGAAGAAATTAGTCTGTTTGTCATCTTAATTAAAACAGTAAAATCTTGTAATCTGCTGGGGATTTACAGCAGCATGAAATCAAATCTTCTTTTTCCACTTCTTCTTGTTCTGTATGCCTGCATGAACACTGAGCCTTTTGCTGTGGAAATCTTTAACAGCGTTTCATGTCCACATTAGTCCTAATGTATGAAGTTAATCAGAAATTACAGAACTTAGAAAAATATTATTTGTTTTTTAGAAAATAATGTACTATAATTTTATTTATATCATTTATAGGGACCTCTTATTTAAAAGGACAGTTCACACAAAAATTTAAATTCTGTCTATGCTCACCCTCATGCCATCCATAACTGAATCCCTTTCTTTTTTCAGTGGAACATAAAATGTGGTGTTTTTAATATGCTTTAAGACAAACTGGGTGTGTCTCATACGTCCTGAAAAGTGAAGCTGCGGGCTCTTTGATCGCCCCCTGGTGGCTGGATGCAGTACAGGTCATAAACCCCGCCCTCTCAATGCAGTCGAATGAGACTTCAGTGAAAACTTAAAAATAAATTCTGCTTCAAATAAAACTTTCTGAAAGGACTGTCAGAGCTTCGAGGGGAGATTGAAGATATATAACTATTATTTTTCGATTTCTTTGTTATTTAACACCAACAAAATGAGTTGTTCAGCAGTAAACTGTACTAACCGACCTACAGGATCTGACGGATCACTGAACTTTTTTCTTTAACAATGTAAATGTGGGCTTCATAAGCTAATTAATAAACGTTATTAGTTAAGATAACACACCTAATGTTAACCATGCCGGGGAAAAAGCAGCTGATCATTATCTGGCAGTTACTTAATATTTTTATGGGTATAAAATAATAATTAGCAGGACAAAACTAATGATAGCCTACTCCAATTACAGCAATCGATCTCCTGTAACATTAGTTGAACTTTATTTAAAATGGCAGAACCATTTCTGACGATTTAGAGTTTATAGATATAGAGTTTATAGTGGCATATTATATTGAGTTTATCTACTGAATTTGCTTTTTCAAAAATATTATTGCTCTAGAAATAGAATAGCCTATTATTTTATAGGTAGAATTTTAAATTGTGTATAATTTTCAAGTCTATTTAAAATACATGAATGATGACGCAGTCGTCTGGGCGGAATTTTGATACCACGACTCCGCCTCCGGGCTCCACTGACGATTCCTTCTGCGCATTCCCAGGCTCCAAGCTTTTTTTTTTTTTTTTTTGACGTATTATGTAACGTGTCAGCGCCCATTCGTCTGCCCATTTTGGCTTCAGTTCATTACAATGGAAGGAAGCGGCACCGCGTCGTCCATCTTTTTTTTACAGTCTATGAGACAAACACCATTGTCAACACCATTGCTGAGAATTTTCTCTTTAAAACTGCAGTGATCTAAAGACAGTATCAAGTTTTTAAATCGCTGGTGTTTGTGACATCACAAATGACCTTGTAATTAATCATGTCAACGGGCCGGTGGGCTTTAGCCAGTATATTTTTCTGTTGATATGAAAAATCAGGTAGATATAGCAATATAGTGGGTGTATTACGATGTTATGATGAACTATATGCCTTTGTTCACTGACGTTCTGAGTTGTTCAAAGAGTTTCTAAGGATATTGATTTTTAGAAGGCAGCTGTCTGACTTAGATGGCGAATGGGAACATGGTTTGTGTAACATTAGCAACACATTACTAGCTGTTTGATAACATAGTCAAGCATATTAATTACTGTTATGTGTCCGACGTTGTAAAAAACGATACCTTCGTGCAGCGTTTACTTCAGTAAGTTGACCGAGTGGATCTCTGAGCTTGTGCAAGTGAGTGGAGGCGGGGCTAATTAGCATATTCATAAATCTGTGTAAAATAAATGAGGTAAGGGTTTAGAGTTACATTCAAGCTATTTTAAGGCATTACAATTTTTTTTTTTTTTTTTTTTTTTTTTTTTTGTAATTTTGGTGATCAAAGATGAGTTTTGAGGGAAAAAATTATTGACTACAGGGGTACTTTAAAAAGTTCTATGTTCTATGTAAAAAGTTATTTTCAGTATAAAGAAAGTGGATGGGGACTGGTGCTGTGAACCTCCGAAAAGAACAACAACAAAAAAATCATAAAAGGTTATATTCTTCTGATATAGTCTTCTTAAGGTATATGATAGCTATGCCTGTGCAAATGACTGAAAATTAAGTCATTACTGATAGAAAACCTTGCCTTGAAGCTATAGTCCCCATTTACTTTCATTATATGGAAAAGGGCAGCTTGGGCATGCTGTTGTAAATCTCCTTTTGTGTTCCACAGAAGAAGAAAAAAATCATACAGATTTCTTTTTTTCTTTTTGTTGTCCCTTTAAATGAACTCTTATTGTCTTACCCTCATTTTTAAGGAAACCCATAACATTCACATAAACTGTATGATAAGAGCTATTTGTTCTGTTTTGAGACTGTAATATCAGAGATTTTTTTTGTGGTGTTCGTCCCATGAAGCAGTGCAATTCATTAAGATCATTTCACGTGGGCCCATAGATACGCCGTCAAACAAACAATCAGCAGCTCTTTGTATCTGCGCTTGTGTGAAACCCGACCCAGCGGCGCATCATGTGCAGCCAGGCGCCTGCTTGCTTTACAGTCATGTGGCGATAGAAGGTCTATCAGCAGACAGATGTATCCCGATGGTGTAAAGCCACACTTGCCGTTTGTGGAGGGTAGCGATCGCCCCTGGGTCGGCATCCCGTAGCTGCATCTTAATCTTAACCATATAAGAGAAGCCACAAAGCTGGCTGCAAATCAGTAACAAAGGGTAACTTATTCCAATGTTCTTTTGTTTTGAGCATGTAAATCCTTGAACGATCCTCCTTCAGCATTGAGAGAGGCTCTCCTAATAATATCCCACCATAGACGGCATCTTTCAGGGTTGTGCTGCATTAATTCCTCATCTATTTCCAGTGCATTGCAGGCCTACAAAGATGAGGAGCTTGAATACAAAACTATATACACAGTTATACATACTCAGTTTGATAGTTTTGGTTTTGTCATTTGCACTTTTTGTTCTAGATCCAGGAAAAGTCAACCAATCAGGCTAATAAAAGAACCATATATCAGACCCACATTAACCTGGATGGCAGATGCAGGTTTCATTGAGGAGCGAGATATAAGATGCCGCACGGGGCTGCAGGTGATGCTATTACAAGCATGTCTGTAGCAGTGAATTAGCCCAATAAACCCTGCAGTCCAAGCACCCGGACAGGGGCAGGATCCGGTTTCTGGCTGGGGGTCGCTCTTGTTAAGATGAGAGGCTGTCAACATGTGAGAGTCGTGTGTTGTTGCATATTTCGGGTGCTGGCATCAAGGAGGTTATGCTAGCAATGTGACATCTTGTGTGACCGCCATTCTCATGTAAAACGAAGCCTGTGGGACGTGTGTTCCTTCGTGGAAATGTGAGCAAACAGGGTCACAGATCTGCTTTTGTCCTGCAGTACAATGTCACATAATCAACAACCAGCCAGGGTCAAAGTTAATTAACACTCATTATCACTCGTTCAGAATACGCTTGTGTGTTGGGCAATCACAGTGCAATACTGATCTATTGGAGGAAATAATATGGCTATGGTCACTATACTTTATTCGGAAAGGCATCAATGATACCATTGTATCTCTATTTATCCCAGAAATCTGTACTTGTGAAGGATAATATTACATAAAATAAACACATTTTTTTTTTTTTTAATTACTATATTATACGCTACCATAATTAACTACCATAATTAACTATCATAACAAGATATACATTAAAATGCTTTTATATATATAAATGTTTTAATAATAATTTTATAAATTATACAAGGTATATTGGCCAAAGAGACATTATAAATGGAATAGAGTTACATATAGGAATTAGCTTTTCACTTTTGTCAGTAAGGATGTAACTTGATATTTGGTTTGGGTTAAAATTTTTAAGAATCTCCCATTGAGTGTTTTTTGTCTTTCACCATCCTAACTGAAATCAATGGATTCACATTTCATTGAGCTAAAATATAGTAAAACCCATAACCAGCACTTCAAAATTTCAGTCAGTGATCTTCGATATGAGACAGGTGCATCTCATTGTTAAATTATTCAGAGTGTCAGGCCTTAAAAGCCCAGCGGAGGTGCCGATTGAGCGCTGTTCGGATAAACGAGAATTCCAGTGTTTTAATTGTGAAATGAGGGCCGGCCCACTGGGCCTTCATGTCCATTCCGTTCCTCTCCAGCATGCAACATGAAACGGGGCCTAGGCCACCTTTAAGTGGTTTCCACGGAAACCGCCCATCCCCTGGAGAGGTTTGCATAATTAAATTAAGGCTCTTTTGTGTGTCAATTAATTAAAAGTAGGGACAGGTCTTTAAGGCTCTGCACTCATCAAAATCGCAGGTCGCGATAGATGAATTCAGAATGTTTTCACAACCGTCGCACCTCAATAAATTACCCACCCATCACACTTTATTTGCACTCTTTGTGAGGGAAAAATATTGACAAAAGCTTTGAATGATGAAGAAGAATGGGACGGCCTTTAAAGACATGGTGAGGTGCTTCACATGAGTACTTGAATGCCCTGAATATCTCCTGTAATTGTTGTCACCGAGACTTTTGAGGAAGTGCCTTAACACCACAAAAATGGCTCTCTGCTGTTTACCTGTTATTCTGTTGCGAGTTGAGTGATTTAAAGATGCACACACGCCACAAGCGGGAGATAGGCAGGTGCGTGTCCGGATGTCACATGGAGAGAGTGACTGTGCCCCTGTCTGTCAGCAGCTGGTCATCTCCTGTCCACATCCCTGAAATGGCCACTGACAGCTGCCGTGCCGTTTATGGCGGGCTCACAGTGGCCCGCTCCACTCGCAGTGCTTTTAAAGTGACAGCGCAGCTTATCTGACTGCTTTATTGAAGAGGTTGTGTTTGTGCTAAAATGATGTGTGGAAAGTAAATGTTGTCTTTTTTCTTGTCTCCTCTTTTTCATCAGGCGTCAGACTGGACCGTGTGCGCGGTGGAAGACAGAAATACAAACGCAGGATAGATGCAGAAAACAGCCCCTATTTGAACCCTCAACTGGCTCTGCCGCCCAAAAAGCCATGTAAGAACTACATTGTGTTTATTAGGTGTCTCTTGTTTCTTATATTTATTTTAAGAAGAGTTTTTTGTTCTCTCACACATACAAACAATTATTTAAGCTATACTAAGTGCTAATTTAAGGGATAGTTGACCCAAAAATTAAAACTGTCATTATTTACTTATCCTCATGTTGTTCCAGAGCAGGGCTGTCAAATCGATTAATCGTGATTAATTGCATCTAACATAAAGTTTGTTTACATAATATTTGTGTGTACATATATTATTATTTATATATATTATATATGCATTATATATATATATATATATATATATATATATATATAACACAAACTTTTATGTTAGATGCGATTAATTGCAATTAATTGATTTGACAGATTTGGAACTATATACTTTGGAACAACATAATTATAAGTAAATGATGATTTTTTTTTTTTTTTTTTCTCCCCATACAGTAGGAGGCAGTGGGGTCCAGTGTTGTTTTGGACCCCATTAACTTTCATTATATGGAAAAAATAATAATTTCTTCTTTTGTGAAAGTCTACTGGTTAGAAAGGCTTAGTAAACATTTTTGGGTGAACTATCTCTTTCAGTTTACAATTTTTTGCATCTGTCACAACTGAAAAAAGATGAAATACAGATTCTTTTACTAATATCTCAATGTCACCTTACAGTGGCGTGCCTTATTTCCAATGCACCAGGAAATTGGACACAAAACAAGAAAGACAGAGATGTAGTATATGACAGAGCCAATCGACAAAGATGTTTGTGCTTGTGTGTGTGTTAGGGGAGAGCGAGCGAGCATGAGAGGGAGAGAGAGGCCTAATCCGGATTAAATCCAATCTGGCAAAGACATCAAACCCACAATACCGGAGCTTCCGCGCTGTCAGACTGCTCTGCAAAGAGACAGCACGGCAGCGCTTAACAGATTTGTCCCTAAAGCCTTTTTACTTAATAGTAGCATATTCTCCTGGAATACAATATGCTTTTATGCATGATAGCAGTGGAAATAATCTTAATTATTACAGTGGTAGAAATCATTTTAGGAATACGGCGCTCTGAATAACCTTCTGCCTAATCCTGCTGATCCCTCCTTCCAGGTTCAGGCTTATTTCCAGCCACCCAGAGCAACTTCTTTTAAAGCTTATTCTCTATGTCCAGCTCCCATCCACTTTCATTACTTCATTTTTCCCCTTGCTATTGTATGCTAGCAAGATGGGGACTTTGTTCAGAGACAGTATAATGGGGAGGAGACAGACCACTCATTGAAAAATGAACAGGATGAAGCACTCAGTATGGCATGCTTCCCAATTTTCATTTAAAAGAGCCATTTTTAATTTGCGTTTGTTTAATCTAGAATGAATCTTTTTGGAGCTAAATAAGATGCATTTATGCTACCATTGTTATCATAAGTTTTATTTGGTTTTTACCCATTATCTACATAGAAATTAGCTGTCTGGGTTCCAAGTTTCCAAGTTTAAGACTTGCCTTTGCTTAGGTTTGAATTAAATTATGGATTCAAATATCTTTTTTTTTAACATAAATCTCCACTGATGGCTTTTTTATCGGCTGGTAATCCAAAAGACGTCCACCCTTGCATGGGCATAGAGACCAATGTTTAGGTTTTGTAAGGCGTCTTCGTATTTTAGTGCAATGTCCCATTAATAGAGGCTTTTATCAGTCTGTCTCTGAGCTCTCTGTATCTTTTCTCTCTTTCTTTTCTATCTCTTTCTCCATTTTCACAAACAGAGAGGAATAGCCATGGTCCCAGCCTACCTGATTGATTATTTGCACATAACAAAGGCATGGGGTTTGGAAATTGGGTTGCATTGATTCTAATTAGGGAAACATTAAATAAGATTTACCTAGAGATAGCACTTACAGGCTCCCCCACTCCCTGGAGTAGCAGGGCTGGGCTGATTGATCCATTTCTTCCCCTCCTCCAACACACACACACACACCTCAGAAGTTAATGCTTTTTAATTTAGTGATCTGTTTTGTTCTCGGACCTCAAACACAGATGCACTGGGCTCAAAGTGATTCATCTGGGCCTTGCAAACACACAGATATACATACAGAGATTGCAGTGCTGTATTTGGCTTTTGACTGCCTATCATATTGCATTGACATAGATGATTAAACAGCAAATGAATTTCATTTAACTGTAAGGGTGTCGCTAATTACCTATTCCAATCTCCGTCACTGCCACAATCCGATCTGAAATGTGTGTCCTTTCTCTCATTAGATTGACAGAATACCCCTGAACACAAATCATTATATGCACAATTCAGCGTAATCCACAATGAGAATCAAATGGATTTGAATTTAAAAATAAAAAAATTTGTTTTTCTAAAGCAGTGGTTCCTAACCTGGTAGTCATGTCCCCAAATTTTATTTTATTTTATTTTATTTTATTTTATTTTATTATTTTATTTTATTTTATTTTATTTTATTTTATTTTATTTTATTTTATTTTATTTACTGCATTGCAAAAAGTTTATTACACTTTTTATTATTAAAGGTGCCATCGAAAGTTTTTTTTTTTACAAGATTTTAATATTATTAATCTCCTGTGAGAAGTCAAACTTTCCTTAATGGCTTTCAATGAATAAAAACTACCCTATTAAAATATTTAAATAAGTAATATAAGTCTAAGGTGTCCCCTGAATGTGTCTGTGAAGTTTCAGCTCAAAATACCCCATAGATTTTTTTTTTATACATTTTTTTAACTGCCTATTTTGGGGCATAATTAGAAATGCGCCGATTCAGGTTGCGGCCCCTTTAATTGCTCGCGCTCTCCACCCCCGGAGCTCACGCTTGCCTTAAACAGCATAAACAAAGTTTACACAGCTAATATAACCCTCAAATGGATCTTTACAAAGTGTTCGTCATGCATACTGCATGCATGCGTCAGATTATGTGAGTATTGTATTTATTTGGATGTTTACATTTGATTCTGAATGAGTTTGATGGTGCTCCGTAGCTAACGGCTAATGCTACACAGTTGGAGAGATTTATAAAGAATGAAGTTGTGTTTATGAATTATACAGACTGCAAGTGTTTAATAATGAAAATAACGACGGCTCTTGTCTTCATAAATACAGTAATAAACTATGGTAACTTTAACCACATTTAACAGTACATTAGCAACATGCTAACGAAACATTTAGAAAGACAATTTACAAATATCACTAAAAATATCATGATATCATGGATCATGTCAGTTATTATTGCTCCATCTGCCATTTTTGGCTATTGTCCTTGCTTGCTTACCTAGCCCTTGTGTAATGCCTTTCATAATGTTGGGAACATGGGCTGGCAAATATTAGGGGCGTACACCCCGACTGTTACGTAACCTGTTCTTCGGAGGTCTTTTAAACAAATGAGATTTATATAGAGGAAACAATGGAGTTTGAGACTCACTGTATGTCTTTTCCATGTACTGAACTCTTGTTATTTAACTATGCCAAGGTAAATTCAATTTTTAAATCTAGGGCACCTTTAATAAATATTTTAACTTGTATTACCAACTATTCAGACTCTTTTATTTTGGTATAATTTCATTTGGCCAACATAAAAAGCCCCCATTGCTAAAAATCACACATTGAAAATATTTATATAATATAATGTCTATGTGTTTAGATAACATATATTTTCCTTCTTAATATAAACTATTTTTTGTGCAAAAAAAACCCAAAACAAAACAAAAAACTGGGTTTTGAAACAAAACCGGTTAAGATCCACTGCTCTGCACCATTAAACTCTCTCCTAACACAAGAAACCAAAAAAGCTTTTTTTTCAATTACAAACGACACCATGCATTCATTCGTAGACCAAAACCAGCTTTTTCAGTGCCACAAACATCATCTTTTCACCCAAAGAAAACAACTCTGCCAATATTTCATGTTATCTGATTGCTTTCTTTGCTACTGAACCAAACACTATATGACCTTGCTGGTATAATCCCAATCTGTTTCTTTGTTCTCCCCTCGGTGTTCAAATACAGTCCCCTTTGGCTGCCTTGCAGATAACAAGATTGTGTCTCACTTGCTGGTGGCGGAGCCTGAGAAGATCTACGCCATGCCTGACCCCACAGTGCCCGACAGCGACATCAAAGCCCTGACCACGCTCTGTGACCTGGCAGACAGGGAACTGGTGGTCAACATTGGCTGGGCCAAGCATATCCCAGGTAGGACATTAGCAGTGATAGAGAGTATATGCAACTACAGGTAAACTCTCAGTGTGAACCGTGGATTGAATGTTATGGCGTAAACCAGCTGTTTTATAAAAGTTTGAAAATATTTAAAAGGTTACATGGGATATTAAATATCTGATGAAAATGTCTATAATGCAGTGGGGTCCAGAAGTCTAAACATGTGAAATTATGATTCTATTCCTTTGTTTTCCATTACAAATGATATTAACAGCATTACAGTGAATGAAAAACAAGTTAAACAAGTTAACATGAATTTTAGAATTTATTAATATTTGTTTGTCATTCAAGTTATCCAGCATGATTTGAGAATGATCCAAAGAGCATTTTGTGATTCTTGGAAGCAAGATAATCAAATGATCTGGGTCACAAATGTTCTTATTAATTTTATTGTTCTTATATTGTTCTTTTATTTTTTATATGTTATATCTAAGATGTTCTTATTTATAGAAATCTAAACACATCAAATATTTGTTTAATTATTATCATATTTCTTCTACATTACATTTTTCTGCATCCTTAAACCTTTTATTTATTTTCAGATTTAAATGACATTTAAACCTTAATACACCAATGTAGTCTCATATTTTTTTATTCCACTGTATGTGCAAAATACAACAACTGCAAAGCATGTTTGAGTAATTGCTGTTTTCAGCAAGAGCAAAACACTATGCTGAAACAAACAAAGCTGTGCCTTGTCAATCAAGGACATTTGCCATCACCCAGGCCACCAGTGACACAGTCCTTAGGTCAGCATTTTTCCTCCTGTGACAGCAGACAAGGATCAATCTGTTTAGTTTTAGCTTAATTCCTTCCTCAATCTAGCACAATATCCATAGGAGTGGAGAGGAAGCATTTTCACCTGCCGTTTCAGCCAATCAGCAGCCTTGTTGAAAGGATTCCTGACATTAGCCATGAACAATAATGGCATGACTGACCATGATTGAGACAAGTGTCCTCCCCTCCTCTCTCTCTACTGCTGCTTATTGCCCATTTCCACAAGACAGAATGAGGAGTTTCCGGTAATCTGCTTAACAAAGCCCTTTTTTTGCATTTAATCTGAGACTGCCCTGGTCACAGAGAGTGGCGGCCCATTTCAGCCCTCACTGTTTGAAAAGAGCTTCCCATAGGTGACTGACTGTGGAGCGAGAGAAAAAAATGAGGTGAAGAAAAAGAAAGCTCTGAAATCAGACAATAGTAAGACTGGTTAACTTGGAAAGAAAGGAGGAAGAGACAGAGTGGTAGTTTCACGGCATGTGAACGTGCATTCTTTCATGAGATGTGTTCAACCACTTTTACTAACAAAAGAATCCAGCCTTTTAACTCAAACATGATAACACCTTGATTTGCCGCACAGGAAGTTGTGTTGTAGTTCCCCTTGTGCTGTAGATATGACTGTGTTAATACTGGCCCAGGGCAATAGTGCCACACAAAGCCATAAAATGGGCTTAAAGCTCATCAGAGTGCCAATTTCCTGCCAGGCACGAGATGCAAGATTGGGAGGTTATTTTTGCTGCTCCATGCCAGATTGACCCAGACTTGCCCTGTGGATTTAATGGGATTTTCCCTGTGAGCTGGAAGCCATATCGCTGGAGCTTCTAGAATGTGGCAGGTTTATGTATATATAGTGTAGTATAGCAGTATAATATGACACTATGCTTTTTTTTGTTTGTTTGTGTTTTTTGATTCATTAAGTTAGAATTAAGTTGATCAAAAGCGAGAGTAAATCATTTATTATGTTACAAATTCTATCTATTTTACATTAATTTTGTACTTTCATACTTTCTATTCATCATAGAATACTGAAAAAAAATATCACGGTTTCCACAAAGATGTTTAGCAGAGGCACAACTGTTTCCAACATTGATAATAAGATTCTTGAGCACCAAATCAGTATATTAGAATTATTTCTAAAGGACTTTCACAATATTATGTTATATATATTATGTTTATAGTGGCTATTATTCAGGCTCAATAATTTCATCAAGCCAGTAACTTTTATAATAATCAGTATAGGAATAATAAGTTTATCTAGACACCTTTTATTAAAAAATGATTCAAAATACAGTTTTGTACAAAGAATTAATGCCTTTTACACTTTTCTCAGTTCGCTCATCATTGACAAAACAAAAATAAGTGTTTTTTAGCACAGTGCAACATCATATACACTTAGAGTAACAGAATGTATACATTTTTCAGGCTAAGAAGTGTCCATTATGTCTCAGGATATATATGAACTTCTGCCACTCTGTGTGTATGCATTTGCACATTCATGGCTTTTTTTTCTGCACAGTGTCCGCATGTATTAGTTCTCTTCATAGACCGCATCTGTTCAGAAAGCAAACAGAGGAGTCTCTCGATTGGCAGTGTACATTTGGCGTCAGAGTTCACATTCTATGAACGATTGCTCAGCAGAAGAGAGATGATTGTATGATTAGACCTCGGCAGGCAATTCTGTGTCTGTTTGAAGAGGAAGGAGCCCCCTCATCTCCGGAGCAGGTATTCCTGCGGCTCTCATCTCCTCCTGCTCCTTGCGCTCCGATTGCCACTGTATCCTGATGAAAATTTCCAAAGAAAAGTGCGAGATACAGTATAAAGTATTTTTTTTTTCCTCAAAATGATTTTTTTTCTTTAACCTCACACAATCAGACAGACACCGTCACTGTTTACAGGCTCTGTAAACGGCCTCCTGTTAACCTCCCCTAACCCTCCGCCAGGCTCCATGTGCGCATTCCTCTCTTTTCCGACTAGTTTATCTGTACGTTTTCTATGGTACAGTAATTTTTTTTAATCAAATTGATGAAGGCCTCCATTCTCCCCGAGAGCCCAAACCAATTTATGGCTCATGATACGGCGGCTATGTTGCTAACAGACGTAACAAACTGTCAGCCTCTCGCACAGAAGCTAATTTGAAGTCATTAGGTGTGCAGCGTACGGGCAACAATTTGTTACGGTGGTTAGGAGCGCCGCTGACATTTCTGAGCGCCTTCGCTTACGATCTGTCCTAGGCGAGGAGCAGGCAAATTGTAAACTAATTTAAACATCACTCAGTATTACTGGAGCTGCCGCTGCGGAGAGCTGGCGGATAATGAAGCAGTCTGTGTTTTGCGGAATAGAGTTAAAGACGCCTCGACGGCAGCTCCCTCCGCTGGCGGCGCAGACACGGCCGCTCCTTTCTGATTGCTTTTTTAATGCACCGAGGCTTCGCCCCTTCTCCCTCCTCTGATCATTTACATGCTCGTATAGGCCGTGAAAACATTCGATATGGTTTACAAACACTCGGCGAGAGAGGGTGTCTGAACAAAACCCTGGCGTCACCCGTTCCTGTAAGCCTGGCATTATGGAAGACGGAAGGATTTGGAAATGTGATATTAACTCAATACGAGGGCGGAAAAAGGCAGCAAATGACATAATGTGGATTAGGGTGAGGAATCTCATTTACGAGATTAAAACATTCAGGCTCTAATTTTATTTTAGCATTTAAGCTGCACGTGGGGAGAGGAAAGAGCAAACGTTTGTAGCTTAAAAATCCGGGAGCGGGGAAAAAAAGTTACTTTTATCTGTAAATAGAATTAGTGTCCCCTCACATCCGGGTGAAAGGAATTAAAAAAAAAAATAAATTGTTCAAATTGCATATGCAGAGAGGAAAGAGCAAACATTTGAACCAAAAACCTGTACTTTTATCTGTAAATAGAATTAGAGTCCCTTCACGCTGACCGGGTGGAATAAAAATAAATGAAAACGTGCTGTCATACGGTTGTGACATGCCTTATCGGAACACAGCGGCACACAATGGAGGGCGGTCGCACTTGACTTGACGAGCGAGCTACAAGAATGGCCGGTGAACGGACCGTCGCTGGCTTTTTAGCATGACAGGACCCTCACTATTACAGGCCCTTTATGCAGGCTGAAATTGCTCGGGCTTCTCCCATTCTTGGTCCTATCTCAGGGACTTTCTCTCTTTCTTTATTTCCCTTTCAATTTTCACTGGCACGCGGATAAGCGTGTGCTAACACAATATGATTGAGCTGTAAAATGGAACCCTGTCGACTCTAATCTCTTTTATGTAGATACCGAGGTACTGCCACACTCCACTTCATTCCTCTGCCTCCCCCACCTCCATCTTTTTTCCCTCTCTTGCTTTCTACACCTTCCTGTCCCTCTCTCTCCCTCGGTCTGGCCTTTCTCTCGCTCCCTCAATTGTCAGGGCCAGTGCTTTCGTAATGGGTTCAGGAGAAGGAGACAGTCATGGAAGCCCGACTCCTACTCAAATATCGCAGCGAGGTTTCTCTGGGTATATTAAAATGATTATGTGTTTGCCGGACAGAGGCGCCATGGGATTAGCATATTCGCATGGAAACCTCGTTAGGGAAAAAAACAGGAGGTGCTTACTCAGTGCAATCTGCAGACGTGATTGAGGTGTCATCATTATTGGTTGACCTGTGTATACGGGGCTTAGTGGCCTGTTCTGGATATGAACAATAGCAATTAAACTTACCCTGGCATAGTGTGCACAATTGCCCCAAGGCTGCAGCCATGAACGCAACGTGTGTGTGTGTGTGTGTGTGTGTGTGTGTGTGTGTGTGTGTGTGTGTGTGTGTGTGTGTGTGTGTGTGTGTGTGTGTGTGTGTGTGTGTGTGTGTGTGTGTGTGTGTGTGTGTGTGTGTTTTATGCTTTATTTATTTCATTCTGGCCTTGTCTCAGGCACTGGGCGGATGGTGAGATGTCTTAATCAGGAGCTGAGCGAGGGATTTATCTAAACCATAGGTTTGCTTTCTCCATGAGCCCTTTCCCAGCCTCTAATCTTCAGGATGGAAAAACACACTGGAGATAGAGGTCTTACAATCACTCTTGGCGTTGTAATACAGTGCTGAAATAATGCACATTTCACACCAGTTTCTTATATGTCAGTGTGTGTATATGTATGTGTGTATGTGTGTGTGTGTGTATATATATATATATATATATATATATATATATATATATATATATATATATATATATATTTATTTATTTATTTATTTATAAAATTTCCATACTATATACGGTGAATAACTGTAATAGATCTAACGGTACGTTTAATGTAATTTTTTCTAATCAGTTATGTACATTAGGGTTTTATGTTATATCTAATGTTGTTAAATTAATATTCATTGCCTTTTTTTTTTTAAATGCATGTGTGTTTCCATGATGGTGTTTAGTGTTTGTGTGAATGACACTGTGTGCACCTTCTATATATTAGTATTGTCCTTCTCAGCTTGTGGAAAAGCTGCTTGTGATGAGCTTTAAATAATACGGTTTTGAACTGTAAAATAGACAGTAAACTAAGTGCTGTCCTGTAAAACCTAAAACATTGCTACTGTAATTTTTATGGTAAAGTTCTGGTAACCACAGTTGCCGTTTTCTTACTGTAAATTTTACGGGAACTTTATTTTACAGTTATTTACAATGACTACATATGTAATAATAATAATGCATTAAACCATGAAAGTAAATAGAATAGATAGTAACAATAAAATATATTACAAAATAAAAATAGTATGTATATATGTATGCATTTAATATGCATTTAATATATATATATATACATTTATTGTATATTTTATTGTTTTATTTATATTTTAAATATTTAATGTCATGGTTTAATGCTCTAATGTTTTTAAATTAAATTAACATTTAAAAAAAAATGTAAATATGCAAGTACACATTGTCGAATAAATATCCTATAAATAAATACTTTAAAAAAAAATTAAATGATGTACATGGACATATTAGTGGCTAAATAAAAGCTTTTTTGGATACTTTTTTTTTTTTTTTTTACCAATTTTTACAATGTACTACAAAGTTCATTATAACTGCTTATTTTGGCCAACAAAAAAACAACAAAAATCACTGAGTTTAAGTACCCAAAACATAGTTTGATATGACAGAAAATAAAGACTGAGTTCATCAAGTGAGTCATATGTTAATTCAGTGACCAATTCAGTGAGTTCATTTTCAGAGGATTTGTCAGACACATCCAAACAGATCACTTTAAAATGAATCTTTAAAAGAACCGAATCATAAGAGTCATTTGTTAATGATATAGACTACACTAGTCATGCTCTGTATATATTTTAGTGCAACCTGTGAGGATGCAATAGAAAGTCGTGTTGATTTGACATCATTTCACAGTACATGGTCTGCTTATCTCATCACATTCAATTCATACTGCTAGCTCACAAGTTCTCTTCATGAAAACACAGAGTCATGGCTCCATTCGCCTTTTTTTCTCAGTTTAGTCCCTCCCTCTTTCTCACTCCAGTCTCATTTTGACTGAACGCGCTTGCTAGTTTTGTCTCATTAGCTCTGTGAACCCACTGGAGGAAGAGCTAATCATATGTAAACATAATTATCTGCAAACTGGAGTAAGCCCTCTTATTCCTCCTCGCTGATGCTGGTGTGCCTGCCAGTGCTTTCCCAGATGTGATTTTTGGGACCCTCCTCCTCTTCTCTGCCCTGGATGAGAGGAGAAAACCCATTCGCGATACCCCCACCCCCACCTGATATCCCCACTCCAACCAATCTCTAAATGAGGCCTTGTCTGTCACCACCCTCAGCCTGACACACTGCAAATATTGATTAATAGATGCCCTAAGCTCCTTTTAGCAAATCAAATTTTCACTTTTAGCAGGGGTTTCACTCCTGATACGTTCAGCAAAGTGAGACACACTAAATTAAGTCTGACACTCAGAGAAAAAGGCTGTACAGACAGAGGAAAGATAGGAGAAATGTGTGTCAGAGAGATGTGCGTTTTATATTGGTGTGTTGAGATAGTTCAAAGGTCATGATCGCATAAGCTCTCTTCAATCGCATGTCTCGTTATTACTTTGAAGAGATATAAATCTGTGAATTGGTCATTATAGACAAAGCAGGATGGTAGTTGATGGTGAAATGAGCAGTTGTCTTCTCAAGGTTGTGTTTGTGATATTTTGTTCGGGGGAAGGCCATGTCAGCTCAGCACAGAATACTGGATGAGTTCCACATCTTCATACTGATGTGCTGCCTACAGTCTGTGACATTATTGACTCGGGTGTCTGAATGATGACCGAGTCTATACTTTTTCCCCATTACATACAGATGTGTCCTTTTTGTGCATGTCAATATGTGGACTATGTGTTTATTTTTCTATAGGCTGATCTCTCACTCCATTTCCTTCTTAACCTATTTGAGGATATTAATTACCTAAACTTTCATTAGTCTGGATTGTTTGTGAAAAGATATTTGTAAATCATTTACTTTATAGCTTAGGACTAGGCCTAAACTAATACCTAAGTTTATTAAATTGATAGTTAATGCAAAATGGAAAATTCTGTCATTTATTTACTCACCCTCATGGTTTTTTCCAAACCTATATGTTGTATTTCTTTTTACAAAAGCAGGAATTTTGAAGAATCTTTAAGCAGGTTGTCCTTATTGTGAGTCATATTGACCATAACAAAGGCAACAATGCTATAAAAGTGGTCTGTGTGGTATATTCCAGGTCTTCTGATGTTATAAAATAGCTTTGTGTGATGAACAGTTAAAAGTGAATAGTCAGTGATAATCATGTGAATACTTATAAATATGGTACCATACAGCTTTTCAGCAAAATGAGGTTGAGTAAATGACTTTTATTGAGCCTTAAAGGGATAGTTCACCCAAAAATTATTCCATAATTTACTCACCATCAAGCCATCCTTGGTGTATATGACTTCTTCCAGACAAGCACAATTGGAGATATATTTAAAAAATATCCTTAGTCCTCCAAGGTTTATAATGGTTGTGACTGGTACCCCAAATTCTGAAGACTGAAATGCATCCATATTTTTAAATATATCTCTGATTGTGTTCGTCTGAAAGAAGATAGTTATATACACCTAGGATGGCTTGAGGGTGAGTAAATCATGGAATAATTTTTGGGTGAACTATCCTTTTAAAATGTAGATTGACAGTTTGCTTGCCAAACCAAGTAAAAAAAAAAAATAAAAAAAGTTGCCCATAGTGTTGCGACAGCATGTAATCATGATTGTGATTTTAGATGAGGGTTTATGTTTGAAAGAAAATTTTACATATACATATATATATACATATAATTTCAAATTCAGGAGGAATTGATTGTTAGGAACACATGATGGATGTCTTCATGTGATTATTACTCACCATATTTAAGCATTGATTTTCTTCTTGAAATTAATATAGATGTTCTCTTTTTTTCTCCATTTTTGCTAATAGACTATGCATCACAGAATATGGAGTGACTGTCCATCACACACAATACCCATGCTGCACCACACTTCACATGTAAACACGTCTGTCTTAGCCTGTTGGAAATGCAACTGACAGTAGTCAGATTTGCATCGTGCTTTGCACTCACACTCGCATTTGTTTTCGCATGACAAAGCTCTGCATAATGCTTGTGTTTATCTGTCCTCTCGCATGTTGGCCTTTATAAAGGACACATTGGCTTTTATAAAGGCAGTAAGAGAGCTGACTAGGTGTGACAGTAACCTTCTGGCCTCTCACCAGCACTGCATTCTTACCAGCCCATCAGGCCCAGTGTCTGCCCCACAGCCAGCGGGGGGCGGCCCTGTGTGATTGCCCGTTGAAAAAACAAGGCATTATTGCTCATTTTTCCCTCTTATTAGTTTGATTACATTTGCAAATCAAATCAATCCATCAGGCAGTTTGTGAAGGGCTGCGTCCTGCAATCTGAAAGGGCCTCCTAGTAATCTCCATCTAATAAGATGCAAATGTGTCACATCAGTAAGTAACCAATAAATCATCGCCGTGTCTACGCCAATCATTAACCATCAGAATGAACAGTCAATTTTTAGTATTTTCAATTTGTGATATGCTAGTGGAATATAAAGATAGATGGACGTAATTATACAAACCAAACTCTATTTCACTCCCTTCATCTCCAACAGCAAATTTGCTGGGAGGTAGAACAGGCCTGTCATCATATTATGATTTTTTTTTTGTCTATTTATTTATTTATTTATTTTTTTTTGTCTAGCGGTTCATGCAAAGTTCACAGGCAGGCTCGAAATGGCCCTCCCCTGAAACCCCACCCCAAAGTATCAGTTCAGGGGGGCATCATTTCCATCAAAGAGCAAGCAGGCAGGAAAATGGGATTGGATTTGAGCTGTCGGCCAGCTCTGAGGAATTATAACCTCGTGTGTACCCGTCCAAACGAGACTGTGAGTTAAACAGGCGGCTCTCAAAGATGTGCAACATATTGCCTTGGTCCTGTATGCGAGCCTAATCATGATGTAAATTATTATCGATGCGGAGGCTAGGCGACACAGCCCGTATATGGTCGTGCCCAGTGTGTTGCTTATAAATAATGCTGTGATTGGCCATGTTTTTAACAGAGAAAGTGTCCTCTTCACATAGTGAAAAAGCACAACAGATCAGCAGTGCTTCACACATGCAGATTCACAGAAAACCTGAAGTGGGATTTGGAAGGAACCTCAGAGTAGACACTTTTTAGACCTCTTTTATGATAAACATCTTAATCTTATGTTTTATATATATATATATATATATATATATATATATATATATATATATATATATATATATATATATATATATATATATATATATATATATATATATATATATATTTTTTTTTTTTTTTTTTTTTTTTTTTAAGTAAATAAATAAATAATTTTTAAAGAAAATAATATATAAAATACAAGATTTCAATGTTTCAGTTTGGCATTTTATTATTAAGTATTTGAAATGTTATGTATTTTATATAATTTATCCTTTTTATATATTTATATATTTTTTTTAAAAAGTCAAGATTTTTCCTTTTCTTTATTGTGGACACTGTCATTGACCCATGTGCTGATGCTGAATGAGTTTTTAGCCAGTCCATATTCAAAGAGATTGAAAAGCAATACTGGTTCAAATACAGTACTCTCTCTCTCACACACAGACTCATACGCATGGACATCTAAGTGTCCTCCACCTCATCACCATATTTCATATTTGAATGTAAATTCACATTTAAATGTCTGCTACCTTCAGTGTGTCCAAAATGTTCTCCCTTCCTTTTTTTCCTCTTCTGAATTTCCCTCTCTGTCTCTTTTGTTGCAGTCCCTCAGGTATAGAGAGTTTCCCTCCACAGAACCTCTTCTGTACTTCTAAGGCCAAAGAGCCATTGTGTCTTGCAAAACTGGCATCAGCATATTCTTTTTCGCCTCATTCTTTCCGCCCTGCATATTTTGCACATAAAATGTGGCCCTCCTCAAATAAGCTCTTGTGTTTATCATGATCGATGCTTTCATGCATTACTCTGTTATATTATTCTCTCTGTTCTGAAATAGCTATATGTAACAGTGCAGGTTCTCTTGCATCCCTCATTATATTTTAATTTCTTTGTGCGTGTGTGTGTGTGTGTGTGTGTGTGTGTGTGTGTGTGTGTGTGTGTGTGTGTGTGTGTGCTTTTGTTTATATTACATTGTGGGGACCAAATGTCCCCATGATGTAATATAAACCTGAGTTCACCTACATCGTGGGGACCAGCCAGCGGTCCCCACAATGTAAATGGGTTTATAAATCATATAGAATGAGTTTTTGTGAAAAAGTAAAAGTTTGCACAGTTTCCTGTGAGGGTTAGGTTTAGGGGTAGGGGCAGGGTAGGGGGATAGAATGTACAGTTTGTTCAGTGTAAAATGCATTGAAGTCTATGGAAAGTCCCCACAATTCACAAAAACAAACATGTGTGTGTGTGTGTGTGTGTGTGTGTGTGTGTGTGTGTGTGTGTGTGTGTGTGTGTGTGTGTGTGTGTGTGTGTGTGTGTGTGTGTTAAAGGGACAGTTCACCTTAGTTCCAAACTTGTGTGACTTACCTATTTTTAAGGAATATATTTTGAAGATTTTTTTTTTTTTTTCCATACAGTGAAAATCAATAGGGTCCAAAACAACATTGGACATGAACTTTCATTGTATGGACAAACTATTCCTTTCATTCATGAGTGCATAAATGGCCATCCTAGCTCATTGTCTCTCCATTCACACACACAACACTTACAGATTCCCAACACCCGACTACTTCCTTCACACGCATCGCTGCCTTATTTCCAATTGCGTAATCAAAACGCAGCTTCGATGGTCGCTCGCGCCGGACGCTAAACAACATTTGGGTTTGTGCTGCGGATTTACAGTTTATCTTTATCTGTTGCTTCATCTGTGGGTAGCTATTACGCCAGCCGGGCCAGCTTATTGTTTGGGCCTGATAGATCTGTGTGCAGTCCATCACTTGGAGCCGTGCGCCCGGAAAGCCATCGGCCCGCCTGATGATGAAATACGAGCTATCAGCCTCAGTAATGGCTGTAAAATTTCATAATTACACGGCCTTTATTACATTGCATAATGACCCTGAAGCAGTATGGAACAATTAATTAAGATTTTCAGCCGTGGCTTTTGCAGAAATTAAAAGGTGCTCATTGCCGTGGAATGGGGTAATGTCTTGTCTCGGAAGCATTAAGGCACGCTTTTAAGCGCGAGACTCCCTGTCTGTCTGTCTGCGTGCGTCGTTGACGCCGGAGTGTTTGTGGAAATGTGGGACATTCCTCTGCTTCTGTTTGTCTGGCCGGATCATGTTTGAGAGAGACGCTAATCCTCCAGTATGAAATTAATCCATGCAGTCAGGCCTCTATCAGAAAGATCTGGATGATTTTTTTCTCAAATTTAATCTCCAGTGATAAGCATATAAATAAAATGCTGCGGTAATCGCAGTTATTCCATGTTTTTAGAGAAGAATGTATCATCAAAGATTTTTTTCTTGTGTTTTTTTTTTTCCACAATGTCCAGATGAGATAGGGTTTGTCAATACAGCCTCGTAAGGGGCTTTATCGATCAGCATGGGAAAACAAATGAATCCGTATAAGTATTTGCCTCACACCCCTCCCTTATGCGCGCACACACACGCACACACGCTCTCACGCTCCTGACTATATGCTGTGGCAAACTAAGGGGGCGTCTGAGGCTCAGACTTAAGCCTTTGCCTGGTGCATCTCATGGCCTTTGCTAACACATCCTTTTGTGCCTGACGGAACGACGGCAGTTGCGTTCGACGGACCTTGCCAGCAGGAGCCGCTTTGACACCCGTAGGGGAGTCGCACATCAAAGACATCCAACTGGCACAGGAGTGAGGCGGAGAGCTCTAGAGCTCTGTGTAAACTACACTAATGCCCCCTAATAGGAATAGGACAAAACTGCTGTCATTCCCGCAAACATTAGCATGAAAAACAGCAAGTATAGGGATGAGCCAAACTGAACCCCATGAGAAAGAGGAAAGAGGGGACATGTTTATTTTGTCTTTTTGCCACATTATTAATCTCATTAGTTCAACATAACTTTTCTGAAAACAATAAAATCTCCAAATCCACGTCAATCCTGAGATTAATAATATCAACCTTCTCCCGTAACCCTTAAGAGACACTTCTACATTCGCCAACCTTAAGAGACTCTGGGGAGAAATAGGAAAAAGGTGTAATTAAAATGTAAATATTGATATTTCATTGTTGGAAATGGCTTTTCGGTGCTGTGGTTAATGTCACTCCATCTGTGGAGCCCCTGCCATGGATGCTTTATTACAGTCCGGGGAGCTGCCGCCCTTCTCCGTGGCCGCCACCAGGGCACATGTGCTTGTTGCTGCCTCGTTTCCATACGCAATTAGGTGGAAAAGTACAGTCTGAACAGTAATCCATGCTATCTTAACCAGCTGTCTCGGTATATTTAGAATTAATCTCCACCACCATTCGGCCTTAATGTATGCAATTAAGAGTCTGCCGATTGCTAATTAAGGTGCATTAGAATCAAGAAGTCGTGCTAACGTGACGATGAAGCATCTTCTCTGCTTTGGGTGGAGCAAATCCTGCAAGACAACAGTAAATTAGTTGTGTTATTAGTTGTGTCCTAATAATCTGGAGCAAGATGTGACAGACAGTTTAAAGAAAATTACATTTTTCTTTGGAGTTTTGCACTTTGTTAATGCAATTGAATTAACCAGTGGGCAACTGATTTTGCTTCCATCTGACAGATTTTCAAGCAAAACAGGATATTCAACAAGGAGAATTTATTTTATCACTTGGGAGTTGATTGGACTTTGAAAAGTTGCATTATATACCAAAATGGGGCCAAGTGGTTGGAGCTAGTTGATACATTTTACTGAAAGAGTTTTATTTTTAGGCTAATATGCACCAATTGAGCACAATACGACTAAGAACATGTATTAAGACAATAAATAGTGTCAATTTCGTGTCTTTATGAGTTTCAGTAGTCTAATGAGAGTGGATTACCTTTGATCCAATTGCTTCACCTTCCTACAGAATTAGCCTTCGGATGATTGCTTTCAGTTTCTAAAATTCTTCTCACAACGGAAACAAAATAATAAGTGCCATAAAAAAAACATTCAATTTTTTTCCCCAAAGAAAAGCCTGAGGGAAAATCACTCAATTCTGTTTAACTCTATTGAATGGTGGAGCAGAAGCCAGCAGCTGTTTAACACCGTAGCGGTGCACATGTGATCACGGTAAATGCTGTACGGCAGCATGCCTCATACTGACAGGTGAATATTTGCTTAGCTGCTAAATGGATGTGGACAGCTATGGCGGTGTTAATGTGTTTTCCTTTCTAAAAAGTGTGATTTTTCTCTCTTTCTCTCTCTGACTGGTGTTGTTTTGTGGAGATGAAAGGCGGCCGGTGATAAAAGCAAAGAGGAGCGCTGCGGCAGTTTGTGTGTATGCGGCTCCTGTCATCACTTCCCCTGTGTCCCCCCTCCTTTCTGAGGGGGGAAGGGAGACTAAAGACCCGACTGTTTACACAGACACAGAACACTCTTGTTTTTGATTTGTTCAAGACTTCTGTAGGCTAATATTTGCCATTTCCTTTGGTGGGAGTTGTTTCGGTGCAGGAGTTTTGCAAAAAGCTGGTTTAGCTGATGAGGGAGTAGCATCTCAGAACCATGCTGGGGCAGTAAATGGACAGACAGAGACTGGCATGGTGGTTGTTCTTGTCTCACCATCAACTTTGGCATCATTAGCCTCACCACAGGCTTATCTGTAAGCTTAGAGTAATCAGCTGAATGTATTCCAAAGAAACATCCTTTTCATGACTTATTTGGAGATTGATGCTACAAAGGATCTGTTTTAGTGACTCAAATACACAATAGTACAGAGGTGAAAAGATTAATATTATTAAATATGCGTAATAAAAAAGCATTTACATCAAAACATGGTTAAAAATTGACTATTAAATATATATAATTCAGTTAAATAATAAAGAAGAATTTAGCAGTTTCACATCATATATATTCATTGTTATGCCTGCCCAGTGGCAAAAATGTCTTTTGAGTGAGTGACTTTATGAGTGAGTCATTGAATCATTCATTCAGTCAATTTGTTCAAAAGCACTGATTCATTCAGGAACGAAACAAGTCTTTATGAGTAAGTTGTTGAATCATTTTCTCAAACAATTAATTCAAAAACGCTGATTCATTCAATAAAGAAACAAAGCTCACTATTATGTGTTGCTCCAAGAACCCCAGTGGTTCTGCTGTGGATTCGTTTAGAACTATTTCCATTGGTAGACCAAAACTACACAGTGTAACTTGTAATATTGTATAAAATGTAAGTTAATCAATATTAACGTATTGCTTATTACTGAACTGCAATATAAAAGCAAAATTACTCTCTCAGTTGTGCTGTTTTCCAGATATTGTGATGAATTCACATGTTAATATATCTGTTATAGATTTACGTATGTTTTTGTTATTTGTCATCCAATGCTGTTCTCTTAAGGCGATATGACAACTTGGACTAATATTATTAAGTCTCACCTTCGTTCTCCCCAGCACTATTTTTACAAGTAGATTAGTTACTGTGTCATCATCGTCTTGACAAAGTGTGAAAGCAAATAGAGTGTATATTCACACAGGAGCTCAGGAGGGAGCCAGGATACGTCAAATAAACATCCAGTGCAGTCAGCACGCAGAATAGAACTGATTCTCATTGCTCAAGCGTGTTCATTTACCCTGCAACCATGAGAAAATAAACAGGGGTGTTGCTTAGAGTGAGACGGAGGGGCTGAGCGCACGTGTGTTTATATGACGGCTAAGCAGCATTGCTGAGGTGAAGTCTGCCTTGAGGAAGACGAGGAGGAGGAACGACTGCGTATGTGTGTGTGTGTGTGTGTGTGTTTGTCTCGGCGGGCTCTCTCAGTGTGTAAACGTGCAGTCAGAAAAGATTTGGCAGACGGACGGCCGGTGGTTGCTGTGAGGCCTGGTGGTGAGCAGTCCTGCCCGGCAGGGGTTAACTTCGCATGGCTGCACCGCAGCCTCTTTCTGTCAGCCTGTGCTATGCGCTGCTCCAATGCTTATTTCTTCTGAAAAGCCACTGCAGGTTTCACAAGGCCTCAGCCATCAGATACCTTCTACTGGTGTAACCTTCACAGATCCACATACTTAGCCTTTCCTCCCCATCTAGCACAAAGTGCATCAGTTTACTGAGAGAAAAGAGAGAGATAGAGAGAAGAAGAGAGATTGTGCCAGTGGCAAAGCCCCTTCAGTCCTGCTCGAGAGAGAGGGAGTCTGAGCTCTGAAGCTGGTCTCTGGGCTAAGAGAGTTAAATTGAGAGGACCTTACTGGAGATTGAACGCTGGATCAGATAATGCCCGTGTGTCATCAGGACGGGGCAGTCTGCTTTGTGTCTGCCAAATAAAAGGGACTGTTATCCAGAGTTACATGGCTTGCTTTTTCCAGCACAAAAGAAATCAGGCAAATTATGAAATATCTGAATATATGTTCAAAAATAAATAGTGTTTATGTGTGTGTACGTCTATAGACTGTCATGCCTTGTCTAGTGTCATGCCTGCACTCAATTAACTTCCTCTTGTTACAGGAGTTGTATACATTTACCACAGCTGAAATGACAGTGACGTGCTTTAATTCAGCTCTTTGGATCCTTTCTCACGCGGCAAAGCATCCAAAGGTGAACCGTAATCACGGTCGCCACTGAGCTCTTTTGTGAAATGAAATAACAGATGAAAAGAAGGGGAAAAAATGCATCTTTAAAGTTTGCCCTCGCGTAAATGTCAATAGAGAACCTTTTCCATCATCAGCAGTAAATTCACATTGATGGCTCTTTTCTTCTCTCTATCGATCCGGCCATGAGAACGTAGATTTGTATCTGTTAATTAATGCGTCCTGAAACAGCATTTGTATTAATCAGGGAGATAAGAAAAATTGGATGCCTGCACTGGCATGACAACCGTAAAAGCGCGAGCCCCTGATAAAATCATTGATGGACCTCAATAAAGAGGGAAAAAAAGTTCTTCCTTCCACTCAATAAACTAATCATCCGGCTTTTAATTATTCTGCGGAGAGATGTGTGGAGATTGGGGAATGTGTAAATCTAATTATTTACTAACAGCAGTGGCTGAGAGGGAGGGCTGGGAGTGGCACAGGGGGAGCTCAAGGCGATGGGCTCCGTCCATCTGCCACTCCACTCCACTCCACTCCACTCCACAACCCCCTCCTCACCCGCCCCCTGCCTTTATTTTGTCTCTCTGTTTGTCCCTCGTACTCTCATTCTCTTTGTCCCTCTGCATCTCTCGATCTATCTTGATATATACTGTCTTCAGCCTTCCGTTGTTCATTTGACTCCTGTACGATGTGTTTCTTTTCATTATCAACTCTGCCGACAATAACCCTTTTAAATGTCTACTGGTGTCACCAACCATGCAAAACACTGTTTATATTTTTTCAATGTGAATCTCTTAATGGAGAAAACATGAAAAGCTTTTTAAATAGCCAATCAATTACTCAATACTATATAATTTATAGTCAAAATTAGTCTATCATTTATATATAGAATGAGTGTTTCGGTTTAAAATTCTCTGATTTGCATAGATCCGAAGTAGGTTAGTGGATTGTTTCCAAACGATCAGCAATATTACAGGATTGCACGTGCCTCTAAGGAGGCCAAGAGAGTGTGATCTTATTTTTAGCCAGTGCCACCTTTCATTGAGGCCACTGTCTTCGTAAGAATGCAGCGGTCTTGCATTAGACCCCCTTAAGAAATTCTTGGCTTAATCCCTTTTGATGATTTTATTAAGTAGTAGAAGATGGCCCTGCCAACTGGCATTGAGCACACTAGCACCAGCAGGCCAGGGGAGGCACCAACTGCTCACTAGCTCTTAGTCTGCCTCTAATGAGATCAGAGATGTTAACAGTTTGGGATAATAAATTAGCGGTTGGTATAAACAATAGCCTGAAACCTATACCTAATGAGCTCCATGCCATTAGTGATTAACTCACAGAAAGACATTTCAAAAAAGAGAAGAAAAAAAAAAAGAAGCAAAATTGCTTGCTTTCTCTGAAGGCATCTCTCCACAACAGATGTTGGTGAGCATCTCTTTCCTCCCGTTCCCCCGCCACCCAGATTAGCCCCCTTGCTGTCGCAAAGAGAGACGCTTCATCTGTTTTTGGAAGAGCAGAACAAGTGAGATGAGACGAAAAGGTCCAACACCAACAGGTGCTGTTTTGCCTGTCCCTCTCCTTCAGAGCTGACGGATGGCTCTCAAGCACTTATGCAGTTTGTCAAGATTATTTGCCCTTTACAAGCTACTTTCTATCTGCCTTTGTTTTGGAATGAGTACTTACACTTTATTTTAAAGGGTTAATTCACTCAAAAATGAAATTTCTGTCATTAAGAACTCACCCTCATGTTCTTCCAAACCCGTAAGACCTTTGTTCATCTTCAGAACACAAATTAAGATGTTTTTGATGAAGTCCGAGAGGTTTTTTTTTTTTTATATATATATCTCCCATAGAAAGCAACAAAATAACCACATTCAAGGTCCAGAGAAGTTGTAAAGACATTTTTAAAGTAGTCACCATGACTACAGTGGTTCAACCTTAATGTTATGAAGTGACGAATACTTTTTGTGTGCAAAAATAAAACAAAAATAACAACTTTTTTCAACAATTTCCTCTCTACCCTGTCATTCTCCTAGACAGTTTATGTTAAAGACACATTGCAGAGCTTCCGTGTTCTACGTCAGAACGCTGACTCTGTATTGGCCGGCTGCTGCATCAGCATCACACGCATGCGTCGTGCTGCTCACTTGAACAGCGTCGGCCAATACTGAGCCGGTGTTCGGACGTAAACACGGAAGCGCTGCACTGCGTCAACTGCATAGGAGAATGACTTGTTGAAATTGTTGGATAATGTCGTTAGTTTTGTTTTGCTTTTGCCCACAAAAAGTATTTGTCACTTCATAACATTAAGGTTGAATCACTGTAGTCACATTGATTATTTTAACGATGTCTTTGCTACTTTTCCAGACCTTGAATGTGGTAAATATGTTGCTTTCTGTGGGAGATAAAAAACCTCTCGGATTTCATCAAAAATATATTAACTTGTGTTCCGAAGATGAACGAAGGTCTTGCAGGTTTAGAACGACATGAGGGTGAGTAATTAATGACAGAAATTTCATTTTTGGTCGAACTAACCCTTATGTATCTTACTATTATTATTATTATTTCAATAATATTTGGGGGGATTTTGAAATTAACCTCTTATTTCCCTTCACTTCACTTAAAACTTCAAGTCAGTAGATAGAAATTATTGAAACTTTAACCCTCAGTTTGAGGTCTTTGAATGGTGTGTGCATCAATCAAAAAATCTTAGCATGTGAAAAATCATTGTATTTATTCATCTTATAGTTGGGGCATAATAGTATTAGGAAACATCTTCAGGTATCACCTGGTACCTCAATATTAAGTATGTTTCTCAGACCCCAAACTGTACATGAAGGTTAACTTCCTTGTCTAATGGACAAACAAAAGCCATGTGATAATCTGTTTCAAATGGCATTCATGAACATGAACTTCAAGACTTCCTTCATTTCGAGCAAATAGACTGGAAAACTGAAAAAGAAAAAAAAAGTGTGTGCAGAGTGGGGGGAGGAGGAAGGAGAAGGAGTTTGAGGCAAGCAATTAGTCTTTCAGTTGGTGTGATGGGAAGAATTGATCCATGCTGCATGTTGGGGGAGATAAGGAGTGCCCTCCCTCAGGATGCCCCCTGGCCTGCAGCGCAGCAGGAGATGAGAGCCAAGGCTCGTGCTAGGTGCCTCAGCTCACTCCCACTGGAGTTTTCCTCTGTATTACACCTCTAGAATGTCAATGCTTCCCACTAACACAACCAGAAACTTCTGACAATGAAATGAGGTTTAATAACGTATGCCACGTTGAATGTTGATTTGAAGCTGAGCGTTCATCGTCGAGTTGAACAAAGCTCTTTTTCTCGTTTTTTCTCAGGGTTTTCCACACTTTCGCTGGCGGACCAGATGAGTCTTCTGCAGAGCGCGTGGATGGAGATCCTGATCCTGCGTGTAGTCTACCGCTCGCTGTCTTTTGAGGACAAGCTGGTCTACGCTGAAGACTACATCATGGATGAGGATCAGTCCAAGCTGGCCGGCCTGCTCGACCTGAATAATGCCATTCTTCAACTGGTGAAGAAATATAAGAGCATGAAGCTGGAGAAGGAGGAGTTCGTCACTCTTAAAGCTATAGCCCTGGCTAACTCAGGTAAAATGAGCAGATGCTATAGATTTCAGTCAGAGCAGGCGCCATATTTGATTTGATGTATTCTGTATGTCAAACTGTTATGGATCGATCAGTCAATCACAAAACATCTTTCAACAAATTTCCCCAAAAATTAAGAAGGAAAAAAATTGACCTTTTAAAATTGGGTCAATGGCATGACACTCAATTTTTGAATTTTGAACTCAGATTTATGAATGTATTCAAAAATAAATTATAAATGCAATGTATTATTACATTCATACATACATGACAAAAGAGTCATTACATTTTTTTTTTGAAAATGGTATAAATGTTTTTTTAAAAACAAATGAAATCAACATTAAAGGGTTAGTTTACCCAAAAATGAAAATTCTGTCATTAATTACTCACCCTCATGTCGTTCCACATCCATAAGACCTTCGTTCATCTTCAGAACACAAATTAAGATATTTTTGATGAAATCCAAGAGGTATATGACTCCTCAATAGACAGCAATTTAACCACCACTTTCAAGGTCCAGAAAGATACTTAAGACATTGTTAAAATGGTTGAAAAAAAGTCATTATTTTTGTTTTTTGCGCACAAAAAGTATTCTCGTCGCTTCATAAAATTAAGGTTGAACCACTGCAGTCACGTCGACTTTTTTTAACAATGTCTTTAGTACCTTTTTGGACCTTGAAATTGGTGGTTAAATTGCTGTCTATTGTCGAGTCATATACCTCTCGGATTTCATCAAAAAGATCTTAATTTGTGTTCCGAAGATGAACAAAGGTCTTAAGGGTGTGGATCGATATGAGGGCGAGTGATTAATGACAGAATTTTCATTTTTGGGTCAACTGACCATTTAATAAAGAGTACATTTTTTTAAGAATTAAATTTTTTCCTTTCCTTTATCATGGACACTCTTAGATGTCATTGACCCACTTCTATCTGTCATTATTTTTGTTCATGTCAACTTAAAAATGGTTTCTGCTCTGATTAAGTCAACATTCCATTCCAAAACAAAATCATTCACAGTAATCCTATTGCAAATGAAATAAGAAACATTTAGCTTGAACTGCACTTGAGGCCTTTTGAATTTCCTGTCATTAGCACAATGTTTATTTTTTGTCCTCTTAATATGGGCTGTTGATCATTTTAAGAAAGATAGAAAGAGTTAAACTCCCTGCTTTGGAATGTTAAAGACTGATGTAGCAGTAGAGTCATTCAGGTACAGGTATCTTAATATCTTAGTCTTTCTTTCTCTCATGTTTTCTCTTCCTCTGTTCACGCGCACACTAAACAGTGTTCCCACCCTTCCCCACCCCGTTTGAAATCCTTCAAAAGCACGGCTGTGGCCCCTCTCCAAATTAGCATAAGTCTCTGCTCAGATGCCTCTTAAGTAAGGAGCCCATCACTATGCACCTGCATGTCAATAACAGGCTCTGATGTTGTCCACCATCGACAGTCACGCCATGGCCCTCTGGCTCCCTTTGTGTTGACCCCATCTTTGAACTTTATCTTGGTTGCTGGCCAGTAGTTTTCCCTTTAATTACAAGAAGGAAACTGTCAATAAAATCTGTTAAATGGGACGCAATGAGCAGCTTGAATGGGAGGGCGGCTATTTGTTCAAATTCTCCAGCGCTCAAGGTATTGACAGTTTGTTTTCTGGGGCCATATGTGACGATCAATCTCCGGCTGGGCCTGGCCATGCTGAAAAATGAAAAAGCAGATTGCTCTTGCTCGCTTGTGGATGACGGCTCGCGAGTTTGGCCCCGGCCTGCAGACACCGGGGGCCGTTCTGCCCAAAGTGCACCCCTGAGAGACCGAGAAAGCACGTGACTCTTTTGAGAAATTATTTTTTAATTGATTCGACGATTAGCGGTTCATCTAGCTTTGTTGACGTGCGTGTCAACCCGCCAAAAACAGGTAAAAGTGATCGATGAGTGGTAGATTTATTCAAACCGGTGTCATCTTCTGTCCACGTTTATACCTTCTTTTCTTTTTTTTTCTGAAGCATACACAATTAGACTTCCTTTAGCCTGATGCATAGGCTAATCGCTAGTCCTGGTACCATTTTTTTTTTTTTTTTTTTTTTTCTCTCGTTCTCGGGTGTCATTCTCTGTATTTATCGAGACTTTCTCTCCGCGGCTTCTCTCCGCACTCTTCTCTCAGGAGAGACATGCATCATGTCCGATTTCAAAGGTGAGCCATTTTGTCACTTCTTTTTTTAGTGGAGAGCAGAGTGTTTTTTAGACAGCTGCTAAAAAAATGATACACTCCACCATTTTCTAAAGCCCCAAAGTGCTGGGTGTTTCCACTCAGATCCAAAGTATTTCACTGTCTTTCAATAGACACAGTATTGCTTAAGCAATTGATGTCAGAGTGACACTTTTTCCTATTTATCCGAAAGCTTTATGTTGCAGTTGATCTCATTACGGTGCGCATTTCTTTTTAAAGGACACATTATTTAAAATGTAAGTGAATGAGTCATAAAGTAAAGCGGTCCATGACCTAATACAACCATTTACTGACACAATTTCAGTGTCGTTCTGGGAAATCCTAACAAATTTGAGTCTAGCAAAGTGTCCTTTTGATAGTAAATTTGAAGGCACAAATAGCGTGCAGAAATATGTGTTTTCTAGTACGCTCTGAGTTTTTCCGTGAGATTGATAGAGCAGCTTGTGTGGAAAGGTGCGGGTAAGCACTTTCCTGCCAGGGATTTCTGTCGGATCACAGGTCACTTTTCAGATGGCCAAAGCCCATGTGACTGATGGACGAGACCTCGCTGTCTGAATTCTAGATGGGCTCCAGACAATGAAGGGTTAGGATATCGAATCGTTGCCTGAAGCAGGCTGACGTTTGTCCCCCCTGGCCAGCCCAAAAGGAAAGACGGCACTCTCTACTAATAGAGGAACCTCACGAGGTCTCACTTTTATCAATACTTAACCATACAATTATTATTTAACTTGTATGTATCAATTGATTTGAGGCATTGCATTGATTGTGACATCTTTGCCAAAAGCCAGCGTGCATTTGGACATTTTATCCGGAGGGAACAGGATCGGATTGACACGCCACAGTAGAAAACCGAGTCAATACTGTTGGTGGAGTCTGTCTATAAAGAGCAAGTCAGACAAAGCACTTTCTTTACCATTGTGATGTGATAAAACCATCAGAGCACTGCGTAGTAGCATCCAAGGCTTGGATTAGCTGGAAAAGTGCAACTATATTAGCCACTGGAGCACAACACAGCAAAGATAGTAGCTGCCTGAGACTAATTGCGTTCTCAGAGGCACGTCTGTCGCGGTGAACGGGCGTGGATGCTGTACTAACGAGTGCGAATGCAAATGCAGCCTGTTTGACATTTCTGGCAGACAATGCCAGTCAGGCTGAGGTATTGTTTCCTGACTCAAGCCTCTGTTTCTCTCGCTTAGACAAGTGCCATATCAGCTCTCCTCCAAACACTGTTTCTGTCGCCCGTGCCATTCATCAGTCCCATAGAGAGGCTTGTAAACACGTGCTGAGGACAGTCTCAGCGTTTAACACTCAAGTGTGCTTTTAATCACTGGAGAATGAGCTTAGGGCTGGCAAAAAAGGATGAGTCACATTCGTTTAATCCCTTTCCTTTTGCCAGGACTTCATCCTCAGGTTTCCATCAGCCTAAAATGTTTTTTTTTTTTTTTTTTAAAGAAAGAAAGAAAAGAAAAGTCCCATACAGGGCTAGCATCAGAGAGTGTCATGCCTATTTAAACTTAAAATTTTGAATGTATATATACAGTGCTGTGTAGAAATCGTAATCGGTTACTGATTCCAAATTACATGACAAAAAAATGTAGTTACTAGCATAATCCATTACATTTAAGGTAATGTAATCAGACTACTTTTAGATTACTTTTGAACTAGCTTGTTTATCACATTGATTTGAATGGGATAATCTTGTAACATATTGATATAAAAAATATTCCAAATAATATTCAAAAAAGTTCAAAAAAGAGAAAGGAAATAAATTCCATTCTTTGTTATCAACAACATGAAATCAATAAAATCAAGTAATCAATTTTAAAAACGTAATTTTAAAACGTAACAATCTAATTACAAATACTTATTTTTTTTCAATCTGATTACGTAATCCAGATTACATGTAATCAGTTACTACCCCACGCTGGGTATCGGTTACTCATCATTGTCCGGTGAATAATTGTTTTTCCAGATTCCATGCATATAGAGGACGTGGAAGCTGTGCAGAAGCTCCAGGACGTGTTGCACGAGGCCCTGCAGGACTACGAGGCGGGCCAGCATGCAGAGGACCCGCGCCGGGCCGGCAAGCTGCTCATGACCCTGCCGCTGCTCCGGCAAACGTCCACCAAGGCAGTGCAGCACTTCTACAGCATCAAACAGGACGGCAAAGTGCCCATGCACAAACTGTTTTTGGAGCTGCTGGAGGCCAAGGTCTAACTCCGCCCCCCCCGGCCCCGTGTTATACTGACAGAGAGCTGGAGGGGGTACGTCACTGACTCCGCCCCTTCACCGGGCAGACACTGACTAACTCTCTGCCGCTGTTCATGAAACCTTTGTCTATAAACTTTATCAAATAATAACTAAAAACATAACCGTAACGGTACTTCTAATTACTGACAATGATACGTAAATATAAGAATGATTTAAAATGTGATTATTGAGAAAAATATGAAGTGGAAAAAAATGACTGCTCTCATTATTCAGCAGTGGGACTTGAAACCAGCCGTTGACTTGTTCTTCTCGAAAATCTGATGCTGACTTTTTTTGTGCTTTTGAAACATTTTGTTGATTTTCAAAAGAGAATTACTGGAGCCAAGAAAGACCAGCCCTGCCAAAGGAAGGAGGTCCACCCGATGGACACCAGCAAGCGAAACTTTCCCCAAACTGTACCGTCCAGCTCCCATGTTGCTGAAGGAATCTAGGAATCAACCCTCTTTACCATAAGAGTGTGGCGTAGTGACTTTGTGCAGTATTACATTAGAGGTCCTCGGAGCAGTTTAGCCAAACGGAGATTTTCACGTCTTTGAAGAAGCTGCTCCTCACCATTATGTAGCCATGCGGATTGATCATGTGTGTGTCACTCCCTTGTCCTTTTCTTTCAAGTCTTCCAAACACGTCTAGCCTCTTTTAATGATTTCGTTTCAATCTTTTCAGGGAATAGCCGAAGCTTTAGTCTCTCATGCAATACCGAGCAAAGATGAATCGCAGTGGTCAAGGAACAGACTCGTTTATTTATTGACTTTATTTTATTATGTTTTATTTGAGTGTATTTTTACTGTACTGAAGGATGTAAATATATGGTATGGTCATCAAACACAATGTTTCTTCATATAATGTTAATAATAGATCGTTATGTTTTTCTACCGACCGCCGTGTTGCGCGATTTACGAACCGTGAAGATGAAAACCTGCTATCTTCTCTAAGCAATAGATGTTTAAAAAGTGGAGGTGTATATGTATGCAATTTTTGTTTGCTTTTTTTTTTTTTTTTTTTTTCTTAGTGCCACACTTACTTGGGAAAATGAATTTCCAGAAGCTTTCGCGTTTCTGTCTGTGCTTGTCATAAGATGATAGATTACATACATGAATATGGCCAGGAGGACCATAACCATTATCTCAAGTCAATTATATATGCATATATATTAACGTCAGCCTCGAAATTCTATTGACATTCTTTCATAATAAAGCAGTATTTGAACTTTGTTAAGCAAAATAGCACTTAGGGAAGACGGAGAAACATCGTAGATTTAGTTTCACGATGGTCCTGATTTTTTTTTTTTTCTTTCTTTTTTTTTTTTTTTTTAGTGCCAGAGATATCATACACATGATGTAATCTTCTTCCAAATGACATTTTTAGCAGAGAGGCTCAAGTATCAAAGCAAGCGATCCACAGCCTTCATCAGAAATATGTCAGTATTAGTATGGGGTATTTTCTGATTATTCTTAAGCATTGTATATTGTAAATGAACAGATTAAAAATCTAACCTAAGACATTTTATTGGAACAGATCAAAGAAAAAAAAAAAAAGAATGAAAAATGAACAAAAAAAAATGTAGTTCAGCTTCTTGGTGTTTCATGTCTGCTGTGTTTTTTCTGAAACATCTCTGTTTTTAGTTTTTTTTTTTGTCCCCCCCAGTCCCCCGTTTCCTCTGTCACACGCAAAAGATGTAGTGTACTACCCGTGGAGATTTGGTTTATCTTCTTTCTTTTTTCTTTTCTAATTTAGTTCATTTTTTAGAGTCAGGGTAGAATTAGAGACAATACTGGATGTATGAATCCTCAGGAGCAAGATGATGGGTTCTCAAATAACCTGAAAAAAAAAAAAAAGACTCTTCCTAGTTACCGCAGATCAACCGATCAACGATCAATATAATCTATGCTGATATATAAGTGAATATTTAAAAGGAGGTGCATTATATGTACAAGAGACCATCTGTGTAACTCCGATCTTGTAGACTAACACTGTATATCATAGGTTACGATGAAAAATATGCTTTGAAATAGTACCCTTTTTCTTCCTTTTCCCCTCTTTTTCTGATTTTTTAACAAAATGCTGTACATAAGGCCTTCATGCTGAACTCCATTGGTATATATCTTGACTCTTTAAGGTTGCAAAGGGAAGAAACATTTTTGTTTGTTTTGGTGTAAGATCGGTTTTCAAAACTATCACTTTGACTTTGTGTGCTTAATAAAAATGACGGAAAAAAAATGAAAGAACAGATCATTTTTTAAGACGAACGGGGAACGAGGGTTTTTAGTTGCTTTTCTTGGTCTTGTTCTATAAATACACTGTATCTATCATTAGCTATTCAAATCTCTTAATAGATTGTGCTTTGGAAAGGTTAGTGTAACGTAACTAGATCTTATCGCTCATGGCAACTCATCAGATGGTCAAAACATGGGGTTGGGGGGGGGGGGTCTTGCTGTTAAGAAGACGTTGGCACTTTCAAATTTTTCACGTGATCAACTCCTGGCAGATGAGGTGCTGTTTTCTCTCTTTCGTTTTTTTTTTCTTTCCTTTTCTTTTGTGTTGTCTTTACTCTGAGGTGATCACGATGGAAATGAAGCGATATGAAACTAGATAAGCTTTCTAATTCTGGTCGGTTTTGTAAGATTTCATTAAAAACGAGAGCAAGTGGTCCTGATCTACACTCAGTCTTTCAGATATGCATTTTTTCCAAGTTGCTTTTAGTGCAGAAAATGAAAAACGAAAGACTTTTATGACACGTACTGTGTAATTTTGGACAAAAAAATGGTACACAGACCTCTCTAACCATTAAAAGACAATTTTACTGTCTTTTAACACTCATCTATCCAGCATAGAAATGAAAGTGTAATTAATCCGTACCCACAATGACTTTTTTTTAGAGATATTTTCTTATTTAAAGCAATATGACGGTGCAGTTGTTGTACAATGCGATTCAATTAGTGATCAAATGCTGTATCTATTGGACTATTTTGCAAATTATAGGATTAAGGATGAACAAATGTACAAACAACTGCTATTTTTCAATGTTGAAGAGATTCTAGGTGTTGGTTGTATTTATTCACGCATTGACACGTCTGCCAAACGCATCTAGGCTTCCTGGCAGTCTAACACAGAAACCAGTGAGGGAAAGGACAAGATCCAGAGGAAGGGGAAAGAATAAAAGAGCATTTGAGAAGCTTCTATGATCAGTATGATAATGATATATTTCAACCCAGCAGTTGCTGAAACAACCTGTAGTGAGAATCATGTCTGTAGTTTTTAGATGTGCTCCACATCGGTAAAACTATTAACTGTATATTTTTGTGATGTGCATCATTACAGTGTGCTCCAAACAATAATGTCCATTTGTGTAAATGTATTTATTTTACATTGTATATATTGTTCAATGCAAAAAGAGAGACCTATGATTCTGTAACTACGATCAGTTCAGATGTGTAACTCCAATTATGCCTTTCAGGATAATAGTAGAGCAATATTAAACATGCTTCCAGTTTTGACTCGGGCTGTGTTTTCCTGTGTAAGAACATGTTTTAACGCATTGTGGTTTTGACTTTTTGTGCTGTAGTGTTCTGTGGACTGCATGATGTGGGGTAAACGTTCAGGCCGTTTACATTACGAGGCTCGAGACTGTTGTTCATCAGTGCATTAATACGCCTATATATGCTCTTGAAATAATGAGAATAATGAGTTTCTCAGGCACCAAATCAGCATATTAGAATGATTTCTGAAGGATCATGTGACACTGAAGACTGCTGAAAATTCAGCTTTGCCCATTTTAGAATATATTGCAATAAGATTTAAATATGACTATTTTCAATGCATTTTTCATCAAATTAATGCAGGCTTGTTGAGCATAAGATACTTTATTAAAAAAAAATGAAAACATCTTACAGACGCCAAATACACTCTATCAATATAAATCAGACAGAAATGTTCTACCTTTAAAATTTAACTTCCATTTTGAC
This sequence comes from Chanodichthys erythropterus, assembly GCF_024489055.1. NCBI lineage: Eukaryota > Metazoa > Chordata > Actinopteri > Cypriniformes > Xenocyprididae > Chanodichthys > Chanodichthys erythropterus. The sequence goes on from NC_090238.1 coordinate 25,066,095, forward strand.
CCTTTTTTATATCATATTGGTCAAGTGAGAGTTTTCAAGCTGATATGACCTGTTACAAATCAGAAACTCTTGGTTACACTCATCAAAAACATTGTATGTCTTTACAGATTTTTAATTTGGAATAAAAATACATATATGTGGACCACAAAATCAGTCATAAGGGTCCATTTTTTTTTTAAATTGAGATTTATACATCACCTGAAAGCTGAATAAATAAGCTTTCCATTGATGTAGGACAATATTTGGCCGAGATACAACTATTTGAAAATCTGGAATCTGAGGGTGCAAAAAAATCAAAATATTGAGAAAATCACCTTTAAAGTTGTCCAAATGAAGTCCCATTTTGACCCATATAATGTACTATTTGCTATTGCTACAAATATGCCCGTGCGACTTCTGACTGGTTTTGTGGTCCGTTGGTCACATATTTCTATAAGTACGACAAAAATATTTTCCTTAAAGTAAAAAAAGAAAATTGTGAATAAAACAATTGATGAGCAGAATGCTGGTATCCAGGCAATAGAGGCATCTGCTTGACTACTTGACTTTTTTCTTCTTCTCAAGAGCAGTCTGTCTTTTTTTTTTCCTGCGCTGGCATCTTCACGCGGCCACTCTTCATTCTGTCGCGGTTACAATATTATTGCGTCGGAAAGGGGAAGAAAAATGGTGGATGAGCAGAAAGTTCTTGACAACTTGATGCAGCGTTTGAGGCATGTCCACTCAGAGGGTAATCAGCCGCTATGCCCTGAGGCTTTACAGCAGACACATTGATGTAAGACAACGTTCCTAACATCAGCACAGCCTCACGGTCTGCCCACATCCACTCTGTCTCTCCTATAACACACCACGGCCCAAATGAGGAGCAAAAGATACAAACACCAGCAAGAGGAAAGCACTTAGGGTACCCAAAAGGCAAACCCCAACTAAATAATAATATTGTCAAAGGAGACAAAATAATAAGGCTATTCGGGGCAATTTCCTGTATACAGGCTTGAAAAAAAAAGCAAATATAGCACCATGTAGTAAGAGCATTGTGTGTGTAAAATCATCTGCCGCTAATATGTATCATATAATGTGAGGAGACATTTAATGTTCTGTAGCAAAAGCGTTTAAGGCTTTAAAACAGAGAGCAGTGACCTGGAGGCAAATATTTTTCAAGAAGATGACATCATAAGATATTACTTAAAGAGGGCCCCGTTGGCGGAGGATTTTTTCCCCCCACTTTTTTTTTTCTTCTTCTTTTTTTTATTATTTGCGCTGCGGCACATACATTTTACTCATTGACTTCGGAGTTCATTTATTTTATTTTATCTTTACGCCATTGATTCATTATTATGATACAATAAAAGCTACTTGAGCATTTCAGCTGCCAAGTACCGTTATCATTAACCTTGCGAGACGCTAAAAGTGCTCCATGGCATTTGTAATGGCTCTTTTAACTCTTTCCACTCTCCCATGTTATGTGGCTACAATGTGGAGCTGCTGTAATTGGGTTTTCACTGAGGTTGGACCCTCAGAGGAGGCCCCGGTACAAGCTAAGCCGAGGAATATGCGCGGATATGCCGTACTATTTGTATTTCTCCATTATGTCAATTTATGGATCATCCCGTCGGTGCAATTTGGAACCGGAGCGGGAAAGTGTCTTATAGTCCAATTGGGAATTTTGATGTTCCCCATAAAGCTTTAGTTCAAAGTTAAGCTCATTTTAGATTAATTGATCTATTCTAGACATATTAGTTAAACTGCTGATCTTGATAAGTCTGTTTGAAATGACCTCTGTCCTGCTCACATCCGTTTAATGCTTTCTGGTAACCGTATGAACTGACATAAAAAAGGAGTGGCCAAGTTATATAGTCAGGGGTGTCATGTACCTTCCTCTTCTTCTTCTTCTTCTTCTTCTTCTTCTTCTTCTTCTTCTTCTTCTTCTTCTTCTTCTTCTTCTTCTTCTTCTTCTTCTTCTTCCTCTTCTTCTTCTTCTTGAAGGGGCACCAGTGGCAGTCATCACAAGAGGAGTAAGATGTGACCAAAGTAAATCAAAAAAAAAAAAATGGAGGCAGGTAAAGTAATGACTAGTTCAAAGCAAATGATTTGCAGAATACAGTTTAATTGTTCTGACAAAATGTAAATGTGAATCAGTGATTCTAGTCACTGTGTTCTAGACCTTTTTTAACTTATAATAATTGTGCAATTTATTTTGTTACATAAATTGAAGTGGGTTTTTTTGGTTCAAAAATTCTGAGAGGGCTTGTTTAACCCCTCCCGTTGTACTCGCACTGCTCCGAGCAGCATTCAAACCAGCGTTTTCGGCATGGGAGGCGGACACACGTTAATCGCTAGTGTACCTCTTTAGGCCAGGGGTGTGGTTTACCTGCATAACTCTTTACAAGCTGGCCTACAATACACTCACCCCCCTAAACCTCACTCCCATCCGGGTCACGGCACCAACGTAACCCCTCCTGTTCAAGTGGGATTTAAACCGTCGTTTCCGGCATGGATGGCGAGCGCACTAACAAGGATGGTAAAGACCGCAGCCTCTAGTGTTAATTGCTAGTGCAGCTCTTTAGGCCAGGGGAGTGAGGTTTACCTGCACAGCTCTTTACTAGCTGGACTACATTACACTCACTCCCATCCGGGTCACGGCACCAATGTAACCCCTCCTGTTCAACTCATACTGCTCCGAGCGGGATTTGAATCCGTGTTTCTGACATGGGTGGCGGATACGCTAACAAGGATGATAAAGACCACAGGCTCTAGTGGCCACACATGCATAGTCAAAAAAAAAAAAAAAAAATTATTTAAATTAAGAGTTTATTTAAATTTTAAGAAAAAAGTTTAGGTCCGTACAACAAGACAAATGAATTTAAACAGTGTTTTGGTGAACCGATTTATTGGATGTAAATTCCAGTGTTATAGATGATAACTTGCATTAGCCAACAACTAAGAAGAGACTGATCTCAGAACTGGCACTGAGTGAAGCAACACAGATTGTGGTCTTAATGTTTTCTCCAAAAACCTAAACACAAGTGTCAAGGCCAGAACACACCAAGCCGACGCCGACAAACTAGTGGCGACGAAAGCAGACTGGGGTTGGCTCACGTCGACAGCGTCTGTGTCCAAAGTTGCCCTGACACACCAAACCAACGCTAAACAGCCGAGTAGCACGTCAGTTCTGCGCCTGCGTGAGATGAAATGCCTTTCCGTACCAGCAGGTGGCAGTATCTGAACAGCCAATCAGAATGATCAGAATGATGCTCCAACAGCGAATCGGCCGAAAAAAAGCCGATGAGGACCAACTTCAGCCGACAGTGCGGAACACACTGAGAAAACTTAGTCGGCCGACTAAGAAAAACTGCCTGACAGCCAACCGTCGGCTTGGTGTGTTCCTGCCTTCACTATTCAACATAATTTTAAATTACCAGCACAACAGAACATTAAATATTAAGTAAATATCAAGTTAACTTACATTTTACAAATTCAAGTGGTTTGAACATAATGAAATTAAGTTGTGACAAAATGTTCATGTATTGTTTTGCTTCAGCTCATTGTAACTCCTTTTCTGAGTGCTAGTCTATACAAACGATTCTCAAAGGAAGCATAGTATGGCTCTCAATCTAACCAAATGCATTTGGTTAGATTGCTGCAGGTTTTGAAGAGCCGAATGCAGTATAGACCAACTTTCCTGGTCATTTCATATGGCAAACTACTTTGTCTCTTGAGCGGTACTGTATGTTTTGTGGTGTCCCCCATGTGCCATGGGAACAAAGTTCGACTGGTGGTACGGGTGTGCTTGGCGTCATCTGTGAAGTGCTAATGTGTGCAGTTGGGCCCTGATGGCTTTTTGTCAGTGAGTCCACCCAATTTATTTCTCAGTGTGAGAGCAGGGTCACTCTCCTGGGTCTTAGTGTGCTGATGGCCTGGGCCACACTGTGGTAATGGCCTTTCACAGGTCTCCTGCTCCCTCGACGCCGGTTATGTCTCTGCGAGAGACATCACGGGGGCCTGATATGTGTGTGTAGAAAGAGAGAAGGAAGTGTGTAGATCCGATTCCTGACAATGTGCAAAGAAGGCAACTTTGGGCTTATCCCTCTTGAGACCCAGTTAACCCCTAGATGCAAGCAGCTACCCTATATTCTCTGAATCCCTGGGTCTGAAGTTATGAATAACCAAACTTATTATACTTAACTCTCAGTTTATTTTTAAAGTATGATTTTCTATTGAATTTCATGTCCTTTTTAATGTTTTTTTTCTTTTTAATTGTTTTTAAATCATTTTATAATGCTATCGCTTATAATCCTCCAAATATAGGACTTTGGTCAGGTACAAAAATTTATGTTTTGTATTGACACACAATTAAAGCACTGACACATTTTACAAAATATCTTTTTTGTTTGTTTGTTTTCCACAGAAGAATGTAAGTCATACAGTCTTGAAACAACACGAGGGTGAGTAATGACAACATTTTCATTTTTGGATAAACCATCTCTTTAATGTTTTAGATCACATCAAATTTTCACAGCCTATGCTTTTAACATTTGCTTTTCATAAATATGAATGTTTTTTTTTTAGTTTGAACACAGCATAGAAAATCTAAAAGTAAAAGACATTATGTAAAAATATCAGAAATTCCAGTATTAGTATCTCATTAGTCATCTGTATCTTATTAATAAAGTGGGTTAGTTCCCATCGAAACCCTTCTTTTACTCCTCTCTTCACGCACCACGTCTCCACCGTTCTACTGAGGCAGATAATGACTCATCTCCAGCAGAATAGCCTTTTTCAATTTTAGAACTACTTAACACTAAATGTAACTGGTAGATCACTCAAAAGCAATTAATTGTCGTCCCTGTAAAAGGCAAGTTCACCATCTCCTTAATACACGGGATAAAATGGATCAGACGGCACCAGCTCATTGAGAGCATTAGCAGGTCACACTTGCACGTTTATTTGCACTTAAATGTTTTACTCTACATTCGATGAACCATTAATTCAGTTAGTGCACTTTTATAAATAGTTTGGGGTGTCATCTGGGTTTGAATTAGTAGCACTTGAGAACTCTTTAGGGGAGGCCTTCATAAAATAGCATAAAACACAATAAATAACTAATGTGTGGATTCAGGGATTTCTTGGAGGAAGTTAAATTTATAGATATGGTCTTGACTACATAAAATGAAACAATTTAAAATTAAATTTAAAGTTTCTTTGTATTACACTAGATGTCTTCTGTATTTCCTCTTCTGTACCTTATTTCCTTGTAATTCGGTCCATGCTTTCAACCATAGCTGGTGTTTGTGTCTGCTGAAATCTCACCCCCCTGTGGCGCAGTGAGCTGAATGACTGACTGTGTATGTGTGCGTGTGGCAACCGAACACTCCAGAGCCCATTGTGACTTGACTTCCTAGTGATCTCCAGTTCCTACTCCGAGCCAGCATGGGGTGTCTGGAGTGTCACATCTGACAACTCAATATACAACCATGTCGCTACACAGGAGAGGAGCAATCTGAGAGATGATGCACTGGCACAGTCCCTCTATGTCCATCTTTTTCTCTGACAGCAACAGGGATTCCAAGCACTACAGCTGTCTTGAAGTGCACATCACCCACATTTTCTGCCTCCCACCCCTCCACTTCCCTCTGCAACTTGTTTACAATCTCTTTACACATATGTCCTCAATTATTAAAGCAGAGTACAATAACTAAACAGCTGGACTGCATATTTCTCTGCCTTTCTACAATAGAAAACTGTTGTGTATGGGACAAATACAATTTTCAAGTGATCTTTGATGAAACGATAACACTTTACAATAAGGTTCCATTAGTTTATGTTGGTTAATGCATTACCTAAAAATGACCAATGCATTCATAACAGTATTGATTAATCTTTGTTAATGTTAGTTAATAAGAATACAGCTATTTTTGGTAACACTTTAGAATACTGATCCTTCATTAATGAATAACTGCACAGGAACAAATGAATAATGCATTATTAACACTCTAGTAACTACTATTAAATAACAATAAACTCTGATGAATGAATTGGTAAGTAATAGTGCTCAGTTGTAGGTGGTAGTTCACTATTAACTAATCAGTAACTGCTGTTTTTTCATTCCTCCCAGAGAACTACTAAGAAATACTATATATATGTTCATAATTAACATGAATGATGCATAATTAATTCTAGAGTAAAGGCCTTGGTAACCCACTAGTAATGACTGAAGTATTACCAAATACTTAAGAAGGAATTACTAATTATTTGGATCAGTATTCTAAAGTGAAAAGCATGATAACTCATGGTAACTACTGAAGTCTCTGTGAACTTTTGATGTTTTTGTATGTTTTTGTACAGTAATTCCTTATTTGGTAACACTTAAGTAATTACTAGGTGGCTACTATGATCTTCACTTTAGAATACTGATCCAAATAAGTAGTTACTTTAGAGTTATATAATTCCTTCTTAGGTATTTGGTAATACTTCATTCATTACTAGTGGGTTACCAAGGCCTTTACTCTAGAATTAATTATACCTTATTCATTATTAACATTAATTACGAACATGTATATAGTATTTCTTAGTAGTTCTCTGGGAGGTATGAAAAAAACAGCAGTTACTGATTAGTTAATAGTGAACTACCACCTACAACTGAGCACTATTACTTACTAATTCATTCATCAGAGTTTATTGTTAGTTAATAGTAGTTACTAGAGTGATAAATATACATTAATAATAATAATGCATTACTAATTTGTTCCTGTGTAGTTATTCATTAATGAAGGATCAGTATTCTAAAATGTACCCTATTTTTTTTAATACAACTTATTGTTAGTTCATGTTAACATAGATTTAGCAAGCACATTGATGAAGTGTGCTGAAATATACAACCGGAATGCTATCTGTACCCCTTTGCCAAACTATGGCAGATTTTTCTTCCTGCACTGGAAGTAAGAGGCTAATATAATCATATGTATCTCAGCAGAACAGGGATTTCACTATGGAACCCTGGGGGAAAATACCACAGAACTGCACATCAGCAGCATAAAGCTCAAGATATGACTTTCAGGCTTTATTACAATTTATGGCATTAACATGTCCCATATTTTATTGTAAAACAAACCATATGCCAGTTTAACAGTCAAAAGGTGCGTTTCTGCCAGTGGATTCCTGTTAGTAAAACCAGGGAGGACGGGACTGATTTATATGTTGGTTTATGTTAATTTGGCATAAATGAGAAACATTGATATTATTCAGTCCAGTGTGGATTTTTAATATTGCATCACATATTTAATAGGGGAAAAACAGAAAAAAAATCTAATGGAAACAGTGCAATGTGTTGTTTTTGTAGTTGTTGAGCTTCATTAATTAGCAGAAGAGTCCAGGCGCACAGCTGGGTTAAACTGCCAGGGTTCGTCTCCTGAGTAACTGGAATGCAGAGGATAGCAGTGTTAGCCTCATTTGCATGCTATCTCTGTGAACAAAAGCTAAGATAATGCTTAGGCTAATTCTAACACCGCTCTTCATTTCAACATTCTCAGCATTTGTGTGCAGCAGAGGCTGCAAGACAGGAGGCTTAAGAAAAATCGATATGATTAAAATCCAAACCTGATGTCTACTTCAGTCTAATGGAATAGGAAAACATGATGAAACTGTAGTCAATGTTGGGAAATACTTTCATTAGCCTTGATCTTAAATTTTATCTCATGAGGATAAATAGAAAATGCAAAATATGCACTCAGAATATTGGAATGTACATGTTTGTGTTTTCGTCTCATATTATACCACACTTCTCATAGTTGATGTAACATTATTAGAATTGAATGTTAAAGGGATAGTCCACCAAAAGAAATTCTGTCATCAATTACTCACCCTCATGTCATTCCAAACCTGCATGACTATGAAAATAATGTTGATAACTAGTTTTGGTTCCCATTGACTTCTATTGTAAGGAATGCCATTGCTGGGTCCAAGCCCCCGCTTGTTTCACTTGAGAATGCCGTCTCGACCGCCGTTTATGAGCGCTATTTATTCATATTAAACATTTAACATTTTAAAAAGTCAAAGATTTAAAATACTTGCAGTCTACACAACAGTCTCTGTGCTCACAGTGTCACAGACATTAATATATTAACGATTTATAAGATGAATCACTGTCTGGCCATCTAGGATTCTGGTATGGAGATAAAGGTTATGATTATAATTTTTTGGTATTATTACACCACATAATGTGTGTATATTAGCAATGTTAGTTTTTTTTTTCTTGTTTTTTGTGGTATGAGATAGAGCGTTTGGACCCGGAAGCGCTGCCACGTGATGTCAGACTTAACAAATTGTATGAAAATAGAATTTTTTTATGAAAAAAAAAAAGTCAATTACAACTGACACTGTTTGGTTAACATTCATCAAAATATCTTCTTTTGTGTTTACAGGTTTGAAATGACCTGAGGGTGAGTAAATCATGATAGAATTTTCATTTTTGGGTGGACTGTCCCTTTAAGCAATTATTCAAAATTTACCAACATTTAAACTAATTGCAGCCCTTAGTCCAGCATATGTTCTAATAGCGGCAGAAATAAGCTGCTGTTCCTCAGACCAATACATGTTTAAAGGGAAAGTCATTCTACAGCTGGACACAGCTGATGGAGTTTATTGATTATTAGGCAAGTGAGCTAAGCCGCTTAAGGTCATTAGATGCACTTAATTAAAAAGTGGTAGGACTGTCTTTGTTTACAAAAGTAATTGCAACTGTTAAATATCTCCCATAGATAATAAATAGTTTCAAATAACAGGAGACTTTTGTTTTAATCATGTATAACCCTATTGTATGGTTTGCTGCATGCTCACATTAGCCGACAGATGAAGTGGATCAGATGCAATATTTGTCAAATAAATAGATGTTTCAGATACTTTCATGTAACAACATAAAGACTTCATTTAATACTTTACACTGCATGTACTGGTTAATACAGAGCCTGTATGTAGAAGTACAACATGGGGTCTATATTTTAATCAGTTTTATTTTGATAAACATGACACAATATAACATTAAGATTAACTGACTGTAACGATTCGGGACTCATGGTAAGATCCATATGCAAGCTTTATTAAATGTGAGAGTGGTCGTACAGGCAGGGTCAAACAGGAGCAAACAGGAACAGCAGGGGACAGGCAGAATCGTAGTCAGGAACAAGCAGAGGGTCAGGGCTGGCAGATATCAATCACAGAACAGTATACAAAGCAATGGTCAGGACAGGCGGCACAGGATCATAAACGAAAGACAAGAGGTACGGTGACAGACAATCAGACAGGGTATAATCGCTCGGAATTGCATCACAGGGAAAACAAGACTTCGCGGTGAGGTGGTGTGAGTGGAAGTCCTTTATAGTCCAGGTAACAAGCTGCAGCTGGGTGTGGTGATTAGTGAGGAGTGTGTGCATGGCTGTATGTGGCGACAGGTGATTGGTGTAGAGTGAGCATGTGACTGGCGAGGGGAATGATGGGAAATGGAGTCCGGAACTAGACAGGGGCAGACGGTGATCGTGACATAGCGCCCCCCTCCTGGAAGGCGCGTCCTCGCGCCGTAGAGGACACCAATAAGGGAGGGGGGGTGGGTGCATTGGAGATGTAGGCAGATGGAACAGGGTCTCCAATGCAGCCCCAGGAATTCAGGCAGCCACGGTGGGTCAGGTGCCACGGGTAGCCATGGCGGGTCAGGAGTGTCAGGAAGCCATGGCGGGTCAGGTGGTTCGGGCAACCACAGCAGGTCAGGTGGCTCGGGCAACCACGATGGGTCAGGTGGCTCAGGCAGCCACGGCAGGTCAGGTGGTTCGGGCAGCCACGGCAGGTCAGGTGGCTTGGTCAGCCACGGCAGGTCAGATGGCTTGGTCAGCCACGGCAGGTCAGAGTCTGTAAATGACCACGATGGGTCAGAGTCCATAAATGGCCATAACAGTTCGAAGGCCGATGACGGCAGTAACGAGGCAGGGTCCCCACCCACAAGCTCCCCACCCCTAGGTATACTACCCCCCCAAAAAGTTCTTGGGGAAATCAACGGAGTACATAGCGGGTTGATGGGCAAGGAGCTTGGATGACGGTGGCAGAGCAAAGTGGTCGGGTGGCGCCGGCAGAGCGAGGAGCTCGGGTGGCGCCGGCAGGACGAGGAGCTCGGGTGGCGCCGGCAGAGCGAGGAGCTCGGGTGGCGCCGGCAGGACGAGGAGCTCGGGTGGCGCCGGCAGAGCGAGGAGCTCGGGTGGCGCCGGCAGGACGAGGAGCTCGGGTGGCGCCGGCAGGGCGAGGAGCACAAGTGGCGCCGGCAGGACAAGGAGCACCGGTGGCGCCGGCAGGGCAAGGAGTACAAGTGGCGCCGGCAGGGCAAGGAGCACCGGTGGCGCCGGCAGGGCAAGGAGTACAAGTGGCGCCGGCAGGGCAAGGAGCACAGGTGGCGCCGGCAGGGCAAGGCGCTTGGGCGGCGCAGGAGAGACCACTGGAATGGTCTCCAGACCCACAGCGGTCTCTTGAAGGGCGTCTGTGTCTTGAGAAGAGGAGGACGCCTTCCTCCTCCTCCTCCTCCTCCTCCTCCTCTTATGAGGATGAGGCGATGGTTCACTGGTTGGGGCGGATTCTGGAGCGGACTCAGTGGCTGGAACGCCCCCTGCATCCTTACGTACCGAGGGGGCGGCCATCTTGCCCGTGGGCACTGGCAAAGCAGCCATATTGTCCATAGCATCCAGGGCGCTTGAGTCCATGGCAACCGGTGAGCTTGAGAGCGTTGCAGCCGGCGAACTTGAGAGCGTTGCAGCCGGCGAACTTGAGAGCGTTGCAGCCGGCGAACTTGAGAGTGTAGCAGCCGGCGGAGGTTTAGGAATGCCAGCCGCTCGTGCTGAAATCAGCGGTGGATCAGTCACACTGGAACGCAACCCTCTCCGCTCCCGGACTGATCTAGAGACCTGACGTGACTCTGGGCGATCAGCGGCGACGTGACTTTGCTCTGGGCGATCAGCGAAGGCGTGACGTTGCTCTGGGCGATCAGCGAAGGCGTGACGTTGCTCTGGGTGATCAGCGAAGGCGTGACGTGACTCTGGGCGATCAGCGAAGGCGTGACGTTGCTCTGGGCGATCAGCGAAGGCGTGACGTTGCTCTGGACGATCAGCGAAGGCGTTGCGCTGGGTGATCAGCGGAGACGTGACGTTGCTCTAGGCGATCAGTGCTGACTTGACTTGGTGTTGTTATTGTGGTGACCGCCATTTTGTGAGTGTCATCTGGCGCGGCGGCCATTACACAACCAGACGAGGAGTCGCATTCCTCCGCGACACCCACAGTAAACGGAGAGCCAATAGTCAATAAAGCAAAATCCATAAAGTTACTGAATGATGAACGCGGTCCTCCTTGACGTAGTTTGTTCTGGAGTGGCTGGTTAACGCCATCACAGAAAAAGTCTATTAATGCACAGTCAGGCAGATCAGAATAGTAAGCAATGTCCAGATATTCACCAATATATTCCTCCAGAGAACGTGTACCCTGCGTACTCCACAGCAACAGTTGAGTAATGTCCATACCGTGCAGATGCTCTCCGGGGAAGCTGCTGGATCGTAGTGGAGGCGAAGTCTTCTGTAACGATTCGGGACTCATGGTAAGATCCATATGCAAGCTTTATTAAATGTGAGAGTGGTCGTACAGGCAGGGTCAAACAGGAGCAAACAGGAACAGCAAGGGACAGGCAGAATCGTAGTCAGGAACAAGCAGAGGGTCAGGGCTGGCAGATATCAATCACAGAACAATATACAAAGCAATGGTCAGGACAGGCGGCACAGGATCATAAATGAAAGACAAGAGGTACGGTGACAGACAATCGGAATTGCATCACAGGGAAAACAAGACTTTGCGGTGAGGTGGTGTGAGTGGAAGTCCTTTATAGTCCAGGTAACAAGCTGCAGCTGGGTGTGGTGATTAGTGAGGAGTGTGTGCATGGCTGTATGTGGCGACAGGTGATTGGTGTAGAGTGAGCATGTGACTGGCGAGGGGAATGATGGGAAATGGAGTCCGGAACTAGACAGGGGCAGACGGTGATCGTGACACTGACGTTGTAAGTCACAGTTAATGACGGTGACAACCTAGTATGACCGAATTTCATTCATACTACACACATTCAAACTATCCACCTATTCCTAACAAGCCTACTGCGTTTTAGACTAATGGTGGCACTTCAAGTTTGGGGAAGTTCCACTCAAAAAGACTCAGAAAATCATTTCAAATCAAAAGGCTGCACTACAAATAATCCTTATCCATCAGTTTGACTGAATGAGCTGTAAAATTTCCTTCATGTTCAGACTTCAAGAAAATAACGTAATGCTTTTCATTTTAATGTGACTTGGTATGACAAGAATATCTATGGCAAGAGCTTTTTTCAGTCACTGCATTCTTTTCCTCGTGATTATTTTCCTTTTCCTTTGTATTCCGCTATAACAGTATGAAAAAATACTGCACATTTGAGGTCTGCTCTTGTGTTTTACGATATTTACGATATATCCCATTAAGAATTCGCTGGAATGCACTAAGAATCTCTTGTTTTTCTCCACAAATCCTCACACCCATGCTTTAAAATGTAATTGTCTCCTCTTTTCACTTCTAATCCCTGTAATAAGCAGTGTTTCTAAAGCATGTAAATATAATATTTATTGTTTGTCACAATGACAGAAATCACTTTAATATTTACATATTACAGACATATTATTACAGTGATATTTAATGGGTTTTTGTTTTAACTGAAGAGACAGTATTAAACATAATACAGTAATAACACAGTAATACTGTATGTATTTAACAAACCAATGAATAACATGATATAAAATCATGTGAAAACTGTAAAATAAATACAAAAACATATAATACAGCTTCAGTTATTACAAACTCCATTGAGTTTATTCCTGTTCCACCAGCAGACAGAGAAGAACTTCATATAAGTTAAATGCATGTCTTTGATATCAGAACATGAGAATGTGATAGATCCATCAAAGATCTGGTGGAGGTACAACTCTGTGCGAACCCAACTCAGACTATGTAAATAATGCTCACGCTCCCTCCAGTCTACCAGAGTACACTGATTTACCCTTATTAGCTTATTAGATAATTCTGATTATGTTCAAAATGGACACATTTCTTCTGTAACTCTCCTCTCTTAGAAAACTTCAGACTGAAATCTACATTGATCCGCTGATGTTTTCAGACTGTGAAAAGAACAAAACCCCCCAGAGATCAGGTGTTTTCAATCTCATCTGAAATGAGCAGTGTTGGGGGCAATGCATTACAAGTAACTTGCATTATGTAATCAGATTACTTTTTGATGTAATGACAACAACTAAAGCAATGCATTACAAGTAACATGCATTATGTAATCAGATTACTTTGTTGATGTAACGAGTAAAGCAACACATTACAAGTAACATGCATTATGTAATCAGATTACTTTGATGTAAAGACAAGTAAAGCAACACATTACAAGTAGCATGAATTATGTAATCAGATTACTTTTTTGATGTTACGACGAGTAAAGCATTGCATTACAAGTAACATGCATTATGTAATCATATTACTTTTTTGATGTAAAGATGAGTAAAGCAATGCATTAGCCTATAAGTAGCATCCATTATGTAATCAGATTACTTTGTTGATGTAACGAGTAAAGCAACACATTACAAGTAACATGCATTATGTAATCAGATTACTTTTTTGATGTAAAGACGAGTAAAGCAATGCATTAGCCTATAAGTAACATGCATTATGTAATCAGATTACTTTGTTGATGTAACGAGTAAAGCAACACATTACAAGTAACATGCATTATGTAATCAGATTACTTTTTTGATGTTACGATGAGTAAAGCAACACATTACAAGTAACATGCATTATGTAATCAGATTACTTTTTTGATGTTACGACGAGTAAAGCAACACATTACAAGTAACATGCATTATGTAATCAGATTACTTTTTTGATGTAAAGACGAGTAAAGCAATGCATTAGCCTATAAGTAGCATCCATTATGTAATCAGATTACTTTGTTGATGTAACGAGTAAAGCAACACATTACAAGTAACATGCATTATGTAATCAGATTACTTTGATGTAAAGACGAGTAAAGCAACACATTACAAGTAACATGCATTATGTAATCAGATTACTTTTTTGATGTTACGACGAGTAAAGCAACACATTACAAGTAACATGCATTATGTAATCAGATTGCTTTTTTGATGTAAAGACGAGTAAAGCAATGCATTAGCCTATAAGTAGCATCCATTATGTAATCAGATTACTTTGTTGATGTAACGAGTAAAGCAACACATTACAAGTAACATGCATTATGTAATCAGATTACTTTGATGTAAAGACGAGTAAAGCAACACATTACAAGTAACATGCATTATGTAATCAGATTACTTTTTTGATGTTACGACGAGTAAAGCAACACATTACAAGTAACATGCATTATGTAATCAGATTGCTTTTTTGATGTAAAGACGAGTAAAGCAACACATTAGCCTATAAGTAGCATCCATTATGTAATCAGATTACTTTTTTGATGTAACGAGTAAAGCAACACATTACAAGTAACATTCTTTATATAATCATATTACTTTTTGGTGTAAAGATGAGTAAAGCAACACATTACAAGTAACATGCATTATGTAATCAGATTACTTTTTTGATGTTACGACGAGTAAAGCAACACATTACAAGTAACATGCATTATGTAATCAGATTGCTTTTTTGATGTAAAGACGAGTAAAGCAATGCATTAGCCTATAAGTAGCATCCATTATGTAATCAGATTACTTTGTTGATGTAACGAGTAAAGCAACACATTACAAGTAACATGCATTATGTAATCAGATTACTTTGATGTAAAGACGAGTAAAGCAACACATTACAAGTAACATGCATTATGTAATCAGATTACTTTTTTGATGTTACGACGAGTAAAGCAACACATTACAAGTAACATGCATTATGTAATCAGATTGCTTTTTTGATGTAAAGACGAGTAAAGCAACACATTAGCCTATAAGTAGCATCCATTATGTAATCAGATTACTTTTTTGATGTAACGAGTAAAGCAACACATTACAAGTAACATTCTTTATATAATCATATTACTTTTTGGTGTAAAGATGAGTAAAGCAACACATTACAAGTAACATGCATTATGTAATCAGATTACTTTTTTGATGTAAAGACGAATAAAGCAAGGCATTACAAGAAACATGCTTTATAATCAGATTACTTTTTTGAACAGCAAATTATATTCTAATAACATAAATACATTTATTTACAACCAAAAAGGTTACTGCAGTTTTTAAATAACAGTCACAGTAATAGTATGCATTTTAGATGAAATATATCATGATGTCCAATTTAGTGGACATTAATCAGGATTTCCTCCCAATATAAAATCAATACTTGGAAAATTTAATAATGACATGCATGACTCTTTAGATGTTACTTGATGTTACAACATTATTGTTATTATTTACCTGCAAGAGTCTCCTATGATAGAAGGAATGGATGAATATGTGAATGAGTAGATTATGCTGACAATGATTACCTTTAATATTTAGGTTAAAATAGGCTCTGTGTATAATCTACATATTATGTACTGTATATGCCTAGAACTTTTCCTTTGTCTATTTTTGTAACAAATTTCCCAAGTATTGCACTTTTGTATTTCTTTTTCTTAATTCTCAACATGATTTTTGATTCAAAAAGTATTACATCTGATAAAAAATACCAGTCTACAAAAAACTGGAGGTAAGTGTAGTGAAAATTCAATATTATGTGATTAATATATACAATTGTATTCACACAACAAAGCCCATTCAGTTAATGACACTACTCCAGATTATTTTAGTTTTAATTTGTAGCCTAATGAATAAAACTATCGAAGATGTATATGGAGACTGCTCTAAGATAAGCATAATTTTTAGCTTTCTATAGAAGACTTTTATAAAGTTCAAAGCAAGTGCACCATAGGCCTCTAAATATGCAAGGGGATCAGTGAAGTGTAGAAAATATTCCACAAACTTAGAGATTTTCAAATGTAATTGTCTTTGGATATGAATGTAGGCCTATCCAAATTTCATCCTCCCAGCTTACTGGAAAAGCTTCTCAAGACAGTCAAAACATATAATTAATGTATATGCTTGGGTCTGAGAGTTAAAGCAGGTGTAGGCCAGTCAGTTATAAGGGTTGTTCCATTTACACCCATTTCAAGTGGGTGCGCAAAGTAGGATGCGACATTTGGCCAATATAATGCCATCCCAGATTCCCAGTGATCAGTGTGAGCCATTGCGTCATGGACCATAATAATACCCAGACATCCCCACATAGTGCATTCATTCAGCCCCCCTCTCTTTAATCCTTTGTCCTGCTTTCCCCTCCCGGAGTCCAGCACCTGAATGTGCAACTCTGTGCTGGGTTGCTTAGCGACGTCGAGTGGCGTTCCTGAGCCAAGAGATCCACTTGTTAAATCGAGACGTAATGTAACACTGACATCTTCCTCCAGCGACCGATCAATGATGCCAACAGGTGTTTTGTTTTTATTCGTGGCGGATATGTGCGTGTATGTTCTTTATCAGCATTTCGGTAAATTGTTTTAGTGGTCGAGCGTTCAAGTTCTGGACAGGAGCAGATGGCAAACTCTCATAATCTGCTTTGCTCAGAGTGGCCACGCGCTTCTTGAATTCATCATGCGCCGAGGTAAGAATATAGTAGTCTGTTTTTCGTGTCTCATATGGATCTTCAGTGTGCTTTTACCCGTTAATATTTGCTTGTATTCAATTGGTTTAATGCGACACATTTCTTCTATTTATTAAAGACGTTTAAACAAAACAGCCAGTGTTTTTGTTCACTGAAGTGCATGGTGCGCATTATGGAATCTAATTAAGAAACTCTGAATAAAAACGATGGGGGCTTAAACGTATGTATTTTTTTACAAATAAGTGTACAAACAACGTTTTAGTTGTCACAAAAGTTTGTCAGAGTATCCAACGCTTAATAGAAGTCGTAGAGCAGAAGTAGCGTTCGCCTGAGGAGGTAACCATAGTAACAGTATGCTGCCATAATGTCGGACGGGAAAACGTCAAACTGGATTATCACTGAATTACATATTTTTTTCCACATATTACAAACTGAAATCACAAAAACAGAAGTGTTTTGTTTAGAATGCCTTAAAATTATTTGACGGGTAGCTTTAGAGGCACGAAAAGACCATTCTTGTCGCTTGAGGAGAACCTTACCTAGCTACAGAAGTCCTTTAAAACGTCTACCCCCAGAAAGTCTTTGTATAACACTCACACGTTTGACAAAGGACAGAATTTCCCAAGGGTTTTCTTGTTTTTGCTTTTTCTTCATTCTGATACAAAGTCAATAAGATTGGCTTCAGAAACCTGTTCGAATGCATGTTGGCAAATAGCCCGCTGCGATAGTAACGTGAACAAGGTTGAGCTCGTGCTCAGTCATCAGTCTAGTAGACTCTTACTCTGGATTTTTTTAAGGAACTATAAACCTACCTGATTTGTTTTTCATCTCTTCTTTGTGCATGTATTTTATGTCCTTACTGTACACCATTTTTGAAAGGTTATTATAAATCTCCTCTTTATAATGCCACTTGAATTGAGGGTGGAAAGCCATGCCCAGTGCAATTCAGATGCACCAGCAAAAGTAATTGTTAAGCTTTTCTTGCATCAAGTGGAATCCTAAGAGCCTTAGGCAGGGTGTCAGGGTATCATATTTTCATAAATATGTTTTCACATATGATTTTACTCTTCCTTTCTCCCTTTGGTTTTCCACAGGACTTTGACGGGCCCAAATCCTAGCTATCATGTGAAGGCTTTGGCCTCCTCTTTGACATTGTGCCATTAAGCTGCGCTGCCTTACCCAAGGCACTGGACTGTAAAAATGTCACCACCGGCATGACCATCATTACTTATTTAAGATCACTACATCAGGAGGCAACCTCGGCACCAACAACGAATTGGCTCCTTGGGCACAAAGGTGCTATGTTATTACTGTACACCCTAGGCTTTTATGCCTCCCTCAGCCTGGTTGCCCCTCAGGGCAACTTCCCCAGGCTTGAGAACATAGGGGCATATAAATCTGTCAGCACCATGCCGACGATGGCCACATGTGGAATTCCTGAAAGGAGTACTTTCTGTCAAGCCGGCCAGGTTCAGGAGGATCTCCTCACCTGTATCCAGAAATTCTGTATCCAAGAGTGTCCATATAGTTCCTCTACGCCAGACTACACCAGCGTTTTCGCCACAAAGGTGGGCACGTGCTGGAAAAGTGATGCACGAGACCACCATCCAGGTGCAGAGGCTGATTCCACCAGCTTCATCTTTCCCACCTCGAGAGGTTGTCCGGCTTCCCCCTCAACTCTAAGCTTCGGCCCAGCAAGCTCATTTACTCTAACGGTGTGGCTGAAACTCGAGCAAGACACTGTAATGTAAGTAGACACACGTCCAGAATTTTCCCTTAAGAAGATCAGAGAGGCAGTGCAAGTGTTTCTGTCACTTAGAGAGTGAATATTTTACTTAATCAACCAGATCAGTTTCAATACCTGTTCCGTTCCAGGAAAAGAATGACTTGTTAGAACGCCGCTGTATGATCTAAACCCGATATGGATTAGCTCGACCGCTCGCCTTGCCAGAGCTGGTTTTATTCAAAATAGCTTTTCCTGTGTAGTTGATCCCCACTCAGCTGTTGGTTGTCCTCACCTCATTTTCAGACATTTCCTCTGTTGTATCTCCACTTTGAAACCGTGTTGGTACATGGAATACATTCTGTGAGGAGTCCTGCCAAGTTGAAAAAGCTATGAGCCCTGCTTGCTCTGCTCCGGCAAGACCAGCTGTGGCCAGTTTTAGATCAATGAAATGAAATTGCCACAGTGTTTCCTGAGCTCTGGCAAAAAAACATCAACTCAAAGGCCACTTTGTTTTTCCACAGCACAGAAAATGATATAGTTGAAAGTGGGTGATGGGATGAAAGGATGGAGTCAGAGAGGCTGTAGACGAAGAACAACTGTTTCAGCATTTTATATCAAGTGCAGAGCTTGAAAAGGGAGAGAAAGCCACCAGAGTGTAGTGTTGAAAAATAAATAAGCGAGTCCGTGCGGTCAAGGCGGTTCATCCAACGCAGTCTCTCCTTGAAGTGGCGCGAGGCGGAGTCAACAGGCATGTGTGTTTATTCTGTTCTTAGTGAATTAATTGGCCTGTGTTTAATACCTGCCTAAGATCCCCTTGGTAATATGACATAAAAATATACACCGCTCAGACGTAGTTTTTTGGAACACTTGCCTTACTAGACATATTGAATACTAAAATGTTGCCTTCCCTGGAGAAACCTGGCCTAATTGCAAGTGGAGCAGGCAGCAAAGCTTGGCTATAGGTGAGATGTTTCTGACTCCGAGGCCAGCCGCAACCTGAGTACAAATGCTTTATGATTTATTGGATGCGGTGGCCTGTGTTCGTAAATGCTGCCATTTCCCGTAAAACGTCTGTAATGGTGTTTCATATGACAGTGTATGAGGTTGTTTTTGAGTAACAAGAAAAGGCAAATGGAAAATATTGATACAACTTGCATAAATGTCAGAGTGATGCTCATTTCAGATGGCGAGGAATTTCCTAGTAAAAGAGGGTTGTTGGAATTTCATTGCCGATCTTTTAAAGGTCTATTGATTGTTTACTAATGTCTTTCACTGCGAAATTATATGAGCCGCTTCATATGAAGATGTATCATGCAACACAAAATGTAGATACTTCATGCAAATTTAAGGCCTAATTTGGATATTCTTTTATGGTGTACCTACATTGCTTTTATCCAATCATTAATGTTTATTTTCCTATTGTGCAGGACTTTAATCGAAAAGAGCACTGTGGGCAGACTGGTGCTGCTTGTGACGGTCTCTGAGGAAGACATTCAGATCCACTACGGCATTCAAAGCAGACAAAACTTCTCCATAAGCATGAAGACCGCAGGTCACATTAGCATTGGCCGCTGGACACACTTGGCTGTACAGGTAGGAAGCACGTTTCAATTCTCTTATTCTTTCTGTGGCTATTTATATTGGAAAATTGGGCAGGACTTGATTTTATCCTTCAGGATTTGTTTGGATTGCTGTTAGATAGCTGCAATGTTGTTGTTGTGGCCTTGGTTATGTTGACAAAGTAGCTTCAGAGGTGGAATATGTATATCATTTTTAATTTATTGCCTTCATGTAATTTCTCTGGCATAAAGGCGCTTGATGTGATCAAGAATATTTTAATGTCTTGTACATTAAAATATATGTCGCTGAGCTGACAGTGGTGATTGATAGTTTTTTAGCACTGCAGAAGAAATAATATAACAAGCTTGGTCAAGTGTCATGTAGTGTTGCTCTGGCAACACTACTAAATCACGCTCCATTCATATTTGAGGTAATTAGCTGCTGGAAAATATTGATATTAATATTGTGTCGAGAGAACCCGCAGCAGGTTCTCGCTGAACCCATGTCACAACAGATTTCCACTTTGGACAAGATGCATGAATAGAAGGCGTTAATTACAGTGGTAAACATCTGCTTTCCTGCAGCTGTGAGGGCAGGAAGGGGGAAGAGAGCAGGTCAGCCCCTCGCACACCCCGCTCTGAATACATATCAACACACACACCAGGCCCAGTCGCTCCTGCTTCATTCCTGTCAGAAATTCTCAGCTGTTTTTGCCTCTGCTTTGTTTTCAAAGAATGATCCGCATCCATTGCAGCAATGCGAATATGAAGAGCACAAAATCTGTGGAATTGCTGGGTCATGTTTCATTCTCAGCTTTCGAAGCCCTTTGCACAGACAAAGTACCAGTCAGCCCCATCAGGACTGGCTCTCTGGCATTGTTCAGCTTTGCGAATGGCTGCCTGTATCTCCGAGTCAGAAATGAAAAGAGAAAGAGCAGAGGATAAACTTGGCCATCATCAGGAAACAGAGTGCTCTGTCTGTGGAGAGTATTACCTTACAATAGTAGTGATTATTATGGCTTTAAATTGCAATCGTTCAGATTATGAATAGCAGGTTGACTTCTGGGACGGAAAACATTATTATGATAATGAGATCCTTCCCACAAATTCAGAGGTAATATGTTCCCTTCCTGCGACAGCCTTGACTTGGACTATATAAGATATATTCTCTGTGCCCATTAGGAATTTAAACTGCAGGCCGGCCACTGTATTCCAGGGACAAAATTAGCCTATTTTCAGCCTTAACTCTTCATGGTGGTCTACTTGCGGAGGGCTATTACTGATGCAGAAGTACCTGTTTTTTCACCAAGCATAGAACTAACTTTTAAATATGATTATGAAACACATTACAAAAGTAAACATGAAACTTTGATTGTATGTTAACTATTTAACAAAGACATATATATGAGTCATGCATCTGCCCTTTACACATCTTTTTAAAAGTGATAGCTAGACCTTTTAACTCTGCAAAACTACACATTTTCAAAACTGACTAGTCAGCGGGTTGCTTGAACAATTACTGAGGTAGTTGTTCCTAAGAAAGACTTTTGTAATTAGGCTGCGGTTAATTTAGGCTTATGTCCACCTGACACCAGATGTGTGTCTTAGGGAGACACAATATACATGCTTTAATCAGATAAATGACAGATATTAAACACAATGGATAAATACAGTAACTCTGATTCTTGAAATACTGTAGTCCTCACAAAAAAAAGAGATATATACAGATTATGCATAATTGTGTTAAACTATATTATGTAGGCAAAAATGGCTGCTGGAGAAACATGTCAGAAAGCTTTTTTTTATTGTTTTGTGCAATAAAAAAGTTGTTTAGCCTATTTATGTTGAATGTCTGTCAGTTATATCCTAGGAATCCCCTGTCTGAGAAGTCTCTTTGAAGCATCAATAGGTCTAGGTATGGACACAAATTTTACAGTTCAGTTTGAATTCACAGGCTTGTGATTAGATTCATTTCTGATTTTGATTCAATTTTATTCAAAATCAAATCATTGGGGTATATATCAGGTAAAGTACATGGCAAATTTTCTCAAGAAAAAAAAAAAAAATCTAATGCTGTAAACTATACAGGGAACCCCAGTTGGTACATTAATATTAAAGGTTAAAATTAACTGATGTAAAGCTGTAAAGTGCTTCATTTGAATCCGAGGTGACATATGACATCACAGGGGCACAATCATTTGCATATGACTGCCTCTGAAGCAAGACAACAACACCTACTTTTACATCATTGTATCGTTAACCCGGCCCACTGGTGTTGAGCAGCAAGTGGATCTAAAGAGTTATTTATGATAAGATTGTGATAATACCAAGATTGCGATTATAAACTTGTGTTAATAAGTTGTTTTATTGACATTTTTCCGTGATTGAAACACTGAGTGATTACATGAGACATGATACAGATGTCGGTAAGCTGTACTGTATCTTTCAACATACCTTCTGGTGTTCATTCATTTTATTTCATGCTGTAACTAGTAGTGAAGCAGAAGAGATAATCCATTCACATGCACTCCATGCTGCCGCTTCGCTTGAACTGAGCCGCTACAGTGATCTGTCACACCACATTAAAGAGCTCCAAAACAGCATTTATTGACAAAATTTGACAGAATTTGAAAACTGAGACTTTTTTTCATATCAAAGGTAACAAAGCACAAAGTTTTCTGCAATTGATTGGATAGGAGGCACACTACAAAGTTTTGTTCATTCATCAACTGAAAACAGCATCGACTAAAAGATTCTTGGGTACTAAGAATCGATATTGGTTTATCAAAATGAAAATCAGTTAAAATCAAGAAATCAATATTAACCCAGCCTTAGTGACCAACTAGTTTGCCAACCGCTTTTTGTCTTGTGTACTTGAAAAATGAACACCAACCTAAAATGTGTTTCTTCATATTGTAGCCTATTGGAAATAAAAAAGGGAAAATGTGTTGTAAAAAGTTGCTAAAAAAAATCATTTTAAATACTTTTATTTTGAATTTGTATTAAGTAAATACCACAGTGTTAAGGTACTATACAAAATACATGTGATCATTTAAATTTTATTTTATTGACATTACAAATATTTTTATTTTCAATCAGTTTCTGTTTTATAGGTTTAACAAAGAAAAGTCAAGTCTTTCCA
Source organism: Chanodichthys erythropterus (assembly GCF_024489055.1). NCBI lineage: Eukaryota > Metazoa > Chordata > Actinopteri > Cypriniformes > Xenocyprididae > Chanodichthys > Chanodichthys erythropterus. The sequence continues at coordinate 25,089,262 of NC_090238.1, forward strand.
AGTCAAATACCTATGGGTACACATAACCCTGGTTGAAAATCACTGGAGTAGTTGACCATCCAAGCCCATCCATGCCGTTAGTTTTACACATTGTTACCCCTTCCTTTTTCTTTTTAAAGGTGCCATCGAACGTTTTTTTACAAGATGTTATATAAGTCTAAGGTGTCCCCTTGAATGTGTCTGTGAAGTTTCAGCTCAAAATACCCCATTGATTTTTTTTAAATAATTTTTTTATCTGCCTATTTTGGAGCATAATTAGAAATGCGCCGATTCAGGGCTGCTGCCCCTTTAATTGCTTGCGCTCTCCGCCCTCCCAGAGCTCTCGACTCTATCATTGCATAAACAAAGTTCACACAGCTAATATAACCCTCAAAATGGATCTTTACAAAGTGTTCATCATGCAGCATGTCTAATCACGTAAGTACAGTGTTTATTTGGATGTTTACATTTGATTCTGAATGAGTTTGATTGTGCTCCGTGGCTAACGGCTAATGCTACACTTTTGGAGAGACTTATAAAGAATGAAGTTGTGTTTATGCATTATACAGACTGCAAGTGTTTAAACATGAAAATATCAATGGCTCTTCTCTCCGTGAATACAGTAAGAAACGATGGTAACTTTAACCACATTTAACAGTACATTAGCAACATGCTAACGAAACATTTAGAAAGACAATTTAAAAATATCACTAAAAATATCATGTTATCATGGATCATGTCAGTTATTATTGCTCCATCTGCCATTTTTCGCTGTTGTTATTGCTTGCTTACCTAGTCTGATGATTTGGCTGTGCACATCCAGACGTTAATACTGGCTGCCCTTGTCTAATGCCTTCCATAATGTTGGGAACATGGGCTGGCATATGCAAATATTGGGGGCGTACATATTAATGATCCCGACTGTTACGTAACAGTCAGTATTATGTTGAGATTCGCCTGTTCTTCGGAGGTCTTTTAAACAAATGAGATTTATATAAGAAGGAGGAAACAATGGAGTTTGAGACTCACTGTATGTCATTTCCATGTACTGAACTCTTGTTATTCAACTATGCCGAGGTAAATTCAATTTTTTCAATTCGATGGCACCTTTAACAATTTTAATCTGAAATATAAAACTATAATATACAGGTGTTTTTTAGCACAATCACTATCACATTACTTTCACATTCCCTCAGGGTCAGTTTGGGATTATTTGTTGTCTTTTAGTCTGCTACTGTCTGACAGTATGGTTTTGTAAAAAGCAGGCCACCAAATAATTAAGCGACCTGACAGGTAGGTGTCTTTTGCCGTCTGTGGAGGAAGCCTGTATAGTCAAAAGAAACTCCAAGATAAAGAGAGCGGTGGAAAAAAGAAACACTCAAACGGAATACAACATTACAGCATTTAGAAAGGCTTCAGGGAAAAAGAAAAGAGGAGTTGATCTGTTGGTGCTTGTCCGTAGTCATTACTTTAAGAGGAGAGTGAGAGCAACAGAGGAGGAGAAGCGAGAGAAGAGTGATATGCCTTTTATGCTGCCTGCTTGGATGACGATGAGGAGCGACAGTGGGCTCCTGTCAGTTGTTTGTTGCGCTGCTTATTGTGAGTAATTTGTCTCTCTGAAGATGTGGGCCGTAATTGAGATCAAGCAAGTATCGCGTGGCATAAGACTCGGCAGGGAGGAAAAGTACAACGGTGTTCTTTTTTGTCTCTCTTTGCACGTCAGTTCAAAACCGTGAACGTATCACAGCGTAGCTGACGAGCCTCGGCAGGTCTCGACACTTGAAAAGAGTCGTCGAAGAGGGAAATCTGAAAATGTAAATGCCAAGGAGGAGCAAAGGAGGAGCAGTGATTACAGCAGTTCCTCAATGTAAATCTGAATTATCATATCAATGCGTGTCAGGTGCCTGTCATGACAAAACTCGCTCTTATAAATATTTAAAACTTCCTTGTTCTTGCATATAAAGGTTGGGACTCTTTTGATGTAGTTCTTTGCTAGTGAAGTGGACATTATCACATCTACATCTTGTCCATTTCAGGGTATCCATGTCGCAAACATTGTTGTGTCTGCTCTCACTTTCAGATCTCGTGTTTGGTTTCCATTTAAAAAGCTCCTGTGATGTCAAGTCGAGACAGGACCTTGCCTGTGTCAAACAGATCTGAGCTATGCCTCTTGAAAACTCATGCACTCCTTTAGTTTCTTATTTAGAAGCTGAAATAAAACTATAATCAATTTCCTTTTTCATTGATTCTTTTTGAAGCGACTGTTTTTTCATGCGGTTTCTAAACTGATATGTAGAATCATAAAAACTTAGATATGAATTTATACAATAGTTAGTTCTGGTCTTTGAATTTGATTGGCTGAGGGTGTTCCAAGAGTGCTGATAGACACTCCATCAGCACTGGGCTTTCTCCAGTGAGTCTACTTTGTGAGTCATTGAATCATTGAGTTGTTGAATAAACCGATTAATTTAAAAATAAGCATCAATTTTAATCAATTCAGTCGAACAAGTGACTATCTTTATGAACTGATTTATTAAAAAAACGCTGAAAACACATCACGCTTTATGAGTGCGAGATTTGAATCAATCACTCAACTGATTCATTCAAAAACTCTTGATTGTGTGTTGCTCAGAGACCTGTAGAAGATAATTTTGTTCGAAACTAACAAATGCTTTAGTCATAAGTTACTTAATATTATTCTCTTATTTATTGAACTATTAAAAAGCATTGTAATATTATATATTCTTTAGTCTTGCATAGTCAGACCTTCAGACTGACAGCAGAAGGTCTGGACTCTATCAAAGCTTTCATTGGCCAAGGACCGCCCAAGAGGACGTTTGACTGACATGTAACACAACCAATCACAGTTTGTTTTGTACCATGTTTAGGGGTGTGAAAATGGTAAGTCGATGTCCCTAAAATAACCGATCGGCGTGCAATTATTCGTTCAAGAACGTTGTGCAAGTTTACCACAACAATGGAGTCGCAAACTTATACTTTTGAAAATCCAGCATTTAGTTGATCCATGAAAGCGCTCATTGTCACAGTTGTAAACACAATAACGTTCTTCTTCCACGAAGGGGTTTGGCATCACGGCATTTGTTTCCACACGGACCGTTAAAGAATGCGACACACATGTCTCCTGGACATCCTGTAGGATTCCACCCACCAGATGAGGACTTCCTGAAGTGTTTTCAGTTAAGTGTGCCATATGCATCAGATGTTCAGCCAATGGTCTGTGGGTGTGATGTCTGAGGCTGAGACTATATATTGTTGAATATACAATTATGTATGATAGGCGGTTGACAGTGGATTAGATTGCACTTAGCAAATTTATATGTGTGTACGTGATATCTTTTTTACGATTATCTTTAATAATCCTGTAATGGTGCAATGATGACAGTTACCGTTTCTGTAAATCTGTAAATCTGTAAAACCAAATTCTGTAATTTCAATAGGAATCTTTGTGATTGTGAATTTGTGTGAGGGCAAAAGATTTCCTCACACACATTTCACAATGGGTTCAAGTTGGTCACACAGATTCGCTCTGTTAACCTACAGAAAGCTGCTTGTTTAGAAAGTGACTTCAAGTGTGAACTGTGCTTTATACATCACTACGCTATTGACAGTAGACAATGGACCTTTTTGCCTGCAGAATTTGACCACATATTTACTTTATTTTCAAACATACAAATAATTTTTTGGGGAAATTGCCTTAAAATTCCACTTAGCTCAAAAATCTGAGAGGGCACATTTCCAATAACAGTATGTTCTCCAGCTCCTGGGGGAATAGTTCTGAAACTGCGCTCTTGTGGCTGTTTATATGTTGTCTTTGGCTGTTCAAAGTTCGTGAGAATTCCACGAGTTAATGAACATTTTCACGCACAATTAAAGCTTCCACAAGGGTCTAGGCCTTGGCCGTGCCATTTCGATCGCAGAGGCTTGCACTGTGGCAGACACTCGTTCTCCGGGGACATTTGTTTTGGCCAAGAGCTGCCGAGTCTCAAGCTCTTAACCCGAATGTGCACATGCCTCATCACCCTGCATGAACTTCACCCCACCCAAAGATAAGTAGGCCAGCCAGCCCATGGCCCAGGGCCCCTTGAGCCAGAGGACCACTAAAACCGGGGTGAGGTGCTGGGGTTGGCAAAGGGTAGCAGGCTGCCTCGAGTCAAACTATCTGTAATATGGGAAAAAAAAGAGATCATGCAGTGTAATAAAGGCCTGTAGGCAGCTCGCTTTCACAGTATATGTTTAGTAATACAGTCTTTAACACAAATAGACTCAAAGCCCTCACTTCCTGTTGTTGTACGCTGTGATCGCAGCTTATTTTTCATTACTTTTCACACTAAAACACTGATGATAAAACACCAAAAATGGAAAATATACATTTTGAATCGAGAATGTCATGATGTTTATCTTTATAGATGAAAGTGTGCTGTGAATAAACTTTGCCGAAGAACAGGAGCCAATCTGAAGCAGAGGAGACATCAGCAATGCTATCAGGCTGCCCTCTGGCTCTGGCAGGGGAGCTGGCAGCGGGTCAGCTGACCTTTCAGAGCTTCTCATGCCACCCAGAGTGATGGAGACTGATTGGCAGCGCAAGTGAAGGTGAAACAAGGTGGATGGAGGCAAGGAGAGCTTCCACCTTTCCCCAGCTCACTGTCTACGGGCACCGGAGGCCATGAGTGGTGAATAAATCACCCCAAAGTGTTGACAGGAAATTAGAGTCTTTGCTGCTTTAAGCTCCTGGAGCTGACTTCTACAGAACATGGGTGGCACTTCTCGCAGTGCTTATGAATATACTGGTTTTAAATTATGTGTCGTATCGAAATGAAAATACACTGGCCTTTCGAGAACCGCCAGCAATGACGTACAGAGCATTGTTTAATCTGGTCTATCGAGGCGTTTATATGTGTTTCAGCGCATCAAAGTCAGACGGAATTAAATGTTCACCCAGAGATAGGCTTTCCTTGGCAAGTTTTCTCAGGAGTCTTTATTCAGATTAAAGTCAGAGAACATCAGCGGCGGATGGATATAAATCACAAAGGGCAATGCTGAGTGGCGGAGCTCCCTGCGAAACTGGTAATGGCCATAAGTCGATATGTGGAATTTCACTGTATATTATGTCTCTCAAACCAGGCGTGAGTAACAATGACAGACGGGCGTACGGCCACGGGGCAAGAGCCATCCCGGAAATCGTCCGTGTTGATCAGACATATCAAATGCATTGTGCGGCAGCAACGGAGTCCTGTAATCTGTCATAGCTGCGGGGTCACGGCTCTTTGCAGATGTGGCGGAGCTGATTACGTCTCCTCTGTTTAGCTGCCACTGCCCTTCTGCCTAGTTAGCATGTGTTTATTGCTAGTGAAAGGCGCGAGAGGGATGGGTAGAGGAAAAAATGAAGTGTACAGTCCTGGATCTGAAGACTGTCAGGAGATGGATGGGTAGCTCGTGGCACGCTGCCCCTGCATCCACAATCTGTAAAGTGTACAGCAAAGTCATATGAACACACCAGCACTCAGCGTACTACATAAATAAGGCCAAACGGCAATAAGTCAGGCGCTAAAATGCGCCGGTATGTTAAACATTTCCGGCATTTCTAAATAAACGGCAATTCATCAAATAGAAAACATCACATATGCACTACATTGACTCAATTATATATTTCATCTTTGGAGGTAATAAATAATGAGAGGCTATGTGAAATGTGGGCTTGGTTATTTTACTTTGATGGTTGTTCAGGACTGGTAATCTTGCAAGTGAATGATGTATGTGCTCACTTACTTGGTCTGATTTTCAATTCCATAAAGGTTATATCAACATTAACTGCTTTAACGTCTCATGATTTTGAAGGACTACAATGCATTTTATATATACATATATTATGAATATATACATAGAGATTATGTGTATTACATAAACACATCAACCTCTGTGAGTAATTTTATTCTTTTAGTTTTATATTTATTTTATTTTGCTATCATTTGTTTATACGTTTATTTATATATTTAATGAAGGAAATGTAAGTAGTACTTATCTGTTCAAAACTCTCTGCTTACTGGTCCAAGTCTCTATGGTGTCATTAGATATGACTCGGATTTCACCCTCAGTGTTTATGTAATGGGGTATAATTCAACAAAATCACTTGAAGGATCCTACTCTCTAAAAAGTTGTTTTTTTTAACTCAGTGGTTGAGTTAAATGTTTGCCCAACGTGTTGGGCAGTTTTATTTAACTCAACTATTGTTTAAAAATTACTGTATTGCTTGCTTAAAATGAACCCAAAGTATGTTGTAAATTAACATGTATTAATATGTTTAATAAATGAACATTTATTAATAAGTTTAATGAATAATAATTAAACAATAAAAAATTATTAAATTGCTCATTATTGTTGCCTCTGGTAATTATGTCTTATTTTTAATTTCCAACCTATTTTGGGTTCGTTTTAAACCAGCCATGAAGTATTTTTCAAGCTACAGTTGAGTTAAATAAAACTGCCCAGCACGTTGGGCAAACACTAAACCCAACCGCTTGGTTAAAACAACCCAGTCGCTAGGTTTTTCTATTTTCAACCCAACTTGGCTTGTTTTTAACCCAGCATTTTTTAGAGTGTAAATATTACATTTCAATATGAACCAGGAGTTTGTTCACATGAGTCAAATGAGTTCAAGTAATCAGAATAAGCAATGGTAATAGCAATGCGTGCATTTGATTACAATCTGTAAAAATCAAAGACATGGACATTGTTTCAGGTGGTTTGGATTGTTATTATGGCTTCTCAGAGAGCATTTTGTGTTACTTTGTGCTTTAACAGTATTGCCATTAATTTGCATAATGTTTCTAGTACTTTCAGAGGCAGACACAAGTAGGAGAAAAGGGAGATAACAGGAAAATCACTTTTGGAAAATCACTATTACAGTAGACATTGCTCTTTCCATTGTTGCATAGAATCTGCATTGAATTCACCCTCCTCGCTCACTGGTGGGAGAGCATGTTTGATTAATATCCTTAATGACAACCGGATCAATTAGGAACATTTGCACTTGTAAATTACTTGTAAATGTCATGTTTTCTAGAAACAGTGCACTTGAAATCATTATCTTGGTATAAAAAGAATGTAACTCACCACAAATCTAGATATTCATGCATCAGTAATTTCCCCAGCAGGAAGACTATTAATGATGCTGTAAAAACAAACAGCTTCCAGTAAAACAATTATGCCAAATGTTTACAGTCAGTAGGGTTTCTGAATATTTACTAATTTCCTAGTTAAATATGTCAAAGTTGCAGTCGTATCCATTAAGCATTCTGTTCTGTAATGCATAGTCACTGCTTGAGACTGAGTATCTTATGCTACTAACCATTAAGGTGTCAATATGGAACAAATAAAAATATGAAAGGAATAATAAATAAATAAATAAATAAGTCAGTTATCTGTTGCTATTTTCTGCCTGGGTCCTCAGCATAAACTTTTATGTGACGATGCTCATTCTTTACTGACACATAACCATAGCTGTAGAAATTATAGTAATAATACATTGTTTTGAAAACCTAGTTAGTTAAAATAAATCCCATTCCATTCAGACACAGTGAACAGTGAAAAAAAAAAAATCTCAGGATATGCTTTCTGTGTAAAGCATTGCCTCTGAAGAATTATTACCTTTATTAAAAGCACTGACACATTGCCTTATATATTTCTGACTTCTCCAGCGCCACAGAGACAATTTTCTTTTCTTAAATAAACTGTCATGCTAGTCTTAATATATTGTTGCCATCCTCACAGCAGGAGAAAGAAGGCTGATATAAAACATGTATATGTGAGATTGGTAATTGTATCTTTAGTGTACTTGAGTAGAACAAATGTTTCTTTCTCATGGCTGCGTTAATGTGATAAAGCTGAAATTGGCTTTTCATCAGTTTTCTTCGCACTGTAATGGTGGACAGTGAAGAGAGGCCCCGGCATCAATAGCGACTCTGCAAACTTCCTGTCTATGCTAGTTATATTTCACATCACCACACTGGCCCCTCAGTGCATTATGAAACACGTGATAATGTAACAAATTACAAATATGAAAAGCTTTTTGCTTCATTTAAATGATAAGAATCACAGGGAGGCCTAGCTATAAGCCATAAATAAAACATCTCACTTGTTTGCGGTTATGTATGTGTGAGTGTGTATGAGGTGACGGGAGAGAGTGCGCGTTCAGATAGAAGGGCAGGGCTCCGGCAGGTATCAGCGTTAAAAGAGGAGGATTGCTCGTGCTGATACCCTCATCCAGAGTGGAATATTTCTAGAGGCCCTGACAGCTCCTCCAGTGCTGAAATGGAAAGGGCTTTATCATGGAATGGTTTGTCACTGACGCTGCTGCAGACGACTTGGCTTCAGGTTAAGCTTGTATCTGCCCCTGCTATATGGTTCAAACCCAAAGATCACAACATTGTTTTTGGTGTGAATTATGAAATCATTGATATAAAAAGCCCCCAGTTAGATTTTAGAAAGATTGTGCCCTGTTGTTTTCTTAGAATAGAATCTGAGGCTAAATTGTCTTCCTTTAATACATGAAAAGGGTTTTAAGTATTTCATAAATCTTGTGTCAGATGGTCTGCTTCAGTTCAAAAAGGTTATCTTTTATTTTTTATTTTATTTTATTTTTTTCCAGAGGTTTTTTTCTTTCTTCCTGACCTTTTTGTTTTCTTTCGGACCATTGGAGGCAAAACTTTGGATTTTGAGTTTGTTGTTGAGTCTAATATAAAGTGTTCCTCGGGACTTTCACAACAAGCCGTTTTTGCAAATTTGTTTCAATAAATGTTCAGTTGTGTTTTCTTTCTCTTTAACTGAAGAATGATTAGCTTTTATATTATGTGATCCCTTTAAAGAATTATTACACTCTAAAATAAAAAGATTTACTCGTCCTCAAGCCATCATAGGTGTATATGACTTTCTTCTTTCTGATGAACACAATTAGAGTTATATTAATAAATATCCTCCGCGTCCAAACTTTATAATGTCAGTGAACGGGGGCAACGAGTTCCATCCATCATAAACGTACTCCACGCAGCTCCGGGGGGATAATAAAGGCCTTCTGAAGTGAAGCGATGTGTTTGTGGAAGAAAAATATCCATATTTAACAAGTTATAAAGTAAAATATCTATAATACTGACGTTGCGACATTTACGTTTTATCGTAAGTTGAATAAGGAAGGCGTAGGATGTAGCATAACCCTTTTGAACTGTGAGAGGAGTTACACTTTCTTCGTAAGTTGAATACGGAAGGCGATCTGGCGGAAGCTAGATATTTTACTTTATAACTTGTTAAAATGGATATTTTTCTTATCGCTTTGCTTCAGAAGGCCTTTATTAACCACCGAAAACATGTAGAGTATGTTTATGATGGATGACTGCACTTTTGAGCTTCAAACTCGTTGGCCTCGTTCACAGCCATTATAACTCTTGGGTGCGTCAGGATATTTTTTAATATAACTCTGATTGTGTTCATCAGAAAGAAGAAAGCCATATACACCTAGGATGGCTTGAGGGTAAATCTTGGGGTAATTTAGATTTTAACGTGAACTAATACTTTAAAGACCTTGTTGTGTTGCCAGGTTTTAAAAAAAAAACCACACACACACACACAGCAAGGCTAGCTATGTTTGTTCAATATTCACTTTTTTACAAGACAAAAGACCTTTAGCAGCTAGGTAGACTTACTGTTTCTTAATGTCAGCTAGTTATTAAGTTACACTTTTGGCTCTGTGTTTTTTAGGGTGTTGTTGTGTCTTAGCATTGTTGTTTCCCACAGAGTTAACAGTGAAAATTTAAGTACTTTCCCCACCATTTCCAATATATATTTTTGTGCCTACTTTATGTAAAACCACAATACTTTAGGAATAAATTATTGTTAGTTTCAGCAGTAGTTTCTGTCTACGGATAGTTGGACCTTTGCTAAATAGCCATTGTTATATAAATAATGGCATAAATTTGTTGCACATTCTGGTAAATCCCTGTGCAGATTAAATGTTCCCTTTTCAATTTGAAAGCGGAGAGGAGCTTTTAAGATGTCAGCACCTGCTGATTAGTACGTTACTAAGAGCTCCAATGAACGTCCAGTTATTAATCTGCTCTAGAGCTGAAACCACCTCCACACCAGTTTGATCTCATAAGGCAGCGTTCCAGACAGGTCAGACCAGTCCCACACTACAAACACACACTTTGCACATGCATTCTAACACAACATTAGCTAACCAAGTGACTGACTTGGGACACAAGTAGTTCAAATCAGAAAAGACTTTTATTCTCCACCTTCAAAAGAAACATACTGAGATTGACAAACCTGACTCAATGATCAACTATATAAATGGGCAAAGAAGAAGAAGAAGAGTGTGTATGTTGCTTATGAATACCATATTCATATATCATTGAGATAAAAAAAACACACATTGGGATAAAAAGCCACATACATGAAGCATCACACTTGTTTCTTGGACAAAAAGCCAGTAGGATTTTTTCATTAGCTTTTAGATTATTGCAGAAAATAAGCTCTGTGACCATCAAGTTTATGATTTTTACATGTTTTATTGATCAATCTTCACAAAATACAACTTTTATGAATTTTGAATACTAAATACATTTTTTTACAAAAATAAGTAAAAAGCAAAAATTAGGCTAGGCTATATATTACACCACAGTTGCACGACTTCAACGTCAGCACCACTAATTTTCCAAAAAATATTTTTTATTTCAAATCTACAAGTTGTTATAAATTTTTAGTTAAAATAGTTTGCTAGAGCACAAAAAAAAAAAAAAAAAAAAATGAAGCAGTACTAGTTTTCTCTACCTAAATCTACACTACAATATATAGGGTATGATTTTAGGCCAAAATTCAGCATACTGACAAAATGATAACTGCAAATCCACGTTTCGCTGCCTGGAGTCCAGTTGTTTCCGTGAATTGAAGCGATTGCTTTTCTTTTCTTTAGCTCTCAGCAGTCTGTAAAAATATACCAAAGATTTCTTGTCAAATCTATTTGTACACTCTAAAAAAGGCTGGGTTAAAAACAACCCAAGTTGGGTTGAAAATGGACAAACCCAGCGATTGGGTTGTTTTAACCCAGCGGTTGGGTTAAATGTTTGCCCAATCTGCTGGGTAGTTTTATTTAAACCAACTATTGTTTAAAAATTACTATATGGCTAGCTTAAAATGAACCCAAAATAGTTGGGAAATTAAAAACCAGATGCAATTAGAGGCAACAATAATAGACAAAAGGTGAATGTTTATAAGCTTTAATATTTTATTAATATAAATTTAATAGCTTAATAGTTTATTAATATACATTTATTAATAAGCAATTTAATAAATGTTTATTGTTTAATAATTATTCATTGAACATTAATAAATGTTCATTTCCAACATACTTTGGGTTCATTTTAATTAAGCAATACAGTCATTTTTAAACAATAGTTGAGTTAAATAAAACTACCCAGCAGATTGGGCAAACATTTAACCCTACCGCTGGGTTAAAACAACCCAATTGCTGGGTTTGTCCATTTTCAACTCAACTTGGGTTGTTTTTAACCCAGCATTTTTTAGTGTACAGTCAATCACAAAGCTCTTTCCTGTTTTGAATGCGTTTTGTGTGTTTTTTGCAGCATTCACACTGAAAACCAATGCTGCCACTCAGTCTTTTTGCCACTCAGTTGGTGTAACCTCAATCACTCCAGCCATTTACCAAGCAGCCATGTTTGGTCGGTTAGCAAAATGCCTTAGCCCCTACTGTTAGACACTGTAACAGCACTATGTGGAAGCAAACATCTTTCTCCATTCAAATATTATATTAGGCTTTATGCTAGGATTTATGCATGCACACTTTGGGTGTAAGCACAAAATTATAGTAAAAATTAAGTAATATTATGCACAATACGTGAAATCCCGCACTGATATTCAAGCCCAAATAAAACGAGTGAGGGGAGGCGGGTTGTCAACTCGCTGTTGGAGAGATGACAGAGCGAGAAAGCGCAGCTGGTATCTATTGTAAATGAGTAAATGCGTTTCGGATATTTCACTATCAACATGTATCGAAAATCGATATTTTTTACAACATTGCTCTTTATTATTTCAGATGCCTTTTTAAAAGACTACAATTGAAAAATATGTATATTTAGGCTATATATAAAGTTTAACCCGCCAAAATGGCTAGTAGGAAAGACTGTATTACACAGCACTGTTGAAATCAGCCCACATTTGGTGGGATGGCCGGTGTTAATGTCAAGCCCTGGCTATTAGTGTGTTCTGAGAAAAAAAAAATTATATATAGTTTATATTTCATCATAATATAGGAGATATTTTATCAGTATCTGAATTAAGAGTTTAAAATGAACTTAAATGTAAAAATGTTTGCCTTGGACATCACAGCTTAAGGATCTCACTAGTGAAGGGCTCGGGACTGTGCCCATTCTTGTGATGCCATCAGCCATTCAGCATTATCATGAGGTCATGAATGGGAATGCTAAAAAAATGGATGTTTCTTCAGGCCTCCTTGGATTGTAGCTAAAAAAATGTTGTTGCCTTCAGTCTGTGTGTTGCTGGTTTTGTTTGGAACTAATTTTGTTGGATAAAAAAATAATAAAAACATAAGTTCCTCAATATAATTTTTTTATTTATTTGTTTATTGAATGGTTGCATGAAAGCTGTATCCCAACTGTGCTTTTTGGGCTGAATCACAACCATCTTATATTGCTTACATTTTTCATGTCATAAACACTTACTTTGATGCTACAGTTAAAAAAAAAACCCTCTATGTTGTCCCAAATCAACAGTTACTAGAAAGAAAGGGGGAGAAAAGGAAAAATGTGAGTACCAGAGCTCTTTCAAGAGTCTGCAGAGCTGGTAAATGGGATGAAGCACTTCAAGATTCATTTACATCACTATGACGTTGCTTCAGATCTCAGCAGCAAGTCATTGGCCAGTTAGAGATTTCAAGAATAGCCTCTCTACAGTCTTCAATCAGCAGCCATGAAAGAGAGCAGCTTAAGCATCCTCAAGTCTAACACTGCCTTCATCGTTATGAATTTTTTTTAGTTGACTTATTTCCATGCACCTTTGTGAAAGAACATGCAAATATGAATGTGATGGGGGTGTTTTCTGAGAAGAGTATCCACAATCATCAGCCATAGAAAACATAAATATTACATCTATGCTGCCTACATTTGAAAATTCTTAACTACTTTTTAGCAATATTTTTCAGTATTGAATGAAATGTTTATTTATAATCAACATTGCACTCATTCTTCTGTTTTTCTTATGAATCCATAGATGCATGACACAAGTGTGAGCTTGTTCCTGAATGGTCAAGAGGAGGATGGCACAGCTTTGGACACACAAACCCTAGCAGGGCCAGTTGATGACATCACCTCAGAAGGTGCTCTGTGGATCGGTAGGAGTTCTAACGGTAATGATTTCTGTACTTCTACATTCGTCATTTAATTTTTAATATGCACATTTATTTCATTTGAATTAGCTTTAGCTGCAATTATCCTTATTTGTCCTCACAGTTTCCTGTCACACAGAATCACACAGTTTCCTATCACTCGATTTGAGTACAGAAAAGGACACACTAATTTGCAGACATGTTACATTTTTTCCATTATAGAAATATTCATAAGCCTGCAACTAATCATAGTTGGAGTTTATATAGGTCAGGGGTGACCATATGGCAACAAATAATCTCCTCATAAATGAGATGAGATGGGATTTCTGTAATACCCCCAGGGAATGAAATGCACACATAATCACACACACACACACACACACACATACAGAGAGAGAGAGAGAGAGAGAGAGAGAGAGATTTTGAATACACATTCACAAGTAGTATAGACTTGCTAAAGTTTAAGTTTACTCTTCTGTCATTCTAATCTAAGCACAACATTGCTGTGTTTGTTAGTGCAAAAATGACAATAATTCTGCCCAAATCTATTAGAGGACATAATAAATTGGTTACCACTGCTGATAGTTTCTCTTATTTCCTAAATGGCACAGGAGAACAAGGAAGCAACCCACTGCATATAGTCTTCAAAGAGAGCATGCTTCATTTACTCAAACATGCACACACAGAATAGCTTCACATGAAAGTTGCAGTCTGTGTAATCCATTTTGCACACATTATAAACTCTACATACTGAGCCCAGGGGTCTGAAATGCTTGTTTGATTCATGTAGAACTCATGTGGACAAAGCATGAAAGGAGTTCTTATGAGATTAGAGGTACAATGCTGGGTTCAGACAAACATGACGCCATTTTAAACTTTTTACTAGAGCATAAAAATACAAATTTCGGTATGAATCTTTTATTTTTGGTGTTTCTGAATTTGTATGGCCATATTTAGGATATGCACATTTCACACTGTTTAATGAAACAATTTTACACAACATTTCAAAAGTTTTGAGTCAGTAAGATTTTTTTAAAATAAATGAATACTTTTATTCAGCAAGGGTGCATTAAATTGATCTAAAGTGACAGAAAATACATTGTTACAAAAAAACCCCCCTGATATTTCAAATACAGCAAATACTATTTTTTAATTGTCTATTCATCAAAGAAATCATGAAAAGAAATGTATCAGTTTCCACAAACATTTTAAGCAGCATAACTATTTTCAACATTGATAATAATAGAAATTTTACTTGAGCACCAAACCAGATCTTTCAAATTATTGTCTTGGTCTTGTTTAGTATAGGAGACTTCTTTCAAAAAGACCCCAAAATTTGGATTATCGTAGTGTACTTCTATTCAATTTCATTTAATATTGAATAATCTCGCTTCTGGTGTACAGACTGGTTTGTTTTACAGTCATTGTTGTCTGTAAGTAATGGTTTTATTATTATATACGTTACACTTTTCTTTGGCTTGGCATGTCTTGCGTTCTCATATATGCATACAAACTTCATTAGTTCATGTTTTTATGAATGAAATGTACTATATAAATACAGCAATGAAATCTCATATAAAACACAGACTCGGCACACAAAGATGAAAAGATTTCAGGGCAGACATCCATATGACATCTCAATCAGAGTCGGTTATTAGAACAGAAGTGATTATATCTTATCTGGTGATGTAGATGGACCCGCACGTTTAGGCTTGGATCTATGCCGCCCATCCAGCCGGTAGGATTAATGCTCACAGAGAACTGTAAATAAGCATAATAGATCCCACCATGCAGCAAGTGTCTCTTTAACTCAAATAAAGACACAGATAAGGTAATCCACTAGTTGCTATGGATCCTGCAGACCGTCTTCAATAGAGCCCATTGACTTTCCTTTCTTTTTCTCTCCAGGGTCAAATCAATTCATTGGAAGGATGCAGGATTTTAGATTTTATCCAAAGACATTAACCAACAGGTAAGCATAAGGTCAGAGGACATTAACATCAGATATAGTTGGTAGTTTTTTATAAAAATGTGCTATATAAAATCTGGGTCCTGAAGCAAAACCAGTTTAGAAATACGGATATGGCAATCAAATCATGCATTTCCGTATTTCAGAGAGATTGAAGAGGTGTACACTGGGCAATTCCCTCAACTACACACCCAGTCGACATGCCGCTGCCTCGCCAGCCACCCCAGAGTGCATCCCCTAGTGGAGAGGTACTGCATCCCCAATGCAGCCAATGATACCACCCACAACAAAGTGCTCCGCCTGAACCAGGATGCCCACCCACTGCATTACATAAATGACAACGACATCGGAACCACCTGGATCTCCTCCGTCTTTCACACTTTAGAGCTGCTGGACAAAGGAATAACCATCACTATAGATCTGGAGAACGGACAGTACCAGGTACATATGGCTTGTTGGGAATGTTGTTCCAGGACCAACAAAAATGACCTGAAAAATCCCTGCTTGGTTCATGCTGTGAATTTAGAAGACCTGAGCCTTTATTAGGGTTTATAGTTAGTTTAACTTGATATTAGTTTAGTTTACAGAGAATCAAGAAACTGTATGATTTGAAGCAGTGGTTTTCAACCTTTTTGACTCAGTTTGTCCAAGACTATATTCGAAAACCCTAATACTTCTAGTACTCATGTAATAAATGAGTAATATCACACGAGTAGCTGTGCGATATGGCTGTATATCAGCATGGCTGTGATTTGGCTGTAGGCATGAGGCTGCAGATAATCACAGCGTGCTGATATATAGCTATATCACACGGCTACGAGTGTGATATTGTGTTTATGCAACAGTTCGACGGCACAAGTGTGTAAATAAATAAGAAGGGTCTTTAAATCCTCTTTTGTGCAAAACTACTTCCTTCGGCCATGGATTCAAATCTCAAGTTGACAGTTTGACCAAGGCTCCTTTACTATTTCTAAAGCGTCACTTTAGAACTAATAACGAAGGAATGTTGAGTCCCTCCATTGAAACTCATTGTATTTTGTACAGTATTATTGAGAGAGAGAGATCGCCTGAGTGAGCATTACCTGTGTCTTTTATAGCCTAACATTCATTCTTCATGTCCATAATATTAAATCCATTAAAAAAACCCATTTGAATGTCTGCTGATGAAAGCAATCTTTGTATTTGTCCTTTTTACAGTTTTCCATAACAGCACTAAAACAATGTCCTTTGTTTACAAAAGTCCCTTTCAATTTAAAAGTCTCTTGTGACTGACTCATATACTTGTAAAGTTTGTGACTTTCACTCAATCCATATTATGCACTAATGGACCCTTTCTCAATACCAAATACAACATATTATTTATATAAAATAATATTTATTGAACAACAATATTTAAATTAAAAATAATAGCCATTATAAATGACAATAAGAAATAAACACAATTGTACAATTCAGTCAGATGTACAAAAGCAGTGCTCTACAGGATGTAAGTTAAATATAGGCTTAATATTAAATTACTAACTATTACTAATATTTAACATAGCCCAATTCTCTTTGCTCAGGATCCAGTAATAGATTAACAAGACCAAAGACTGCCCATTTATTGTACCCAAAATGAATTATATCTCATGTTTAACAACAATAAGAGTCAGCTGGAAACCCCCTAGCACTGGCCAAGATGAAGCTGTTCTCGGTGGGTACACAAGCACTGAATGGCCACTGACGGCCTGGAGCTCGCATATCCGAAAACGTCTAAACAACAAAAATAGGCACTATGATTAAATATGAGTCACATATTTCAGGTCTAAACAACTACATTCTCGCCTAAACTCTTAAAACTATAGTTTGTGGTACAGCAAGCAAAAAAGTACGGAGTGGAGTGATAAAAATGGTAGAAAGGTAGGAGTGCTGTTATCACTAGAAAATCGCATAGCTCTGAGCCAATCAGATTCGAGAACCAGAAAGAACTGTTGTATAAAAATAAATAAACTCAAAAATATGTCAGTTTTATGTTGCACATCTTTACTTTTAGCATTTTAGCACACTTTTAGCACACTTGTGGTTTTAGTATTGTAATTAATATAACTAAATTTAAATAATTTTAAGACTTAATAGGGTGCCCCTGGAAGTTTGCAGAGGCTTTTTAGTGGGCCCTTGGTTGATAACCACTGGTATAAAGTAAGCTTCAACCCGCCGTTGTCTATTTGTGTGTCTGCTTTCTCAAATCCAGACACTGGGTAGCGTCTTTTCCATTTGAATACACTAAAGCCGACCTAAAGTCCTTTGTGTGTGTCTGAGTGAGTCGCTCAGTCATCCATGTGGCTAAGCCAAGCCGAGCAGAGAGTCCAGCTGTAAAGAAGTAGAGGATTTATGCAGCTCTGCCTCAGTCTCTCCTCTCAATACCAGATAAAACACACCACCACACAGACTTTGAAGTGTCCACTTAGTCAAAGCTGCAACCAGTTTCTCGACAAACTCCTCAAAATGAAGCCACAGAGGGAGAGAGGGAAGAGTAAAGCGGTGCTTCAAGCTGTTCTTCAAAGCGCCGGCATGCTTTAGGAGGCAGCGGAGCATTGACTGTTGCTGTGCAGATAATAGATAATCCATTGCTGTTTAGTATTTCATGCATATTTCACCCTCTGTCAATTTTGCATGCTTCCTTTACAGGTTTTCTACGTGATACTCCAGTTCCTCAACGCTCAGCCCGAAGCGGTCCGCATTCAAAGGAAAACTATCAGGAACTCAGAATGGAAGGACTGGCAGTTCCTGGCCAAGAACTGCAGCTACTTTGGGATGGAGGATAACGGGCCTTTGGATCGTCCTGATTCTGTAAATTGTCTACAGTTGCCCAGGTACTGTATACACACACATACACACTCAAACACCCATGCGCTCTATACGTCCATCCACAGGCGCTTCTAAATCTGATAACAGTCCTTGAACAAATGATTCCTACCAAGTAAGCTGTATCAAAGTGGGTTGAGACAAGTTCCCACTTTGATAAAAGCAGTGGATTGTCGTTTAGTGGGAGTCAGGGAGCTTTTGGAGGATCTTAGGAGGAGAAAAGGGAGGAAAATGCTGCTCTTGGCTGCAGTCCAGGCTGCACAGATCTGATCTCTGCTGTCCTTGGCTGCAATCAAGACAGCAAAGATACTTAGCTGTTATGGACCACACAAGCACCTGGTTTCACATGCATACAACAGAGAAAATGAGGACAGTTATTTTAATGGGCTTGGGATGAGAGGGTTATCGTAACTATTTATGATGATAAACTACAGTTCATGTATCTTTTTGATGGTACATATACAGAAACGTGCATAATTGACCCTCACTAAATGATTAGTGAAAGTCATATTTAAATGATGCAATTAAGTAGCTGCTTCTCAAAGAATTACATGAATCCATTTGACATTAGTGTTAAACCTTGTTTTTAGGCAATTATGTAAATTTCCTATAAGAATTATGTTGTAGCATATTTTAGTCACCAGCTTAGCCTAAAACTGTTTTGTAAGTTTAGCATTCCAAATCATAAGACATTTTTTGTAATATTTAGCTTGTATAAAGATGTATTGGAGACAGCAAGAATGCAAAAAAATAAAATAAAAAATGCTTTCCCACTCAGCAACTGTTGTTTTTATTCTCCTAGAATCACTTTATGAATCATGGTTAATTACTCTAATAAATCAATACTCCCAGTTTCTGTTGATTTAAAAAAGTTTGAAAACAACTAAATGGGGAAGGACAACGGAAAGGGCCTTAGGCCGCGTGTCCACCAAAGCATTTGTAGCCAGCTGAAACGACTTGCTAAAAATTGACAGTGATGAGCGCAGTGTTTTATCAGTTGAACATTCTTTCAACTCCCATTGAAAACAAATGGTAAAGTATGCTAGCCACTGTAAAAAAAAAAAAAAAAAAAACGTTGGTGGACACACAGCCTTAGAGTAAAAAAGGTTGAAAACCACTGATCTACATAACATCATACTACATTTTAAGTTTGGTCATGATGAATATATTTCAAATGTAGGCTATGCATCCTGCTAAGATTGGTTCTGCTTGGAGAAACACATGGCCAGATGTTTCACCACTTTACTTGTCTGAATATTTTAGTTTACAAACAAAAGCTTGGACCCAATGACATGAGGGTCTGCACTTATCAGAAATGTCACATCAAAATATGCTGGGAGAGAGAGACAGAGAGCAAAGGTAGATGGAAAAAGAGAGAGAGATTGCGACAAAAGACTTTCTTCCAACAGGTTTGTCCTGGATAAGTCTACCGGTATTAGGGCTGAAACGTGCAGAAGCGCTCTGTGGATCTTTCTTGAGAGTGAATAATGCAGCAGGGGCTATACCTGTCCTGCCCCTGAAAAAGACTTTGAGAACTCTCTCATTCACCCCATTTATTCTTGTCCTTTGAGAAATCACCCTTTCAAACCCTGTACCACTAAAATATATTTTAAATCTGTATTAGTGAAATTTTCTTTCAGTAGTTCTGAGGTGCAAAGGAAAGACCTTTGCTTTTCCAATTTCTTTGATGTTTGTTCATTTCAGTAGCTTGTGACATGTTTCATTTTCAACCTGACAACATGTTAGCCTGCTGTGTCAAAACTTGAAGTTCTCAGTCTCTTTCAATCACTCACACGCTCAAAGCTAAGACGCAGAAATGTCTTTTTTCTTCTTTCTTTTATTAGTCAGGAGGATAATATAGGGTACATTTTCTGTTTGTAACAATTTAAAGGGTTTAGTTCACCCAGAAATCTTTTACTCATCCTTGTATCATTTCAAAACATGCCTGCAAGGCTTGCTTTCTTCCAAGGAGAAATGTTGAAGAATTATGTTGGCCACTCTTTTCCATATAACGAAAGTGAATCTGGTCTGTCATTTAAAAGCACCAAAAATTAAAAAAAAAGAAAAAAAAAGTTTATGACGTGTGTGTAATGAAGGGTCAACAGAGTGGAGATCCATTTGCAGCTTTTATTTAAAATACAATGCAGACAGGGGCAAATGCAAAGACATAAACAGGGACAGGCAATGCTTGAGGCAGGCGGCAGATAAACGGAGTCGGGTCACAGGCAGAGATAAGGGCAGGCAAACACAGTCCGGAACAAAGATCAGGGAATAAACAGTCCACAAGAAAACACTCAGTAGTGATCACCGGGGCAAATCAAGACTTCGCCATGTGTGCGTGTGTGTGACTGGCTTAGTCTATATAGTCCGGGTAATGTGCTGCAGCTGGGTGTGAGTGATTACGGGTGTGGGTGATTGTCAGGGAGGATTCTGGGAATTGGAGTCTGGAAATGGCTGCGATCGTGACAGTGTGATTTATTTGTGGACTATATTCCTTATCTTTTGAAGATTACAAGTGAATAACAAACTAAATTTGGGTCTCTTTCACATGCAAAGCTATCATATGACTTCAGAACAGGGTGCAGGGTTTTTTTTTTGGAGATTGAGATTTGGAGCCTGAAAATGTACTTGCATTTTATAGAGTAAATGGTCAGTTCAGTCTTTAACATTTTTCCTTTTGTGTTCCACAGAACAAAGAAAATATACAGGTTTCACATTCAGCCAGTAAATTTCTTGGAAGCAATGGTTCTCAACCTTTTTGTCTCCAAAACTAAATGTTTTCAGGGTTCATATTTTCTATGACCATTGAATTTACATGCCATTTCCAGCCTTTTATTTGTTTTTTATCATGAGATTCTATTCCCCCCCCCCCCCCACTCATTGGGAGCTGACTCTTTGATTGAAAAGGGATCCTGCATACTCTTTTAACAACATTTGTTTCTGTCTTTTGTGTCAGTGACATACCTTACTCCCGCGGAAACATCACCTTCAGCATGCTAACACCCGAGCCGAACCTGCGACCGGGCTACAACGACTTCTACAACAGTGCTGCCCTACAGGAGTTTGTGAGAGCCACACATGTAAGAATCCACCTCCACGGCCAGTACCACACCCAAGATGCAATGGTTCCTTTCCGCCATCGCTACTACGCCGTGGACGAGATCACCATCAGCGGCAGGTTCGAGACCAGCAGCACTCCGACACTTGTCAACCCCAATCAAGCATCACCCGTTCACAATCTCCCCTTTTCGCCCCCATAATTAACGCTTCCAGTAACAAACTTTGACATACATTTGTGGACCTTGTTTTAATTTGATTGGCTTTCCGTGTTTGATGAGAAAATCAGTAGGCGGATATGGCAGGATAATTCAGACTTTTTAGGTTCAAGACCAACTGGAGATGGCAGACAAATGATGTTTGCTAGTTTGACACAAGTGGGGGATCTATGACATGTCTGTTATTAGCCGCAGAGAGTAATGCCATGTTTAACACAGATTTTGTCTTCCAGTTAATGGTCTTGTAATTACAGTGAGGATGCCACATTTGGAAATCACTGGCAGGAAAACTTCAGAACTTCTTCTTGGAGGCTATAGGGAAGCAGCTAATCAGTATAAAACGTTCTTCTGCGTCTCTCAAGGATGTCGAATCTGTTCTTTTGTCTCTTCAGAAGCAGAGACATGGTGTTATATCCATGTATACCTTCAGACATTAAACAGCCACTGTTCTTACGACTATGGTAATTATGTCATTATGCAGGCAGCTGTAACTTGGCTCGCTCTCGCTGTGCGAGTATGTCTGAGTGAGCTAGAGAAGGCAGCTTTAATTAAGAGCTAGTTAAACTGGCACAGACGAAATCGAGATTTAGAGACTGTGAAATCTCATCATCCTCTGACATTCAGAGGTGTCCCCCGTCCTCCCCGCCTTTTCTCTTTTTTTTTTTCCTCCTGTATGGTTCTTCTTTTGCTCTCTGAGGCATCGCAACAGCTTCGCCAGAGAAACAAAGGCAGAGAGTAAACAGTAGTGGATTCACCCCCTTAGGGAGACTGACAGTTCAAACCCGTGAGAGGCTGAGAAGAGGATGTATGTGTGTTTGGGGACTAAAATGTGCGTAAATTCAGCCTTTGAGGTATTCTGACAGGGTGTCAAGCTGTGTCTGGGAGCATTAGCGTTTGCTTTACGCTCATACCGTAATAACCTCCAGCAATAATGACAGCCCTCTTTCTTTTCCACTCTCCTCCTCTTTTGTTTGCTTGTTAGGTTGTTTGTTTGAGTAACGGAGCTGAAGGGTGCTGCTTTTAGAGGGAGCAGTGTAAAGATGGGTGGATGATAATGTTGAATAAGGGCCCTTGAGAATGAATAATTAAAGCGATGACCTGCAGGTGCGTGTTCCGTCTGATGGAGACCTGTCAGGTCTGCTGTTGTACATTACGATACATCGTTGATATTTCCTCTGGCATTTATAAATGTTGAATGCGAAAGTCCTATTAGCCATGCACAGAGAGAATGAAGGAATGGAAGACTGATAGAGAGATCTAGAGAATGTGAAAAAGATAGAGAAAGATTTTGTCAGGCACCTTTGATGTTGCTGACCCTGTTAATTTGTTGGAACTTGTTATATATTTTCAAGTGTCCTGAAATAAATAAAGTGGAACTAAAAATTATAAATTTGGACAAATTATTATTATTTGACATAAAACAGCATGGCTTTTTGTCAACATGAAATCAGTCACTTTTTTTTTCATTTTAATACATTTTAATGTTCTTGGTCTTATTATGACAGATTCTACATTACCAAACATTGTCATGTCAATCTTTGAAAATACAATATCCGATATCCTGTCTAAAGTTTTTGTTTTGCCCTGCCTAAAACAACTTCCCTTTCTGCTGACATCATCAGGTCCTCTTATTTCTCAGCCAATCAATTCCCACTTTATAAAATAATGTCTTGTTTGACTTATTTTTATGTGTAAAATGTAAATATCCTATGTAATTGAGAAATGTGCCACATCATTTGTTGTTCTCACCATTTCATGCTGACTTTATGTAAAAAAAAATATCATGTACTCTAAAATATTTTGGGTTAAAAACAACACAAGTTGGGTTGAAAATGGACAAACCCAGCAATTGAAATGGTGACAAATCATATCTGCATAATCTGTATCATCATATCCTGTTTCCTGAGCCAGTTCCTTGATTCTTAATCCCATGAAGGAATTCAAGCAAAACAGATTTCTGCTTTACCTTGGGAACCAGTTCCACTAGATGCATGAAAAGAACAGAACTGAAGATTTTCCAGAAAGATGTGGGTTCTAATTGTGCGTTTTTGTCCCCTTAGGTGTGAGTGCCATGGCCATGCAGACAGCTGTGACACTAGTGTGAGTCCGTACCGCTGCGCCTGCCTCCCAGAGAGCCACACACATGGAGCTAATGTGAGTCCCGCAGGGGAGGCCCCCTTTTAATTAACCACTTCCCTTTAATGACGTGCTAGAGTCCTATTTAATGAACAGCACACTCAAAAATAGGCCTTAACGGAATGACAGGAAAAAAGCAGAGAGAGAGAGAGAGAGAGGACAACAAGAGACAGAGATCATTCCCGCACATATCCAGTTTCCTAATGAAAAGAGCTAGAAGAAGGTGAAAAAAGAAAGGGGAAGGAAAGAAGGAAGTGGTTTTGTGGCTAGCAATGCTCTAATCGTCCTGTCCCATCAGCCCCTGGGTGTCTCCATGATGAGTCCAGCAAAGATAATTATATCTCAGGGAAAGCTCTGATGACACGGCTTCAGTGCTCACACTTTTAGGAATGCCAGAACTCACCAGTGTTGAGAAGCTACTTTGAAACTGTAGTTTGCCAAGCTAAACATAATTTAAAGTATCTGAACTATAGTTAAGCTGTAGTGGAGAACTAAAATGCTATGAAGGGTTAAAAAAAATATTTAAACGAACCATTCAAATAAATTGTTCAATAAGATAGATTAGGGTGAACTGATTCACAAGAACAAATCAGACCTTCTGACACTACATATGAGAGAAACACCATTTAGGGGAGGCCATTTGATTTATAGCTTCACCAGAGCTGCGTGTGCAATACAATGTGACATTAAAAGCAGCAATGTAGTATTTGATTGCACTAGACAGCCTCTTGTTGGAAAAACAAGCCTTTTTCTGGGCAAGCCACATTGTTTGAAAGCAACAAGTGTGTCACGCTACTAAAAAATGTAGTTATGTTTAAATGTCCTGTATTTGAAGAACTGCTTTTGGCAATACAGTCTTTTCAGTATTTTCCAAGTTGTCCATTCCTCTCTGGAATCTCCTCATTGTTCTTCCTATTGAGAGTATGTGCTGTCCAGATCGCTGCATATAATTCTGAACATTGGGAGCAAGTCCCAGGATTAAACTTTTAAACCTGATGTTTGGTGATTTAAATTATTCACCAGATGTCATGCATTATTCAAGGCCAGACACGGCACACTCTCTCTACTGCTGCTACTGTTGTTGTTTTCACTGAAACAAACAAGGGCCACATCTAACACGTAGATGCTGAAAAGTGTGTGTGTGTAAATATGGTAAATATGGGTTGTCTCACCGCCCTAAACGCCCCTAGACCCAAACACCTGGCTTCGAGGAGGGACCGCCACCTGCCCCAGAGCTATCTGCTGTGTTTACTTACTAGCTCTGAGACACAGATCTAGGCTGGCCCTACTAATGTTTGCTTCCTCGTAATATCCCACTCAGAGCCAGTGAAAGTGCTGCTGGGATCTCATTTCTCATCTTCAGTGCACATTGACTGAAATGATTGTCACTCAGGAAAGTAGTGCTGGAGTTCACATGTACTGTATGTGACGTAGGTTATTCATGTCATTCACATTCCACAGAGAACGTTTCGATGTGTCCTGTTAATGCCTCAGCCATGTTCCACTGCATTCATCTCTCAGAAGCCATTCAGACAATGTCTATTAACAAATCTTAATTACCAGCATAGAGAGAAATGAGTCTACTACAACTCAACACATGGTTTGGGTGTAGCTGTATAAAAGTGGTGACGCTAATAAATGAATACTCGAATGCTCTTCTACACTATTCACGCTTTCATATAGAGCATTCATATTAGTGATTTAATTTGTCTGAAAGTGAACCTTTTGTGAAAAACCTGAATGAAACGATTCCCAAAATTAATTCACTACAACGATTTACTGATTATTTGAGGCCATGTGAGACTTATATTTTTTGTAAGTACTGAAAATATTAAGTTAAATACTGTTGTTCATCTCTGTTTTCAACTAGAATTTAGTGTGCATTCTAGTTTTTTTTATTTAGTTACCAGGTGCATCACCAGAGGTGTAAAGAATCCCTGAAAACCATACTCAAGTAAAAGTACAGTTACCTTACGGCAAAAATGACTCAGTTTCAATTTAAAAAAACAATTTCAGTACGACTTGAGTAAAAGTCTTAGAGTATCTGGTTTTAACAGTGCTTATGTATTTTACTCCTACTGAATGTAGGCTCAAAGATGCACTCGTCCTCAACACCTAAGAGACATGCCAGTGAAAAACAAGACGCAGTTAATTTGTAAGATTGTAAGCGGCTGCAATCATGACCTCATCTCATAAATAAAACACCTGTGATTCAGCAACTACCTGCTAATGGACTAGACACCATTTCCAACGAAAAACTTATTATGCGTTTTGGCCGTTCATTTACACGACAACGGCATTTGGTGGCCTGAAAATGCAAACTTTTGAAAACGGGTTTCAAAGCGCAAGTTTTTGAAAACAATCCCGATGTCATCGCTGTGTAAACTGCACAAACGCGAATCTATGAAAACTGTGACATCATGCACGTGTATTAAGTGTTTACTCTGTCCACCTTATTTTTCATTGTGGAAGAAAGGTGAATGTTTGATTCTGTGAATGTTTGAGACTTCCAACTTATTACCCACTATAAGGAAATAATGAGAAGAATATCAAAGTGCAGTAGCTAAACTGTAAAATAAGGTGGATTGGCATGCGCATTTAGCGTGAGTGCTCTGTAAAAAGAATGTGTATGCTCAGGCGCGTAGTCTTTCTTTACAAAGTGACATTGCCACCTACTTTCTAGCATGCATAATACACATTTTTAGTCATTTTCACAGATTCATGTGAACGGGGATAGTTTTGAAAACCTCTGTACACAGAAAAAATGTTTCCATTCTTAGTACATGGTTGTCGTGTAAACGTACCCTAAATATCAGACATATTCACAGTGTTTCAAGATGGAGTTAAGCATAATGAAATGTTAGTGTCCCTTCCACTGTAATACCTGCTGCTACAAAAAAAAAAAAAAAAAGTTTCAGTATCCCTTTAGTCTTTACTAGATTAACTATAAATGGAGAATGGCATTTTTGGCAATGCATTGCTAAAACCTTGTGTTTTCAAACAGGCTAAAGGTTAACTGTAGGCTCGCTACTGGTGCAGCGACGCGCAGACCTTTCCTGAGGGAGCGTGAAATTAGCCATGGCATTCACAGAGGCCTTTCACACGGGATGAAGGCCCTTTTCCCACTGGAGCCCGACTCCTTGCACACTGGAGACGAATACAAAACACACAATAGTTGTGTATTCTGATCTCTGTTTTTTGGTCTTAGTTTTATGGATGACATTCTGGATTTAGATTAGTCTACGTAATTGCATTGTCCATATTGATCAACTTTAGTCAACCACATGAATTATTTGGAAAGGGTTCTGTAGTTTTTTGTAGTTTTTACATTCCTGTCAGGTATTTTTACACTAATTTGATTGAATAAAATGACTTTTTCCATTTTATTAATACATTACACTTTATTTTAAGATGACATTGTTACAGTGTAAGTACATGAAAAATGTACAGAGTAATATGAATGATCTATATGGTTAAGTTTAAGGTTGGGGTTTGCTTTAGGGTTATTTGCTTGTAATTATACATCATTACTGTTATAACAATAGTAACTACACATAATGTATAACTACGTCACCTTAAAATAAAGTGTTACCTTTAAGTTTGTTTAAATTTTCTTTGGAAAAATTCCAAACCATATTATAAACTTTTTGATTATTATTTTATAAAATTATTTATTCCTCACTAAAAACAAAATATTCAGTCACTCTTCACTCCTCTTCTATATTCATATCTGGGATGAGTTTTTATAGGCTAATTTAAGTATGCCAAAACTGTTGCACCTATATTTTGCTTGCTCTGAAACTAGCTTCTGTGATATATAAAAATCTAAATCCCTGTAGCATGTAGTCAGACCCCTGATTGGCATAGAGGGCTGTAGTGGCGGGTGGTCTGTGTCTGGCTCTTCTAGCATCCAGCCTGCTGAATTTGCAATTCCCTCCGGGCTCACGGCCCACTACGGCTGCCCAAACAGCAGCCTGACACAGCGAGCCTCTGCCACAGCTTGAGCAGTCACTGGGGACTCCTTTGCTTTTTATAATACATTTTTAATCATTTCATTTGATGCCTCCTGTGTTCTCCGTAATTTGTAATGACTGTTCACAAAAATCAAATACTTTGCCAATAAAGGCCCAAAAAACTAATTTTTCTCTTCTTGCCTGTCTGTCTCTCTCTTTCGATTATGAGATGTTCGTTCGATGAGAGTGTCCTATTAAAATAGTTCAGTTGTTGAAAGTCACTTATAATAAATGAGCTGATTTTACTCTGTCTTGTACATATGGAAATATTGTGTTATTTGTGACTGTGGGGACTTTCTTATTGAACCTTGAGGTCGCATCTGGATATTGCTGATAAATGTATATGTAGATGATATATGTAGATGTGCTCTGATCTCTTACTCTCTCCAACAGTGCGAGCATTGCTCTCCTCTCTTCAATGACAAGCCCTTCAGAGCTGGAGATCAGGTACAGGCATACAACTGCCGCCCATGCCAGTGCTACGGCCACGCCTCTTCCTGCCACTACAACGCCAGCCTGGATCCTCAACCTGGAGAGCACTTCAGAGGAGGTGGAGGGGTGTGTGATAACTGTACACATAACACCACAGGTAACAGCATATGAGTTTTTTTCAGAGAACTATTGTAAATTTAAAGTAATTTAAATCTGGAAATGTAATTGAAACCTGAAATTTTCAGAATTTTCTGCTTTCAATTATATATATATATATATATATATATATATATATATATATATATATATATATATATATATATATATATATATATATATTACGGTACATGTATTCATCCTGAACTTTCACGGTACGGACGTTATGGTTCGGTTAATGTAGTCAGACGACAAATACAGTCATTCACAGGCAATCCACATTCCAATCCAGAAGGGGGCACGTGGTAATGCAACGCTGTTTACTAACCGCCACAACAAGAAAAAGCACAGAAGAAGAACAGACGATCTATGCATAGATATGTTCAAATGTAATCTCTCAACCAGTGTTTCTTTTGCAGAAAAACATAAAACAGCTTGAGAATAATATCTCACGTAGCATTACATTTACCTCAAGCAAGTCATTAAGTGTCCACAGCATGTTAGTTCACTAGAGAAATGAACTCTAGAGGGGAGCATTTCACTATATATATGCACTATATTAGCTTATATATTCATTATATTTACTTTACCTGTTAGTAACGTCTTAATTGTTTAATATGTGTTTAAATACATTTGTCATGAAAATAAATTAAGTTATACCATTAAAGTCATCCTGCTCTCTAGATATCCCAGATGATTATTGAAAAATCCACATCGGTCAACCTCAAGACCTACCTTTTTCATTTGTTTTATAAAATAATTTTGTATTGTTCCAATATGGTATGAAAACTAGATTTTTTTCTTTATAACAGCTGGAGAAATAGCAGTGATGTGATGAAAGCATCAAAAAGCAGAGCAGAAAAAATCGAAATAATGCATCAGAACGAAAACAGATGGACATTTAATGAAGTAAATCAGGCCATGCTAACAGGTTCATTGTTTCATATGCTGGGCATCAGGCGCAGTGGCAGGTAGGGATGAAAGAGGACATTAAAATGGACACCTTAGAAAATTACACACTCTCTCCGGACCTCTCCCAAGACTGCAGTTTTTTAATTTGAAATCATAGTCCTATGATATGATTGAATTTTAATAGGTTGACATCAATTTCCCCTCCCCCCCCCACCCATTTCCTTCTACAAGCACACATACACACTCTCTCTTTTTGGGTTTAAAGGCAGGAACTGTGAGCGGTGTCGGAGTCTTTTCTACAGGGAGGTGGGTGCGCTCCTGTGGACCAAGGACGTGTGCAAACCATGTGAGTGCCACGGCGCCGGGACCGCCAATGGCAGTTTAGAATGTGAGCCAGTAAGTGAAGACATGCACACACAAACACATTATTCATACAGAATTTTGAACCCCCATCATTTACCAAGTTTATTCCTCGCTTTTTTCATATTTATATTCTTTATTAATTATTTTGATTAACTTAGTAATAATTTCCACAACAAATGAGAGTACTTTCTACAGATTTTTGACTCTGATTCCATATGATCCAACTTATTGATCTGATATTTATGACGTTAAGTAACATTCAGAAATTGAGGTGCAACGGTACCAGCAAGGCAATCTCTGTGCATATGCAAAGGAAGACATCTGAGGCTTTGATCCCCGTCTTTGTGACAGACTTGAGAATTGTAGATTCAGATAACGATATTGGCCAATCCCTCTCGAGAGGGTTGCATTGATGTATTGGCTGAGGACTTTAGTATTCACAACAGCATTTATCAGTGTTTTGATCAGTAGGGAGTATGTAAAAGTGTCGTCATGAGAGCCTCTCTCAGGAGAATTCTCCCCCACCTTTTCCTTTATCTTAGCATCATGAAAGGCATTTTGGAGGAACAGATCCATGTCAATAGATATACTGGATGACAAATTCAGAATCAATGGCTGGGTCAGCCCCATGTTAGATTGTTACCTTATTTAAATTATCAGAATGATTATTTCCTCACATATGCTAATGACTTTACACTGTTAGTTGGGCTGTTTCTGTTAGGTGCTGGGTAGGGATTGTGGCACACAGTAGAAATTTATGTAGCTTGTGTCTTATGTTTTATCCTGTTAGCATTATTGATAAATTATTCAGGATTTGAGAGCATTTTATTATGCACAATTTTCCTTTTCCAACAAGAAAAGCAAAATAAATGTAGTTTATTCCGGTACATATTATATCAACAGCTAAAATATATACATGTATACCAGTAGTGTTTAAATCAATGAAGTCATAAAAGAGTATGCATAAAGATGATGATGATGATGATAATAATAATAACTATAGATAATATGATGATAGTAATAATAATAACTATTTTTTTATCTTATAATATTTTTTATATTAAATTATATTATAAGCATTGGCAAAATGTAGTTTAAAATAATTTTAGTAGTAGTATAGCAATTCAAACTAAATCATCGTTCATCTTCGGAACACATCTTCGGAACACAAATTAAGATATTTTTGATGAAATCCGATGGCTCAGCGAGGCCTCTGTTGTCAGCAATATAATTAACACTTTCAGATGTCCAAAAAGGTAATAAAAACTTATTTAAAACAGTTCATGTAACTACAGTGGTTACAACCTTATTATTATAAAGCAACGAGAATACTTTTTGTGCGCCCAAAAAAACTAAATAATGACTTTTCAAAAATATCTAGTAATGGATGATTTCAAAACATTGCTTCATGAAGCTTTACGAAGCTTTTGTTTCGAATCAGTGGTCCGGAACGCGTATCAAACTGCCAAAGTCATGTCAATTATTGAAATTCTGAAACACTATTGATGTAACAAAGCCTCGTTTACTGAAATCAGGTGACTTTCGCTCTCGGAAACACTGATTCGAAACAAAAGACTCATAAAGCTTTGAAGCAGTGTTTTGAAATCGGCCATCACTAGATGTTGTTGAAAAGTCGTTATTTTGTTCTGTTATGCACAAAAAGTATCCTTGTCGCTTTATAATATTAAGGTTGAACCACTGCACTCACATGAACTATTTGAAATATGTTTTTAGTATTTTTGGGTGAACTAACCCTTGAAGGACTTTTCCAAAAGTCAACTTGTCATCTTTCCAAACATTGGTTTGTTATTGACTTTCATATCAGCACTACGTATCAGAGTTCTGACATATAGAACTTTATGGCCAGTGTTCATGTCAGAAGTATCAAATGTTTCCCCTTATTCATTCAAACAAAAGCTGGTACTTTCAGTCAATCCTAAAGAAGAGATCTGCTTTGTTAAGCTACACAACCCTCTGCACAATGGCAGCTTGTGAGCTCAGGTGTTGTGACCTCTTCTCCCCCATCCTAAACCACTCCGTTCTCTGTAATGGAGATAAAAAGCATCCAGTAGCCCAATAGGGATGGGTGGGGTGGGGGGTAGAGACAGAGCAGAGCTGCCCATCCATGACTCACACACACTGCCCTGCTCAACTTGACTAATTGGAGCATGGTCACGTGACATTCTCCTTCCTCTGCAGATCGGGGGGCAGTGTAAGTGCAAGCGACATGTGTCTGGCAGACAGTGCAATCAGTGCCAACACGGATTCTACAAGCTGCAGTCGGCGCTGGCTGACGGCTGCCGCGCCTGTAACTGCAATACCGCCGGGACCGTGCAGCCAGATATTACCTGTCACCAGGACTCAGGTCAATGCCAGTGCAAGGCAAACGTAATCGGTACGTATCAAGCAGCATTGCGCCCTCCATCGCTCTTTTGCTTTCTTCTCCCATCCTTCTCTTCCTTTCTCTACAACTTCTTTTTTCTGTCTCTCAACCTTTCTCTCTGTCTCTCTCTGTTAATTCCCACAAACTTGATCAAATGTACAGAGCAAAAAATAAATACATATAATAAATAGATAGTTGACCTAAAAGCCATGATCTTCATTTTTATCAAAATTAATATTTATCGTGAAATTTACATGAAAAGGGAAAGGAACATTTTAGGGTCCAGTGGTATGACAAATTCTATGCATTTTAATTAATTTGACATCATAAAACAGCAACAATAGTTATGATATTAATCACAATCATGTTTGACTAATATTTGTTTATTTATTTAAATTAAGGGGGGAGGCATGGTCTTCTAATATATATATATATATATATATATATATATATATATATATATATATATATATATATATATATATATATATATATATATATATATATATATATATATAAATTATTTTTATTAACATATGAAACATATAGTGTTCACTTCACTGTGCTGCATATGTAAATGGAATGATGAAATTGTTTACCATCAAGCTTCTTTTTTTTTTTTTTTTGGCAAAGCCCTGTTTTTTTACGAAAATTTATTATGAGCAGCAGCCAAAAGGATTTTTCTTCCAGCTTTTCCAGCCATTCCAGGTCCTTTGCGATAAATCTGTTCCATTTTTTTTCTTCTTCTTTGTACCTTTGAACCGTTTTCTTATGAAATGCAAAAGAATGTTACTTAGAAGATCATGTGTATTGCTAAGCCTGGATATCAAGGGCCACCTCATTTTAATTTTGTAATTCAATGCCAAGTTGATTATAATAAACTGCCCCTGTCTTCCTTATTTTTCACGCTTCTTACAAGACCTGCTTCTTTGTTTGTAGTTCCCACAGGTATTTTTCAGAAATTAGATTTGATTAAGGCAATTTATTACCTCCAGCGCGTTTGAGGCCAGCCCCAGCTTCATAAGGACAAAATTTATCAAGCGTCCAAAGTACTCTGCGTACACAATGTGCTTTGAAATGTTGATGTATGAGAATATTATGCAGAAAAGCATTACTGATAAAATGTGGGCTGTGCTGGTGCACGTCCCACTCCATGGGTGCACCAACGGGTAGTCAAATGCACATATCACACCGGTTAACCAAATGCACTTCAGTTTAATCAAAAATAATATCTTAAGCTTAAAGATTTACACTTACATATTTTTGCCCGCACTTTGTTCTAAAAGTTAGTAATTAATTTCTTTTTATATTCACAGTTGGACGCCACACAATTATCGTAGCGTTTTTTTCCCAACATCTACAAGCCATGAGCACAATGACAAATTGCGGCACCTTTGGCGTGATATTATTGGGGTATTCATCTGTGTCACATTGTGCATTTAACATAATGTTGTAATGAGGTTTAACTGTGGGTAGGGAGCAATATATTAATATCTAAATTCATTAAAGTGGAGCTCTGTAGCGAAATACACAGCAGTGGAGAAGTGTGGAGTTCTCAGTACTTATGGCTGTAAACGGTTTGCCCTGTAGGCGCTGCTCAGCAACATTAGGAATAGATTACCTGTCAGGAATATGTATGGCGTATTCAAATAAGCACCGCACACATTTTAAAAAACTTGATATGATTTGATTCCACGTAGACCACTTTTTAGGGTCTCCAAATGAGCTGTAATTCTTTTTTAGCCTCGTAGTTATTTTTACTTTTTTTCCCTTCCACTGCCTTTCTTGGGTCTTTTAATTTATTTATTTTCCTTTTAGAGAAATTAAGTGTTATGCCCGAGGTGAATAATTCATCATTGGGAAAGGGGCTCACTTAATGATGACATTACCAATTTCGTTTTTTATTCCTTGTGTAATATTTCACTGGTTTATTTATTTGTTTACTATACACTACAGTGTGTTATGAGATGTGGGTTGTGATGTAAAGGCCAAAACCAAATCATTTCAGATGTTAAGGTTGGTGGTTTGTGGATGGTAAGGTGAATAACATTTTTTGAACGCAAGATAAATGAAATGCTGCAATCTGCAAATGAAAGCACACATGCACACATTTTTTCTGTTAATAGTGTTATCCACATAAATTGACTTTCACATTTTTGTTAATTTTTTTTTCCACATTTTTGTAATTTTTGTAATTTAAATTGTAATATAATGTAATGAAAGTAATGGAAGCCTGTTTCCACCTCAGAGTAATAAAATAAAATAAAATAAAATAAAATAAAATAAAATAAAATAAAATAAAATAAAATAAAATAAAATAAAATAAAATAAAATAAAATAAAATAAAATAAAATAAAATAACTGAAATATAAAGTCACAATATTTTGTGTAAATAGTTTTATTTGGAATTTGCAATTACACTTTAAAAATAAATATTTAAAAAATACCTCAAGAATAAACCGGGGAAATACAAAACTTTTATTCTGAAATTTTATTATTATAATATTTTTCCCCTTGAAAAGGCCAGCAGACAAAGTCTGTTGAGTTGTTATTTGACTTTATAAAATCTAAAGATTTACACATTTTAAAGTCACAGTGTTAGTTCTGTGTTACTCAGTGATGTTTTATTAACAAAGTTCGGGAGGAGCAACGTTCAAATGATCTACCCAATCAGCGTAAAAGGAAGCCTATAAATAGGTAGCTGACTCACCAATGTTCCTCAACAGTTTTTTATGCATCCCTCCATCACCCCATCTCCTCACACTCACCTAGTTACTATCCTAACCAAAGATACAGTACTCTGGGTTCGGGCCCAATACCATGCTCAGAGCCCTCTCCTCAGACAGCAAATATGCAATTCTTTTACACTTACAAAAGTTTTGCCTTGTAAAATTTAACAAGGCAAAACTTGAAACCTGCTTAAGTTCCCCCTGGGGCCCTAGTTGGGAATAGCACTGATTGCTGTCTCCTCTTTACACTTAGGTCTAACATGTGACCGATGCAACTACGGCTTCAAATTCCTCAATCGCACAGATCCCGACGGCTGTGTTCCCTGTGGCTGCGACCCACGGGGTTCCCTGCACCAGTTCTGTAATCCCTTCACCGGCCAGTGCGAGTGTAAAGATGGTGTGCAAGGCCTCCTCTGTGACACCTGCATTCCTCACTTCTACGGTCTGAATGGCAGTGGAGTCTGCCTTCCCTGCGACTGCAGTCTGAACGGATCTGTTTTCGGTACCTCCTGTGATGCGGTATCCGGACAGTGTAAGTGCAAACCTCACACCGAGGGCCGAAGGTGTGACGTTTGCCGGGACGGATACCATAGTCTGGACCGCAGCAATTCTTTGGGCTGTCTGCCTTGCCAGTGCGAGCTCAGAGGCACGGTGAATGGATTAGATGTGTGCGACAAGACCACAGGCCAATGCACATGTAAACACAACGTAGAGGGGCTGCGGTGTAATCGATGCTCCGTTCACACCTACAACTTGAGTTCTGCCAACGCCACACATGGATGTCAACCATGTCAATGTGACCACATGGGCACCGTGCCTGCGACCGTGTGCGACCCTGCTACCGGTCAATGCGTGTGCCTGCCCACACGCTACGGCCGAGACTGTGGAACCTGTAAACCAGGTTGGTGCTTTCAGACTAATTTGAATATCTTACAATGTGTGTATTTACAAAGTGTATGAGGTTTTGCAAGCTCATTATACTGTGTTGGCGATGCCAGTGAAGTCATAGCTTTTGTTGTTTACTGTGATTCCAAGCCATTGCGCATCGCATTTGAAGTATCTGCGTAAACATCTTTTGAATTACAAAGCACTCTCTTCCTTTCCTTAACTAATGACTCCCTCATATTTTGTTCTTGGCTCCACAAGCTGTTGCATTGTTTTGTTATTCCTTATTCCCTAGATTGTGCCTGGGAATTGAGTGTGTTTGGCAGTCACTTTGGCCGATGGCGTTTAACTAGCATAGCTACAGGCCATTCGTCCATACCCTCAATCAACCCCCTCAGTGGCTGTTGGGCCAGCGCTGGCCTCATGACTCAAGTGCACTTCAGGGGGTGGAAATGTTTGCACTTCCCTTATTCTTTGCAGCATAGTAAGTGCTAGAAGTGCACTGCCAGGGGTCCAAGTGTCAGTGTGGCAGGACCAACTGTACCAGCTGGTCCCTTTGTCTTCGTAATGAAGATTAACCCTCACTGTTTCACTGTTTACTGTAAAACCAACTTGCACTTTTGTATGCCAAGCACAGTCTTCCGAGGAAGTTACTCTTCCTTTCGAGAACTGTTGAGATTCCCAATTTTTTTTATTTGGAGAGTAATGCTTTATTATCCATTAAAAAAATAAATCCTTAAACCCTGCGTTTAAACAACGTAGACCAGTTTAGAACAAATTAGAGATTTTTGTAGGCCAACCCAAAAGTTGCATTACCCTGGTTTGCGATTAAAAAGTCAATAATTTTTATTTTTTTTTCATTGGTTTTTTAATTATTGCAGAATTTGAGCTTGTTTTAACCATTGACCTTAATTTAGGCATTTAACCAAAAACCCAGTCAAAACACGCATTGACTTCAGGATAATAAAACTGAAAGGGCAAAAATGCAAACTTATTTTTGGGTTTTAGGACTCCTGCAGCACTATATACGTATCTTCCACATACACTTCCTTTATTTCAACAGAAATAGTCCTCATGAAGCAATTTTCCTCATCAAGAAATTTTATGGGAATTTTTAATTCCAAGAAGGTTTTACAAGAGAAACGTTTGTTGCTGGCTCAAGACGATTAAATTGCTCATTGCTGGAGGTGACTACGGTTTTAAGTAGTGTTCCCTAATGAAAAATAAGTATGCTTCAGCATACTATTAAAAAGAGTACTTCTTTCAGGAATGATATATTTGAAAAGAATATACTGAAGTGCAAACTGAATTTAATGTTTTCAGACATTTAATTGCATGTTATGTACAGTTAAATGAAAATGTATTATAGTTAACATTTATATTAAATGCAATTAGTTGAACTTAAGAGTACATTTTACCCACTTAAGAAGGACTTAAGTACAGTGCTCTCAATATGTACTGTAATTGTAGTTTAGTACAATGTACAAATATTAACTTTATGTAATATTGAATAACACACTACAGTTAAAATAATAATCAAGTATTTTACATTTGCTTTCGGATACAAGTCAACATGTCAAAATAAGTGTACTTCTTTAAAGCACAACAAAAGATTATTAAAACATAATAATTTAAAATGCATTTTAAAGTAAAATGATTAATTGTACATTGTTACAAAGTGCACTTTTTAAATGTGTACTTAAAGGGTTAGTTCACACCCGTAAGACTTTTGTTCATCTTCAGAACACAGGTTCTACGCCAGAACGCCGACTCAGTATTGGCCGGCTCCTGCGTCAGCATCACACGCATGCGTTGTGCTTCTCACGTGAACAGCACCGGCTGATAACAAGTCGGCATTCTGCCGTAGAACCTGGAAGCGCTGAACGTAAAAAGCATGCAAAAATTTGACAATAAAAGATATAGTCAAATAAAGTCATTATTTTTTTATTTTTGTGCACAAAATATTTTCATCGCTTCATAAAATTAAGGTTGAACCACTGCAGTCACGTGGACTATTTTAACAATGTCTTTAGCACCACTTTGAAAGTGGTGGTTATATTGCTGTCTATGGACGAGTCATATACCTCTCGGATTTAATCAAAAATATATTAATTTGTGTTCTGAAGATGAACAAAGGTCTTACAGGTGTGGAACGACATTTTTGGGTGAACTAACCCTTTAAGTTATGGAAGTGTTCTTCCTTTAAAGGTGCCCTAGAATAAAAAAATTAATTTATCTTGGCATAGTCAAATAACAAGAGTTCAGTACATGGAAATGACATACAGTGAGTCTCAAACTCCATTGTTTCCTCCTTCTTATATAAATATCATTTGTTTAAAAGACCTCAGAAGAACAGGCGAATCTCAACATAACACCGACTGTTACATAACAGCCGGGGGGCCCTATTTTAACAATCTAAACGCAAAGTGTAAAGCGCACGCCGCAGGTACACTCAGGGCGTGTCCAAATCCACTTTTGCTATTTTAACCACGGAAAAACGGTCCGTCCCTATTCTCTTAATGAGTAATGGCCGTAACGTTCAATAAACCAATCACCTAACCAGAGGTGCAGTTTCTACCAATGCGCTCTAACAAAAAAATATTGCGCCATTGACTTTAGACTTTAGACCAGGTTTGAGTTGGTCTATGGCGCAGTCTATTTTCAGCTCCTTAAAATAGCAATGCGCCGGCAATGCGCCTGAACACACCTCTTTTTTAGACCAGCACACCCATGGGCGCACTAACTGGCTCAAATGCATTCACTAATTTAAGGACGTGGCGCTGAACGGGAAAACGCGAACGGCGCCGGACGCAAACTAGCAAACACACTTGCTCTGCGCCTTGCGTCGCATTGTGCCGGGTGTATTATAGGGCCCGGGGTGTACGCCCCCAATATTTGCATATGTCAGCCCATGATCGAGGCATTACACAAGGGCAGCCAGTATTAACATCTGGATCTGTGCACAGCTGAATCATCAGACTAGGTAAGCAAGCAAGGAAAACAGCGAAAAATGGCAGATGGAGCAATAATAACTGACATGATCCATGATAACATATTTTTTTAGTGATATTTGTAAACTGTCTTTCTAAATG
Source organism: Chanodichthys erythropterus (assembly GCF_024489055.1). Classification (NCBI taxonomy): domain Eukaryota; kingdom Metazoa; phylum Chordata; class Actinopteri; order Cypriniformes; family Xenocyprididae; genus Chanodichthys; species Chanodichthys erythropterus. The sequence goes on from NC_090238.1 coordinate 25,127,859, forward strand.
TTTCGTTAGCATGTTGCTAATGTACTGTTAAATGTGGTTAAAGTTACCATCTTTTCTTACTGTATTCACAGAGACAACACTTGCAGTCTGTATAATGCATAAACACAACTTCATTCTTTATAAATCTCTCCAACAGTGTAGCATTAGCCGTTAGCATTAGCACAGCCTCAAATTCATTCAGAATCAAATATAAACAATATAACAGTATACAATACTCACATAATCCGACGTATGCATGCAGTATGCATGACGAACACTTTGTAAAGATCCATTTTGAGGGTTATATTAGCTGTGTAAACTTTTTTTATGCTGTTTAAGGCAAGCGCGAGCGCCGGGGTCAGAGAGTGCACGATTTAAAGGGACTGCAACCTGAATCAGTGCATTTCTAATTATGCCCCAAAATAGGCAGTTAAAAAAATTAATTTAAATAAATCTCAATTTTGAGCTGAAACTTCACAGACACATTCAGGGGACACCTTAGACTTTATTACATCTTGTAAAAAAACATTCGATGGCACCTTTAAGTACACAGAAGTGGCCAAGCACATTAGCCATTCGTGGGTAACCAGTCAAACCAACATGAAAATGCCCAAAACATAGTTTTTTTTACTGATATCTAGCAATATATCTTTGTCTTATTATTTAAAATGTAAGCTTAAGCCAGCTTAGCTATGCTATTTTATACAGAAGGGAAACCATGCTCGCCAACATCCACCAATGGGCCTATGCATATGATATGAGGGCACTAAGCTTGCATGTTAACCAGACAAGGATGTACGGCCAACCCTCCCCTAGCTCTTGCCTCCCCACAAATGATGAAATAAGGCTGGCGTACCTGCTGCTCACCAAAGCCTCGGCCGCCCATGCCGGCACATAAAGCATGTGTACGGAGAGTGGGGCTGGCAGGAGTAAATTGAAAGCACAGGGAGCGGGGGGAGATCCATTTGTTGGAGGGTGGGGGGACTGATGACTGTGTTTCTGCAGGCCCTCCCCAGGCTCCCCCTCACGAAGCCCCTCTGTCGTATTTCACCGGAGGGGAAGCAGCCTGTGATTGAAACATCTCAAACTCAGCGCCCCCTGTCTGATTGATGCGCGCAGGAGCCTGACGGAGCCCTTGAGATTCAACTCGTACTTTATTCTTAAGAAGATATAGACAGAAAAGTGGACCAGCACACTCTTAAAGGAATATTTCACCCAAAAAATGATTACCTACTTGATTTTCTTTCTCCTGTGAAACCCAAAAGGAGATTTTAGTAAGAATGTATGAGAAGCAGTTTGTTTTTTGTTTTTTTTTCATAACAAAAGTGATAATGATGTACTCTACTTATCCCCTTAAAGGGATAGGTCATCATTTACTCTGCTCGTGTCATTCCAAAATTGTATGACTTTCTTTCTTCTGTGGAACACAGAAGTATTTTGTATGTTTCAACTGTTAACTTGTCCATGCAATGAAAGTCACTGGTGTTCAAAACAACATTGGAACCAACTCACTTTTTCACTGAAATTACATATAAAGAATGTACTTAAGTCCTACTTAAGTGGGTCAAAAACAAGAACTCTTAAAGGGATAGTTCACCCAAAAATGTAAATTCTTTCATCATTTACTCACCCTCAAGTAGTTCCAAACCTGTATTAATTTATTTGTTCTGCTGTAAACAAGAGAAGAATGTCAGTAACCAAACAGATTTCGCCCCCCATTTACTACCATAGTAGGTAAAATAAATACTATGGTAGTAAATGGGGGCGAGATCTGCTTGGTTACAAACATTCTTCCAAATATCTTACTTTGTGTACAGCAGAACAAAGAAATTTATAGAGGTTTGTAACTACTACTTGAGGGTGAGTAAATGATGGCAGAATTTTCATTTTTTGGTAAACTATCCCTTTAAGTTCAATTATCTGCGTTTGAAATAAATATAAATTATAATACATTTTCATTTTATTGTAAATAACATGCAATTAAGTATTTGAAAACATTACATTAATTTTGCACTCAAGTATATTCGATTTCCGTACTCTCTTTATTTTTTTTTTTTTTTTTAAGTGTGCTAATATTTATCAAGGAAATTACAGATTTTTTTTATTTTCATAGTGATTGCAAAAGAGGACGTAAATGCATAATGAGTCTGTTTGTTTCTTCGCATCCTGTCATTGCAGGTTTCTTCCTGTCGGAGGCGGGTATGAATGAGTGTGAAGTGTGTGAATGTCACTCGGTCGGAGCGGTGGGGCGGGTGTGTGCTGCCCACTCAGGGCAGTGTGTGTGTGCTCACCCATCACTGACTGGTCGCAGATGCGATCAGTGCCAGGATCTCTTCTTTGGATTTAATCCAAGTGTTGGCAGGTCAGTGCTATAGTCTAACACCCTTATTTCGGTCATGTTCGAGAAAGACGTTTTCATTTATTACCATGCAGCAAGATATATCTTCAAGTAAAAGAGAACAGTGTAAATCACCGTCAAAAATTACTCCAGACCTCCCTCCCGTCACCGAGACTGAACACTAGTGAATAAATCCCATTTAGAAAATCATGCACATCACTTTTCATAGCGATTTGAGCCAGTTAGCTGCTTACTGGCCCACGGGTTCAGGCAGAGCCAGCAAAGGTCAAATTAGCCATTAAAGTCCCCCGCCTCTAAACGAGGCTGCATTTTAATGCTCTCTGCATAGTTGATTTGTTGGATACATCAATTAGGTTGTAAATACATCATATGTTAGCTGTCTTAATGATATACTCCAAAGCAGCTCCCCAGCTTGAACATATGGCCTAAGTTGGGGATGGAAAACTTGGCATTCTCAGGAGTCAGTGGATTGGAAAATTATTTTTCATGTTTTTCTTCCCTCGTTTCCTACATACGGCAGATTTTCTTTTGATGCTTTTTATATTTAAGTCTTGGTGGTTTGGTTGAAGTCTCATTGAATGACCTTCCTGAAGGCTTGTAGGAGATGGTTAACTACTCCAGCCATGCTGGGTGAAGAAAAGGAACAGTGGGGGACATCGTCAGTGCTTCCCATATTAACCATCGTTTACCTTTTAAGTGTTCTCCCCCCCCCAAAAAAAATTAAAAATGTGATGTTGGGATGCGCAGTAGGTAGGGAGAACATTAATTGTTGGCTGGTGAGATGCAAATAGCATGAGCGTGTGTTTTCAATGCATCAACAACAGGGCTACCGGACATCACAAATTGTTAATCCATACGAGTCGTGACAGATCACTGCATACGCAATCCATCCAGCTGCACTCTTTCGCCCGGTAAGGATGAAAAATGAACTATTTAAACTGATTAGAGGGGAAGCTTGAACTGCATCAGGAGATCCTACACAATAAAGATTTCTTTATCTAAATATTATAAACTCATTTGTCCGCCTCGGAATCAATAAGACGATGCATCTTATTTTGTTTTCTTTTATTGGTTCGTCCGCTGCGGACCACCTAACAGAGGTAGTTAAAAACCCACAATATGGTTAGGGAAGATTAGCCATCACAGAAAATGACATACATAGGCTACATGGAGAATGGTGCTCGGCTAATCATTTAACCTTGGGGGGAAAAGTTTGATTTTACAGATGTGTAGGTCATATTCGTATCTGCTCACTGTTTTTTCATGTTGCTAGTCAAATTTCTTGTCTGCAAACTTTCCAGCTCTATTTGCAACACCTGTTCTAGACAAACATGGAGGCACAATCTGGAGTCATTTATTTGATAGCTGCAAGCTACTGATATATTTCAAATATGGAGAATGTAAGCATGTGGAACATAGCAATATTGGTCCTGATCACAGAATTTGATACATCAACTGGCTTCATTTTTGCATGACGGGGGAAGGAAAAAAAAAGTTCACTGTCTCCTTCTGAGGAGTCAAGGTCGAACCACATTGGGAAACGGGTGGCTTAGCCCAAAACGCCCCTCTAGTTGACAGAACAAATTTTCAGCTCATTAAGAGTCTGTGGCTTTTATCAGCTGCTTTCGAGGGTGTCAGGCGCTTGGCCCCCACATCACCCGCTGCTGGCCCCTCAGGGCCTTTCCTCCTCCATCCCCTACACCCCTCCCAGAAGTGTCACTGACAGGTGACTGTGAATGCCTCCATTTAGTCAAAGTGTCCCCCTTTCCCACACAGTCACACACGCACTAACATGCACACATTCACTTTTTGCAACTCTTCGTATCTTAGCCAGTCGGAGAGACTCACAGTTTTTTGTAAATAAAACTGGACTTGTTACTTTTGGTTAATTACCTGATTTCATGTCCTCTACGGACATGGACAATGTCACAAGAAGTGATACTGTTTTTTTATCTTATGAAAATGGTTTTTGTGTCTCTTGTGATCTTCATGTATCTAGGTGTGAGCCGTGTGGATGTGATCCTGTGGGGGGGTTCAATGGCACGTGCCACTCCCAGACGGGGCAATGCTTGTGCAAGCTTTATGTGACCGGAGATAAATGTGATGCCTGTGTGGAGGGAGCCAGTCACATGGATTCAGACAACTACCTGGGCTGCAGTAAAGGTCTGAATCAATATATACTTTTAATAGCAGTGTTATTTTAGTATTATTTATATACTATTATTGTATTTATCAATATATATAGATTTTAGAAATTTTGATATGTGCTATTGTCAATTTTTTTTATACATATTTCCATTTAGCTTTAATTAATTTTTATTTTAGTACTTTATTTCAGTTAGTTAACTAAGCTAATGGCACAATACTGCAATAAGCATAACAACATATGCGCAATATAAATAATATATTTTAATGATGATTAATGAAATTGGAGTTTTTGGTGCTTTCGTGTTGTGTTCATGCTGAGCTCTGGTTTACACTTATGCGCTCATATTTTCCCAAATATAAATTGGTTTTGGAGTAAGTAGCTGGAATTTATTAATTTTGAAAGTATGTTCATTGCTGTCATCCATGGTACAAGATGTCAAGCGTGATTTTGCCTGAAATTAAAGGCAAGTGGCTAAAAGAGTGGCAGGTTCTTCGATATATCTTACCTCATCTTTGGTTTTTAATAGGAAATACTTCAAGATAGAAAAGAAAACTTGTCAAACCATGTCACCGGAGTTTAAGGAACTTTATTTGAGCGCCTTAATGATAGTAAAATTCTTTGGCTCAACACATTTGGCTCAAAAACAGGAAAATGCCTCTTATACATCACATCACAGAGTTTCTTTGTTGTAGTGACTGTAATTTAAATGCAGATTTTACCAATATAGTCAAATTGCTTTCCAAGTTTAAGAGAAGCATACCTAAGGTCAGAACTCACTGCCGTCACTCAAATTATGTGATATTCACGCTGCACTTATTACATACTTTATTCAAAATACTTACAGGAGCTGACACTCAAATATAATCATGTTGCATCCTTATGTTATAGCTGAACATTTCTATATTTTATAGCCCTTCTGGGTTCAGTGTATATCTATTTTATAAACATTCAGCATGTATAATGAAAGGTGACCTGTTTATGGGTCTATATGTGGTTCAGCACTTAACCTCACAGAGACTCTCAAAGCCCTAATGTCTCCCTCCAGTACAGTGTTTTTATTAAGTTAGCATTTTTTGCATGTAACAAATGATTGTTGCTCTTGTAAATTTATAGTCCATTTTCCCTGTTAGCTAGCATTTGTGGTGCTTTAACCTTGTGTCTTCCACCTCTTTACTGTAGTTCTTTTTCACGGATTTATCACCAATATGTACTGTCTTAAACCACTTCTGTTCAGATCCCCGACAGCAGCCTCCTCCCCTCGGCCGGGTTTTGAACTCCACAGCCATAGAGCTGAGCTGGAGAGCCCCTGACTCCCCCAACAGCAATGCACTGACATACATGCTGCTCCGAGATTCAGAGATCATCCAGATCAGCTATAGCCAGCACCCATTCGGTTAGTCAGATTTTCTGAACGTCAAATGTTTTATGGTGCTGCCATTATGTCTTTGCTTGTATATATAATTTAATATTGTGTTCTGGAATGATACTTTAACTCTGTGCCCTAATCAAATGTGATGCAATAATGTTGATAGATTAAAATTATATAAAATAGAAGACCCTGCAGACTCTCATTACTGTATTAAAGGGATAGTTCACCCAAAAATGAAAATTTGATATTTATCTGCTTACCCCCAGTGCATCCAAGATAGGTGACATTTTTTCTTCAGTCGATCACAAATGATGATTTTTAACTGCAACCGCTGCCCTCTGTCATTCAAATCATTGCAGTAGATGGGAACTTCATCTATAAGAGTGAATAAACCTTGCAAATCCAAATGAAACCCTGCGGCTCGTGACGACACATTAATGTCCTAAGACACAAAACGATCGGTTTGTGTGAAAAACCGAACAGTATTTATATCATTTTTTACCTGTAATACACCACTATGACAACGGAAGTGATGTCTCGCGCTCATTGAAGTATATGGGCGAGACATCACTTCCGTCTTAAGAACGCGTTTTTTGACCTCACTAGCAGGAAGCTGAACGAAGTTGGACATAGTGGTGTATTAGAGGTAAAAAATTATATAAATACTGTTCGGTTTCTCACACAAACCGATCGTTTCGTGTCTTAGGACATCAATGTGTCGTCACAAGCCGCAGGGTTTCATTTGGATTTGTCTAAGCAAGGTTTATTCACTCTTATAGATGAAGTTCCCATCTACTGCAATTATTTGAATGACAAGAGGGCAGCGGTTGCAGTTAAAAATCATCATTTGTGATTGACTGAAGAAAAAATGTCACCTACATCTTGGATGCACTGGGGGTAAGCTGATAAACATCAAATTTTCATTTTTGGCTGAACTATCCCTTTAATTTGACCTTTTTATGAAAAAGCAAGATTAGTTCAAGTCAAGTTGCAAAATGTCATGTGGTGTGAATCCCCAAAGACAAAGTTTTTTTAAATATATTATATATTAATTCTTTAAATATATTATTAAAATTTTATTTATATATATATATATATATATATATATATATATATATATATATATATATATATATATATATATATATATATATATATATATATGTTCAACAGTTCTGTCTGGTTCTCGAATCTGATTGGCTGATAGCCATGCAATATTTCCTACCTTTTCACCGTTTGTATCACTCCGCTAGAAATGACTGTCATAGGAAGTAGTGCTGCACAAAAGAGGGTTTTAAAGACACTCCGTTGTTGTTCTTATTTATTTACTCACTCATGCCGTCGAACTGTTGTATAAACGCAATATCACACGTGTATCAAACTATATATATATATATATATATATATATATATATATATATATATATATATATATATATAGTTTTCTATTAATTGAATCGAGATATAATGTATCACGGCTTTCACAAAAATATTAAGCAGTACAACTGCTTTCATCATTGATAATAATAAAAACTGTTTCTCAAACATCAAATCAAAATATTACAATGAGGATAAATTGCATTTTAAAATATATTAGAATACAAAAGTTATTTTAAATTGTAATAATATTTCACAATATTACAATTTTTACTTGACCTTGAAAAACGTATTACCAGGCCTTGAGGACTATAAGAGACTGACCCCTGAATTTTTGAATGGTAGTGATGTCATCATTAACATTTTCATCAGCACCAAATTCTCATTTGACAGCTTCCTCTTTCTCATTCTCATACAGGAACTATGCATTACACAGATGCTGATTTGTCTCCTTACACAACATACTCTTACCAGCTCATCACCAGTAATATCCGTGCTAACACCAGCAGTGCCGCAGTTAAATTACGCACCCTGTCGGCTGTACCCGAGCAAGAGGAGCTCCAGTTAACCCTTGTGGGTCGAGCCAAGCCCACCAGCGCCTCCTTTAACTGGACAGAGCCCTTGAACACCACTGGTCCAATAGACAGCTATACCCTGAGCTCGATACAGGATCTGACCGGAGAAGAGAGGATGCATTACACAGGACTTCAAACAGAGGCTACTGCTGAGGAGCTGCAACCCTTCACTCGATACAACTTCAGTCTGCAGGCTTGCACTAACGGAGGCTGTGCTCGCAGCGAGAGTCTGATCGTACTTACCGCTCAGATACCTCCCCAGCAGCAGCCTGCACCCAGAATCACAACCCTAGGGTCCTCTCAACTCAGAGTGGACTGGGAACCTCCAGTGTTACCCAATGGTACTGACACACTTAGAGCATTTTTTTTTTATTTATTTTTTTTACTGTTTTTAAAATGGGGCACTTTGAAAAATGGGGGGCACACATTAAAGGTGCCATAGAATTGAAAATTGAATTTACCTTGGGATAGTTGAATAACAAGAGTTCAGTACATGGAAATGACATACAGTGAGTCTCAAACACCATTGTTTCCTCCTTCTTATGTAAATGTCATTTGTTTAAAAGACCTCGAAGAACAGGCGAATCTCAGCATAACACCGACTGTTACGTCGGGAACATTAATAAGTATGCCCCCAATATTTGTATATGCCAGCCCAAGTTTATGGCTTTAGACAGTATTAACGTGTGGATCTGTGCACAGCCGAATCATCAGACTAGATAAGCAAGCAAGAACAATAGCAAAAAATGGCAGATGGAGCAATAATAACTGACATGATCCATGATATCATGATATTTTTAGTGATATTTGTAAATTGTCTTTGTAAATGTTTCGTTAGCATGTTGCTAATGTACTGTTAAATGTGGTTAAAGTTACCATTGTTTTTTACTGTATTCACGGAGACAAGAGCCATCACTATTTTCATTTTTAAACACTTGCAGTCTGTATAATTCATAAACAAAACTTCATTCTTTATAAATCTCTCCAACAGTGTGTAATGTTAGCTTTAACCACAGAGCATAGCCTTAAACTCATTCAGAATCAAATGTAAACATCCAAATAAATACTATACTTACATGATGCTTGACGAACATTTTGTAAAGATCCATTTTGAGGGTTATATTAGCTGTGTGAACTTTGTTTATGCAATGTATTATAGAGTCGTGAGCTCAGGGGCGGGGAGCGCAAGGATTTAAAGGGGAAGCAGCCCTGAATCAGCACATATTTAACGATGCCCCAAAATAGGCAGTTACAAAAATTTATAAAAAAAAATCTATGGGGTATTTTGAGCTGAAACTTCAAAGACACATTCAGTGGACACCTTAGACTTATATTACATCTTGTGAAAAAGCATTCTAAGGCACCTTTAAGGCCTGGGTATATGTTAGTGGTTCTCAACCTTTTTGAATTGAAGGCCTCCAATTGTACACAATATTTTATTAGCCCCAACTGTCTAACACAATACTTGATTAGCCACAATATTTGGTTAATTTACCACAATTAGTTTTGAGATTTTTTAGAAGTTTCAAGAACTATTATTACTTTATTAAAACAATAGTTGTTGAGGGGGGAAATTATATATATAAAAAAATCAGTTATTTATTTTTTCCCCTTAATTAAATTATTCTAAGTCATCCTGCAGCTCCCTTAGAATTTTGATGAGGCCCCTCAATGGGCCCCAGTCTCCTGGTTGAGAACTAAAGCCGTGCACACACTTAACGATTGTAAGGCCGATTATGAATGTAAATTGATACTTATGACTGATCGCTCTCAAACGCGTCCAGTCAGAGCCAGTTGCGTTCAGTCTGCGATTACAGTCGGTGTTCAAATTCCATGTGTGAGTATATAAATCGGCTCCAGTCGAAGGAAACAATAGGTATGTGTGTTCAGTTCAGTCTTAGGTGTGTCCCCGGCTTAATGCGTTCCCATTGTTATAATGAACGCTATATTTTTACATATTTTTGGGGTATTTTGTTTTATTTTATATCATTTTTTTTTTGTCTTCCACCAGACCTAATATGATGAAACAAAATAAAATAAATAAATAAATAAACAGCTTATGACATTCCTAACCACACACTGATTAGTACTAGGATGTTAAACGTATTTTTTAAATTTAAATATTCAGATAGATTAAACAGATCAGTCATAAAATTTCTCTCTACTTTTTTTTTTTTTTAATTTAGAGGGAGTATGATTTTGTTAGACATCATTTATTTAACAGTGATTCCATGGCGGAGCAGAAATGCTCTTCTGCTCTGTCGTAGCTTCCTTTTTAGCTGTCTCCAGCTACATCATTACAATAATGAGAAATACTATTATAGAGATGCCATTTGATCTCAGCCAGGATGAAAATTAATTCCTTACGAACTTTAATCTACAACCAAGAGGCTTGATTAAGGCTCAGCCCATGCTTCATTTCGCAATATAAACTGATGGGACTGTGCGCCGCAAAGAAACATTTCATATTTAAAACAGTTGATTGCTGCATACAATTATGTATTGTGCCTCGCGCCATTGAAAGCGTCACAAAATAGCCCTCTGTATATCAATGACTTTTAATGCCAGTTATCATGCTTTTTGCCAAATTAGCTCATTAACATGGACCATTATAAAGTGCCCTTAGAGGATTCTCTCAATGAATTTCTTCTCAGTTTAATTGTGTCTATCTGATTCTCTCTGTCTGCCTCTCTTTTCTACATAATTTCATGCAGCAGCTGTAATTGTGTATTGTCAATGGCCAGTCTTACATCTCAATATCATCTGCCTCTTTCTGAGGCTTAATAAGGGATTGTGGAGGAAGGTATTGGCATATATAGGTTTCATGCATCTCTTTTTTTCTCTCTCCAGGTATAATTATCAGGTATGAGCTCTTTATGCAGCAGCTGAACGAGTCGCAGAGAAATGCCACCAGTCACAGTCCAGAGCAAAGGGTTTTCCTCAGTAGTGGCTGGCTGAACCCACGGCCATCGATGAGTTCAGCCAATGAGAATGCTCTAACTCCACCTGAGAGCAATGCGGTGGTGTCGAATCTAGAAGCATTTTCCACCTACCGCTTCAGAGTGCTTACGGTTAACATGGCCGGCAGTACCCTGTCAGAGTGGGCAGTGGGACGTACCGCAGAAGGAGGTCAGTTGAAGAAAGAAAGCCATTTACACATTTAAACAAAAACCAAAGCTAAACTATGATGACTGTAACTATATAAAATGAAATGAAACTTTGTATTAAATTTTAAAAATCACTTTTGTCACGGACAGCTCATTTCATTTTGTTTTATATCCGAAGAGATTATGAAACAAATTATCTTGAACAACACTCGAAACAGTTTGAAATAAACAAGTATAGCATTTCATAGGCCACAAACGCGGCTCCATCCCGCAGAGAAAATCCTGCATCTTCAGTCTTTATTTAGATGGGAGCCCTGGAGAATTGATTTTGAGGAGATGCTTATTAAGCAGAGAAAGAATAGGTGGCTAGTGTTACAGCGTAGAATGACAGTTCCTGAAAAACGGAAATGAGGAATTAGCATAAACATGTGAGGGATTGTTTATGTGGGATAAATTTTCACCACAAGTGCTTCACAGGAAGGAACCCATCCAGGCTTTCTCTTTGATTTCAAAGAGAAGACAGCTGAAGCTCCATTTAGTGTTTCTGTCAACTTCCTCTCTATATTTTGACACTTAGAGGGAGGTGTACTTTATATTTTTTATATCTGGCCATGTTTTTGTTTGACGAGATGCACTTGAGTTTGCAGATTTCTTTGTCAAAGGTTGTGTTAAGAGGACAACCCAACAGCTGTTTGAAGTGAGTTAGGATTGAACAGTGTAGAGCAGAATCATTTTGTCAGTTATTTTAAAAAGAAATTAGAATTTATAAATATGCTATTCCATGGAAGAATAATATTTTATTTATTTTTTTTTTCCATTATTTATAGTTATATTCAGTAAAAATATATTAGTAGCAATTAAACATCATTGTTATTATTCTGTTTTCTTCTAAACTATTTTTTTTTTAACTCTAACTCCTCCTAGAGCTTTAAAGGGTTAGTTCACCCAAAAATAAAAACTCACCCTCATGGCGTTCCACACCCGTAAGACCTTCATTCATCTTCAGAACACAAATTAAGATATTTTAGTTAAAATCTGATGGTCTGTGAGGCCTTCATAGGGAGCAATGACATTTTCTCTGTCAAGATCCATAAAGTTACTAAAAACATATTTAAATCAGTTCATGTGAGTACAGTGGTTCAATATTAATATTATAAAGCGACGAGAATATTTTTGGTGTGCCAAAAAAACAAAATAACGACTTATTTAGTGATGGCCGATTTCAAAACACTGCTTCAGGAAGCATCAGAGCATAAATGAATCATTGTGTCGAATCTGCAGTTTGGAGTGCCAAAGTCACGTGATTTCAGCCGTTTGAACCACGATACGAATCATGATTCGATATACTGATTCACTGTGCTCCGATGCTTCCTGAAGCAGTGTTTTAAAATTGGTCATCACTAAATAAGTAGTTATTTTATTTTTTTGATGCACCAAAAATATTCTCGTCACTTTATTATATTATTATTGAACCACTGTACTCACATGAACTGATTTAGATATATTTTTAGTACCTTTATGGATCTTGAGAGAGGAAATGTCAATATGAAGGCCTCACGGAGCCATTGGATTTCAACTAAAATATCTTAATTGTGTTCTGAAGATTAACAAAGGTCTTACGGGTGTGAAACGGCATGAGGGCAAGTAATAAATGACAGAATTTTCATTTTTGGGTGAACTAACCCTTTAATGCTACAAGCACCAAACTCTTAGAGTGTTCTGAAGTTTGTTGCCATATCTTTTCTAATTGATCAGACTTATGGTTTTCTTACAAATTACGATTAAAATTCCAAAAATACCATAGATTTGCATTGGCTGTAATACTAATGCTGTCCTATAGAGGGGCAACAGGATAAGACACCTATTATTATGTGGACTCTTTAACTCTCCATTTTCATCAATTAAAATGACAAATAAATGCATACCCCGAGAGCACTCCACAAGTTATGTTTGTTTATATACCATCTGGATACTAAGTATTGATCGGATGAATGCACGTTATAAACAGTTTATTGTACAGGTAAGTTAATCGCCGTTCTAAACTAATGTGCTGCGACATTGTAGCACACGCACACACATACAGACACACATCACGTGCAGATTGCAAGCACACAGAAATGTTCAAAAGTGCAGAAAGGCTTTTTCCTGTGATTTATCAATAAAATAGCTTAGAAACTGAAAAGTTATAGTATATATTTCTTTCTGGTTTTGAAGTAACTAAAACACACAGCTTCACTATTAGTAGAGAGACGCTGCGCAGACAGGTAGGATTAATTCACACACGCAATCGCTCTCTTACTAATGCATTCAAATAAATGTAATCTTACTGTGCTGCTTTATCTGTATCTGATCTAGACAGACAAAATAACTCATAGACAAAAGACAACATAACTAGACAAAATAACTTAATTCCGGTATTCTCTCAAACAAGTCTTAATTTTTTCCTAATTTTGTGAATTAGTGTCACAAGTAAGTTAACTTGTTGGAAAACAAGACAAAAATGCTGATTAGGAAAATATTTAATTGTTTTGATGAATCATCTGTTCTGCCCCACAGTACCAGAGTACATGCCCCCTCCTCAAGTGTCTCCTGTGTCCTCGTCCTCACTCAGAGTGAGCTGGGAAGCGCCACAGGACAAAGATGTCAGGGGCGAAGTGACTGAGTACAGAGTCAACCTTCACCAAGAACAAATGTCCAACCCATATGCTCCACCTATAGTATCTCAGGTATCCATTGCAGCACATTAAACTTTTTTCTTGATAGAAAAGGGCCACTGCCAGAATATTTACTATACTTTGCCTCATGCATCACACAGAACACTTCCCATTGCTCCATTTTTTCAAGCAAGTTTTCTTTTCCACTTTCTTTACTATCTGTTGCTACATTGATAAAGAAAGTTTACATAGAAATTTTTTTTACCCCAATAACCTTCATTTCTGTCCAGTTTGATAATTCCATAGCTTGTGACTTGTGTCCCAGTATGCATGTGGCGTGGGCTGAACTGTCCAAAAAGGTCTCCTCTATTACTCATGTGAATCTTTGTGTTTCTTTTTCTTCGTTCGGGTAGCAAACCTTTAAAGGTTAAAGTAGTGTCATGTCCTGCATGTTAGTCTGTATTTAAAGCACTGTTTTCCATATCAGAATCACCTTTCCTGTCTTCGTGGCAAATGTTTCAAGGATGTTTTTTGAGATTACTTTTCTTGAACAATCCTCTTTTTAATTGGATTTCATTATCTTAGATTTTAATTAGTTTGATAAGTGTATGTTAGCATTGATGTTTTCCATCAGTAATCTACAGATATGCACTTTTTTAATAAATATGTTAGGTCAGTCAGGTATTGAATGCTCTGGGGGTGTGATCTATGCAGTGTGTGTCTACACGTGTACATTCTTATGAGCGGATGAAAAGATCTAGCTTTTTTTTAAAGTTTTGTGAACTGAATGAGCTTCTATTGGCATATTCAGTTGCTGAAATGTTGCTTGTACTTACTGAGAACTGTTTTCAACACTACATACAGTCAACACTTACTGTACAACTGAGCAATCTTAGGAAAATCAAACACGCTTTCCTAGATTGTTTCTGTCTTTGATAAGAACAATTGGGTAAAACGATTAATTTAGGAAACTGATTGTTTAAAATGGTTTGCATTTTGTTATCAGTAATGTACATTAGGGTGTTTGTCGCATTTTCTGTTATTTAGTTCATTTCTGTTATTTGGTTAATGTTCCTTGCATAAAATATCACAGAATCACACACACTTCACTCAGGCTGTTTGCGAAATTACGTCTCACAGGAAGTTTTCAAATTACTTTGTAAGTTATTAAATAAAGAAATATGAATTTTACCTAGAGCTGCATGATTCTGGATAAAATGAAAATCACAATCTTTTTGGTTTCAAATCGAGATCAAGAATCTCCCACGATTCTGAATATTAAACTAAACAAAATAACATGTAATTCACTAGAGGTTCTGACAAAATATTAATTGCTGGACTCTATCTGTTTAATTAATTTGAATGAATTATTTAAAAAAAAAAAATGGTTTTGAATGAACTCAATGACTCATTAATAAATACTTGTTTCATTACTTGATGAATCAATGTTTTTGACGGAATCTTTTGAATAAATGATTCGATGACATTACATTTTTAACAGTCACTTGTCACTTGTAATTGATACAACCGTTATTTGAAGCACCAAGTTAGTTTAAAAAGGTAGTTTGCTCTATTTTGATCGCTATTGTAGACATCAGTGTTTATATCCTAAATTTAAACTTTTATCTAATTACTTCTATGATAATTTGAATATTTGTAACACAGAAATAACTACTGTGTGGTCCAAAACTGCCCTCTCTGGCTCAGCACGGCAGCACAATCACTGATTTGAATGTGCCAGTATGATTGTATCAAAGGTTTAATAGACACGGGCGAATCATTGTCATTAATAAAATAAGATTGCTTGGGTGTTTGAATCGAGATTGCAATCTTTTTATGATTAATCATGCAGCTCTAACTGTACCTCACCTTCAGCATTATAATTATTTTACCCGCACTGGACACTGCATGTCATGCCATACCTCTCAGGGATGGCAGATGCCCGTCTTTAGTCGTCAACATGAGATTGGTTTCTGATTAGATCGGCAAAATAAGAGATCGCCGTTCCACTCATAAGAAGCGGCAGATAGTGATCGGTAGCCGATCGATCGGAGCAACCCACTATAATACAATGTTGGTAGTATAGCCTATGTAAATGAACAATGTTTACTCTTTGTCCTTGTTACCTGGACTGAGAAATGTCCCTTAAATTTGTCAGCAAAAGTCGGCCAGATGATGCTCCAGGGCTTTCGTGAAAACTACAGATTGTATTTCTGCATTTTTTTTTTCATGCCCACGGACAGTTGGATCGACAGAGGGTTGTTAACAAAACAGTTAATGTAAGAGTAAGTTTATCATTGAAAATTAATACAATTTGTCTACTATTTAATCAGCATTATGGTAAAAATGGAGCACTATGGCAACAGCCTTCTTACCTGTACATTACAACGTTTTGCTTTGAAGGGTTGAGCAGAGGGTGCACCCCGTTCCTTTTCTTCCAACCTTTTTCATCCTCCTTCTCCCCCATTTGGCTTAAAATACTGTGTTCATAGTCATCCAGCTTGAAATAAAACCTAAAAACAGAGAGGTTCTTCAGATTTTCCGTAGCAGTGTTCTCTCCATATTTACAATTCTTTGCGGCCTTTAGTCACTGCCTACAATGCTCTGGATCCTTCAGTGGAAACTGAAAATAACTCACTTCCACTAAATGTTTACTCTTTGAATTCTTGCAACTGAGAACTGTACAAGTCTGCAGCATTTTGATTAAAAGTTTGCCAAGTAGTATTTCCTACTCAAGTATTTGACTTTGGTCAAGCCTATTCAATATGAGCCTGCTGGGAGTGGCCTTGGGCAGCAACATGCCCAGTCCATTATGTGTGCTAAAGACAACAGCCTCTTTTCTGTGTTTTCTCTTGTGAAGTAGCACAAATTTAAAAAATAACTGCTTTTCTACTGCAAAGGAAGCCACGTTTTATTGAAAGACCAGTTGGCCAATGGTGAATTAACGCTTTAAGTGTGAAATTGTGAATTACGCAGTGTAATATGTGTGTTTTCATGTTTCAGGTGCTGTACAGTGGATCAGCACAGGAGCAGAGCTACATTGCAGGAGGACTGAAGGCCTATGAGGAGTACAGTTTTACTGTAACAGTGTGCAACAGACAGGGCTGCGTGAGCAGTCCACCTGCGTCTGGCCGAACTCTGGCCTCCGGTCGGTACCATCTCTAACATCTACATCCAATGTACCTAACAAGCAGCCATTGATGTGATGTTTTGAGGTCTATGTTCTGAATCTTCACTTTCAAATCTTTACTGATTGGTTTAAAATTCTCTATCATGAATGCTACTTCATCCCTGATACAAGAACCAATCACGTTCTACTTTTAAGGAAAAATTCACCGTTTATAATGGAGTGCACACACAGTATGTGTGTGCGGGCACTCGACATCCAATTAGGTGCGCGAGCTTCGATATATGTTGTCGTCGAAAGGAGAAAAACCTGAATAGGTGTTAATTCTTATGTTAATATTAATGAAGTGCCTTTAATGGAAAGTGTCTGTCATTGCTCATAGTCAGATTGTTGAATTGGTCTCCCTCAGTGAGGGCCGGGCCAGACCACCTTTAATTGTGTACGTAAACCCATCGGTGAACTGGAGCACATATGGTCTGCCCTGCTCTCAATTGAAAGAGGAAGTCTTTTATCTCAAAGGAATACAAACTAAAGCTATTTTAGATTCACTCTCAGGTTATCTCTATTATTTTCATACTTTAAAATTGATGAATTTTGAATAGTCAAGCAGTCAGAGGAAAGAAGGTTCGTTCTTTACGCAATTTCTGAAAGTGTGTCATCAAGAACACCATTTTATTTTTTATCAGGCTTTTCTGTTCTCTCTCTCAGTCATTCGCTCTCTCATTTTTCCCTTTTATATAGTGGATGTAGATTTTAGTTTTATTCATATATAAATTTTATTTTTTTATTTTTTATTGAGGACCAAGATTTTGCACAATATGCTCAATTATTAATGTGATATACAGGAATAGGAAAATTAACACTTTATTAACAGTTTAACACATGGATTAAACATTAAAAACCTCTTTTTTTAACTATATATTTGTAGAACAATTTGGACAATCTTACCTTATATGTCTAGCTTAGCCTTTCCAGATTTGGACTTTTCTTAATTGTACAGGAAGGAAATGCATATACTTTCTGACAATGACCAGCCTCATTTCCCTTTTCAATTCTTTCCCTTTGCCTTTATTTTGCCATTTACACGACGACCCACATGAAGGCTTAATGAGTTAAACCAACCCCTCAGACAGGATTCTCCACTCCGCTTCTAACTACTTCATTTGCGGACCAAGCCGAGAAATTCATTGTGCGGCAGTAAAAACAATTTACTGTTAATTACAAGGAGAAAAATGTGCCGTAGCGTTCTCCCCGATTGCCATGAATCACCGCACACTCCCGGAGATTTATAAGGAATATGTAAGTAGGATGAATTAGCAGGGTTTAATAACAGAGGCACAAATCATGCAGCCTTCAAGGGCCTTTAATTGATACAGTGGAATGTGATGGGCATGAATCAGTCAGGCTCGCAGCGTCGCTGTAACATATGGTCAGCTCAATATGCTGCAGCCGACAGAGCTGCCGATGTCATCGGCTCTTCCATATGGCAGGAGGGTTTTAACGCTTTGCGTCTGTTTATAGAATTATTATTGAAGGTTTTTTTGTTGGCATGGGGTATCAGTAGTTAAATTCTTATGCAAATATTTGCTTTGATTTTTTCATTTATATGGACTTGTACATCAGTTTTTATTGTGTGTATTTTGTGTGTTATTTTTTGTTTTAATATCGTGTTGCTCTTTTTTTCCTTTATTTTTTCATATGAAAGCCCATTTTACGACCACTTAAGCTGAATTTGCCGTGTCTCCAATTCATTAATATTCCACTTCCACACAAGCTTCTCTTAATGTCCTTACACACCTCCCGTACATTTGAACAAACAGCATGCTGACTAGCTCAACACAACCTGTTGTCTGGACCACTCAAGACTATGTCTCCCTCAAGCCTTGTTTTCGCCCAACACTCTGCCAGGATTTAATGTTGATGATTGCAATTTATTTGAGCCTTACCTCCGTTTTATGACTGTCTGTATACACAATGCACATCACTATTACATCAATGCACTATTAGACAGAATTACCATCTGTTCAAACCGAGAAGTCAGCATCTGCTTTCTCCGAGTGGAATGACATCAAATTGCTTTAAATAGCACACCACTGAAATGAACTGAGACACTTAAGTTATTCATATCTTTATAGCAGAATAATTAAACTGTAGATTAATGTCTCTCATAGCTATAGAACACAGTAGTGGAAATAAACACTCTTTTTTCCAGTAATTTGGAATTTATGAGTCAGATTTGTCTTTTAATTCACATTCTTTGAGGCAATATTTAATTGTTTTTGATTTATCTTTACTAATATGCGCCACAATGTCAGTTTTCATTGAACAGACTTGAAAGATCTCGGCAAGCACAGTATTTGATATTTTGTGCCTGGTTGCGGTCAAGGTTTTGGTTCCATATAATCAATAAAAATTACATTAATCAACAAGGCAGAATGTGACAAAGATCAAAGAAATTTCTGCATGCATAGCAAGAGAGTAACTATTCAAAATCATTGTACACAATCCATTTAATTGTTGCTTGGCAAGCCGCCATGATTGGTTCAAATGCATAACATACACAATTTATAGCCCTGTCAGATGCAAGATTTATTTGAAGACATTTTTCTTTTATGTATACTCCTGTTCAAAAGTTTGGGAATATTGTGAAATATTGTCAAATTGTGAAATATTATTACAATCTGAAATAACCGTTTTCTATTTTATGTTAAATGAAATTTATTCCTGTAATAGTAAAGCTGAAATTTCAGCAGCCATTACTCTTCAGTGTCACATGATCCTTCAGAAATCATTCTAATCATTCACATTCACACAGCAGCAGAAAACAGTTGTCATTCCTGTATTCGAGTCCTTAATACGGTTACATTCACACACAGTAGGGTTATTTACGGGATTGACAACCGCATTCTATAACCAAACTCATAACCGTAAATTTTCAGGAATCACAACCACATTCTCAGAAAATCCGTGCTGTGTGAACGGAACCGGACTGGACAACTAGTTGTCTGTCACATCATACAGTGTGAGAGAGCCGCTCTCCTGAGGTGTTTTGTGTGTGGTTTCGCTTTTGGTAACTTACAGCGACAGAGATGTGAGCAGTGCGTGGTTGATCCAGTCACTGTTCTCAACCGAATTCAAATCCTGCGTCATGCGTGAGACTTCGCAAAGGACGTGACCGGACGTGACACGTGAGTGCAACGGTAAAAGACTCCGGCTAGTGCATGTTTACATGCTGCTGTTGGTTAATGAAGTTTTGATGGATGAACTCGCGGTTCAGTTAGTCTCTCTTGTCATGTCAAAAGTGATAAGACTTTTCAGTTTTATGGTCGGCATCTTTAATATTACGTTGGTCACTGTCGTTATGGTTACTATTAAGAGAACAATGGCTTGACTGTCATTGCATGTTCATACAGACAGACAGTGTTCGAGACGCTACTGTAAGTTGCTGTGTAAACTGGACATTTCGAGACTCACACCTGTAAGGAAATGCGGTTGTCAATCCCCAAAACGTACAGTATGAACGTGGCATTCAAATCTATATTTTTCAGGATTATTCGATCAATTTAAAGTTATAAATAACAGTTTTTTTAAAATAGAAATCTTTTGTAACATTATAAATGTCTTTACTGTCACTTTTGATCAATTTAAGGCATCAATTTCTTTGATATATGCACACATTTTTATAATTTTAGATTATATTTCCCAAAACCTTTTTTTTAAAGCTACTCAAGCATCTATGTTGACCAATATCCATAATCCCTCCAAAAAGCAAGTGTTTAGTCTGCCCCTCCTTTCCTTTTCTTTCTGTGTAAAAGGTCCCATAATTCTCTTTTGAGCGCACATGCCCTCTCTGATGAGGACATAAGCCTGTAGCATTTTAAAAAGGAAGCACACTGCCGTTATTGATCTTGTTGAAATGTGAACAGCTAATCAAGAGTTGATGGTAATGTTTTATGTATATTACATCCATAAAGACAAGCAGAACAAGTGTACCTCGCTCGTACACATCGCATTGACTACGGAGTGCATATATTCCCCCCACATGGGAAGGTTAGACAATTATGCATAAATCAATACTTTTCCTGTACAGAAATAAGTATTATAGTTCCACAGAAAAATGTCAGGCGGTATAAATACAGCAAACACTAAGGCCAGGCTGTAATTGGTGCTAGACATGTCTGTCTTTGACTTAGTCATTAATGTGATGAAGACAATATTAACCTTTTTGCTGATCCATGTCAAAACATTAAATGTGCTGATTTGAAAAAGGAAACATGAATCGTTTAACCAAGCTCAATCCATCAGCGCTACTGTATTTAGCTTATAATAGACTAAGAACATTTATTTTGCTCAGAGATTTACAGAAAGACCCATTAAATTAAAAAATAAAACCCCAAGAATCAAAATTTTACTTTTAAATAAATAATTAAAAACCCAATAATGAAAATTCGGTCATTTCCTTGCCCTCATTTTTATTCCAAATCTTTATGGCTATCCTTTATAAAAATATGATTTTTTTGGTAACACTTTAGTTTAGGTTCCAATTCTCACTATTAACAACTAGTTATTATCATGCATATTGCTAGGATAGTGCCTGTTTATTAGTACTTAAAAAGCACATATTAATACCTTATTTTGCATGACCATATTCTACATCCCATAATCCTACCCAATACCTAAACTTAACAACTACCTTTCTAACTATTAATAAGCAGTAATTAGGAGTTTAGTGAGGCAAAAGTCATAGTTAATAGTCAGTTAATAGTGAGAATTGGACCCTAATCTAAAGTGTGACTGATATTTTTTTAAGAATATCCTGGAATTATTATGAGCAGTTTTCTGAAAAGGATCATTAGATTCATTTAAAAGATCCTACTTAAAAGAACCATTCATTCCAAATTCCTGCTCCTGTGATGAATGACAAAATTCAAAACTCCTTTTGTCTTCTACAGAATAAAAAGTCATACAGGTTTGTAACAACATGAGAGTGAGTAAATGAACTGTCCCTTTAATGAATTTCCACCAACTGCAGACTCTAACTGAATAATCACTTCCCTTGTAGTACTTAAGGGCACGTGAAGCCACGTCAGTCACACTTCATTTTTACCGCCTTATGTTTTAAGGCAAAAACGATAAACGTCCAGCGAGACTTCACACAAATCCTATTAAATCAGCGGGAGGGATTTGAAATGATATCAGAGTTTCAATTATATAGACTCAAGTGCTATTGATTGAGTGTAATTTATGACTTGTGTGCCGTGATGGGCCTTGGAAGACAACACGTCCATTCCCTATGGAGGGTTTTTATTAGCGCTGCTGGTGTGGACGGCCTGACAGGCAGAGTGAGCTAAATGCACAGAGGATGTGTCAGGCCGAGGTAATTTACTTCCTCTCAGCCTACATGAGAGCCCCATTAGATCATTACAGCAGCATGCATGAAACTGAGCGATGACTATAAATGCACATCTCTTTTTTTTAATTCTCATATCTCTCCATCCTTTCCTCTTTTCTGTTATGATAGCTCCGGCAGGTCTGAGGGCCCCTGCATTAAGGCCGCTGAATGTGACTGCGATGAAAGTTTCCTGGGATGCCCCGGCCGAGCTCAATGGGCCTCCACCTCTGTACCACGTGGAGCGGACGGATGTGTCTTTGTCTGATGCCCACAGCCAGGTTATAAAGGGGAGACGCTTCACAGGGAGTGGCTACTTCAGATTTCCCAGCTCTACTTTGCCTGTCAACACTGACTTCACAGGTACGGGGTCTCATCAATGCTCTGTGTGCCTCAAAATGCACAATTGATTGATAAATGTGAAGCTGATCAGTACCTATTTTATATACACATTTTTACATTATTTCCGGGTGAAATTAGATATTCCTCTTTCTTGGAATTGAGCAAGGTGGTTGGATGGAAGGGGTTAAAAATAATAGGGATTCGTGAAGTTGGCCGAAAAAGAAAGTTGTTATGACAGACTTACAAATGTTATTATATTTTGACAATTTTTTTGTTGTTGTTGTTTGGAAAAACATGCAAGGATGAATCATTCATAAGAAGATTGACAGAGCATACTTGAATGGCTTGAGTGCTTAAACTAGATAGTGTGCATGTATCGAATGTGACTTTCTCCACTCATGGACAAAGGAGAATACTTTGAAAGGGTTTATGGTCCATTTCTCACTATTAACTAGTTGCTTATTAGCATGCATAGTACTATTGACTGTTTCACGAGTTCACACTTACAAATAAGTCAGGTAAATAAATTGGTAAACGTATTTGGGCCTGAACACAGAGTACCCCCCGAGGTCTTTTGTATCTTTCTGTTGGTCAACTTGGCGAAACTGCGTGACCTACTTGAGCCTGATGCAAAATCTGTGTGGGAAAGGTTTTGCCCTCACTTACCTCCATTATATTCCTATTTGCCAAACAGGTAAACATGACCATTCCTTTAGTTGATATGATTTGGAATTTATGAAAATTGTCAAATAATATATACATTTTTATTTAACTTTTTTAAATTTTTGAATCTGATCAGCTGACAGAAAATCAATAAATGAAATTCTGTTCTCTTAATGCAACATGAGGCTTCCAGGGACAAAAAGACCAAAGCAACAGGTTTCTTCTGGTCTAGATTAAGTACAGTCACATGTATGTGTGTCCATTGTAATGTGGAAGACAAATAGGAAAAGTGTTTGCCTTAATTTGCAGGCTGGTGCTAATGAGCTGTTATGGGTTTAAAACAGGGGTTCCCAAACTTTTCCATTCCAGGACCCAACTAGACAAGTATACAAGTAGACAAGTTTCTCCAGACCCACCAAAATATTTTTTTTAAGTCGGGTATGAGTTGGTTCACGTTTTGAGCATTAGAGTAGATTAAATATGTCCATAAAAACTTGAAATTTGCTCTCTCCGGTCTGGATATGAACTGTGATCTGCGCAGCGAGTGTTAAACTCATCACAGTGTTCAGAGCAGAAAATGCTTTCATGCTCATTCTGTGTACATATAAAATGCTTTTTACATACATATTTTAATTATGTATTGGTAGGTAGACAAATGCACACGGTGAATGCAAAGAACAATGTCTCTGAAAGACAACAGCAGTGAGTTGAATAGACAACAGAGATGAATGAACACTTGAAACAGCCTTTCGTGACATTTGAATTCTCCGATGTTATGCGAACGACTTTCTTCTGCGGATCGAGCTGCTTAATAATAAAACAAGCCACTCTGAGACACAGAAAACATTGTTTTTACAAGTCGCACATGCGTGCTTCACTATAAAACAATTATAAATAATAATTTATAAATAATAATTTAATTGTTTATAAATTATAAACAATTAAATATATGCAACTAGTGCATATATTTATATAATTAAATAGCATTATTTTATACATGCAATATCACAATTTTTATTTCATGTTGGTATATCGTGCAGCCCTAGGCTAAACTGTTTGTGTGTGTGTGTCATTCACTGAAATGCAAATTTAGCTGCAGCCAAGTGACTTTGTGCGACCCACCTTTTCTCACTCCTTGGCCAACAGTTTGAAAACCCCTGGTCTTAAAAACTTAATGAACAGTTATTACTATCTAAATGTAAACTATCCTGTCAATATATTGTATTTTGTGAGCCACGTGAGCCACTCCAACCTCGTTGCTCCGCCCCAAACACTCTTTATTCATCTCTCACTCCTTTCCTCATTCTTCTCCATCCTGATGTATTAATGACTTCCATGATTAGACAAAGGGCAATTATACTTTTGTTTACAAACATAATTGGGGAATTGAGTTCCAAATGAATACAGGTTCCGGTTGATCTACTAATGCAAAAATCCTTCAGCTTGCCATTTGTTTAGATTACTTGCGATTTAATTGCGTTAAAAGCTGAGAAGGCGTTGCTTTAAGTTATCAGATTGGTCAGTGTAATGTGACAGAAGAGGCAAACATTAGATGACCTCTTTCTTTGAGTGACATGAGGATGGGATTTAGGGATTTTATTTTCCTGTGACGTGGAACAATTTAATAGAAAAATCCGTAAATTAAAGGTGAGAATGTGGCGGCCTTTAGTGAGGTTCATGTCATTTCCTCTTCTCCATTCCCCAGCCCCTCTCTGCTGCATAATCCGCAAACGAACATGAAACCATGTCATGTCGCGAGCCCTTTTTGTTGGACACATGCTCTAAGATATCTGGGAAATCTGACTTTATTTATATTAAAACGAGGCAATTAGTAGATCCTCCCTAAGAAGTCGGGGACATTAAATTGCCTCCTTAAGGAGCGTGCATATAAATGGGTGACCCTTTGTGACCTTGCAATTTCAGGAAATGAATGGCCATTTCCCCCTCTAACTCTATTAACATTTAGCACTGCAATTTCCAGTTTTTTTTCCTTAAATAATGACAAACGGATAAATCTTTATAAATCAAGCCCTGAGTTGAGTTCAGCTCACTCCCTAATTGATCAATGGCTGCAGTCAAAGTGGTGAGCTCGTCCTTGGGCCTGCTGGGATTATAAATGGCCACCAACTAATGAGGGAACCCAAAGAACAAACCAGAACGACAACACCCCTTTTAGCCGACTTTTCTTTTTATGCTTTCCACACCTTTAGTTCATCTGATTTTATTTCCAATTTTATTCCAAATGCAGTATACATGAGGTACTGAATGTGTCTGTGTTGTT
Organism: Chanodichthys erythropterus; assembly: GCF_024489055.1. Taxonomy (NCBI): domain Eukaryota; kingdom Metazoa; phylum Chordata; class Actinopteri; order Cypriniformes; family Xenocyprididae; genus Chanodichthys; species Chanodichthys erythropterus. The sequence continues at coordinate 25,153,230 of NC_090238.1, forward strand.
GGTTTCTGTGATGCACTACCCCGAAACACAAAGATCTCCCTGTTGAAAGTAAGCTGTTTGTTTTTGTTGTTTTTTTATCGAACTTTAAGAAATGGATAAATCTGACCAAAAAGCTCAATGGCTGAAATGAGGCATAATGACAACAACGCAAAGCAATGAACAAATAGCATGCTCAGGGACAAATACTTTGTATATTATTGAAATGTAGCCAAAGCAATAAATTAAGCAAAATCAATGGTCATCTAATCTTGTGCTTGAAATGACTTTGTTAAAGGATGCAAGTCCCAACAAATCAAAGTAAAAATGAGATTAAAAATGCAATATAGTTGAGGTAAATTGACTTGAGTTTTGATCGTCATTGAAATATTACAGCAGTCTTGTTCTCTTTTTTCTGTTTAAATGTTTCTACTTGAAAGTGGCAGTGAAAATCCTATCAAACATTTTATCTAAAGTCTAATTTTATTTATATTTTTGTTGTAATTCATTATATTTAAGGCTCATCTTACTTGCTCTGTGTCTAATAGTATTCATCTATTCGTATCTGCATTGAGTGGAAATGAAATAATGTACAATTCTCAAAAATGGGAGGCAGTAATACATGACAATGAAGCAATTTTCAAAGACTACATGCTATTGTAGCACAAAATGTTAAATGATACAAATTATTTTCCTTAATTAATTTGATTGATTGTCAAACGGCCTCAGTCAGTGGAAAGTAGAGGGAAACTTTGTACAGACATCATTAGTTTTTCCCCATTTAAAGATTAATCATGAAAAGCTCTGGCTCTTTAATTCTGTAATTTGTATATTTAATGGGGTGCTGCAGAATCTATGACAGTAATTAGCATTTCCTGAAAACTCATTAATACGCAACAACTTGATTAATGCCGCAATAATGCTAACATGACTGAAGTTATTCAGGTTATGTACTAAGCAGATTAAATCCAAATAGCCCTGTTTGTTTTACTTATAGCTGATATGATGTTTTTTGGCAGAGGAAAATATTTTAGGATGAACATGTTTGCCATCAATTCCCATTATCCACCAAATGACAAATATTCCCTTGCTTTATATTTTTCAAAATTGTTAAAAAAAAAAAAAATTAGACATGTAGAATTAGGAATAATGTTGAAATATAAATAGTATGTGTGTTTGTGTGTGTGTGTGTGTGTGTGTGTGTGTGTGTGTGTGTGTGTATATATATATATATATATAGTCTCTATATTTGGTGGGTGCATTACCCTGAGCACTGTGTCATAAAAGTGCTGATGCAGTCCACGTGTAAAAGTGCTTCACATCTTTCCCATGTCTTAGCGCTAGTCTTGAGACCCACAGAGGTGAATCTCATTCCTCATCAGCCCGCTCAGACCAGCCCTGTGCCTGAGAGACCTCTGACCACAGCTTTTCTGGACAGGCCTGTCAGTGCGTACAGCGCCACGCTGTTCCACTGGGATCTCAAATCCCACAGATGTCCCTTTAGCCTCCACGTTCCCTCTCCTGTAATGGACCAGACGTTCTGATGGATGTGAAGCACTTGTCAAAAAATAGCTGATCACCCCAGAGAGATCTGCTCTGCTGAACCTACAACTTCTGATCCAGGTTCTCCCCCACCATCCTCCACAGGACTGAGACTGTCTGGTCAACCTGAGACAAGAGCTCTGTGTTCTTTACAGAACACCTTCTTAAGGGCTCTAATGAGGTGCTCTCTCCCTTCGCCATGAAAGAAAATACTTACATTTGAACACATATTAAGCACATGTGGGATCATGTTAAATTCATGATGTTATGTGTGATTGAATGAAAATAGCATTTTAGGGCTTGCATATTGGCTGTTTATTAGTACTTATAAAGCACATATTATTGCCTTATTCTGCATGACCATATTCTATATCCCTAAATCCTACCCTATAACTAAACTTAAATGCTACAACTACCTTACTAACTATTAATAAGCAGTAAATTAAACGTTTATTGAGGCAAAAGTCATAGTTAATTGTGAATATGTGTTCAGTACATATATATATATATTATAATGCGTTATTTTAGATATATATATATATATATATATATATATATATATATATATATATATATATATATATATATATATATATATACACACAATCTTTTTTTCATGTAAATTTTTGCACTCATTCAACATAATTTGTCATAATTTGTTATATATAGGTCTCTTATGCCCTCAAAGGCTGCAATTATTTAATAAAAAATACTGAAAAAACACAACAATATTGTGTATAATTGTTTTCAATTTTAATGTAAAAATGTAAAATTCTTTTATACTAGAATATATAATAGTTTTATTAGGGCAGAAGCTGTCTTGTGCAATCCAGCATATAGAGTCAGTCCTGTAGGGTTGGTATTCAGATGGTATAATCCCTGTATCAGTTGTATAGATCTGAAGCCTGAAGAAACATCTTGCTGCTCTACATGAGGTCAACCAGACTTACAACCTCTTCAATCCACTGGAGATTCTAAGATAGATTAAGTGGAATCTTTTTAATCTAAGCAGTCTGTATTTGAGTGGGCTTCCACTCACAGTCCTCAACATATTAATGAACTTATATTAAAGAAGGACACCACTTCAAAGGTATTTTTTTACGTCTGATTTTCAGGTCAGATGGTGGAAGGTTTTACTAAGAACAGTTCTGAGGGGATTCTTTTTAAAGCAGTTCTGTTAGGATAAAGCCTTTAGAGGTTAGCTCTGCTCAGGCACTGTGGGACCGTTCAGGCACTGCTCAATGTTTTGTTCTCACAGGCATCACACATTCATACACACTTACACTGGCTCATCAGAACTCAGTTTCTCACAATTCTGGGCCTTTTTATTCTGTCACTTGCTCTTACATTCTTATGAATGTAATTTTTGTTGTATTCATGTATTATGAAGTGCTTTCAAACTGCGTTATAATGCTTTCTGTGCAGCGTTTTGATTAAACAGTCAAACAGTTTATTGATATGGAACATGCATTGACTCTCCTCAGGCCTGCAGCTGAGTTTCCGGACACACGTCGAGGAGGGGCTTATGCTGTTTGCAGTTTCCCCTGGAGAACAGGAGGAGTATGTCGCTCTGCAAATACACAGTGGCCGTCCATACTTCCTCTTTGACCCTCAGGTACATCATGTTCATGGACCGCTGTGTGTTTGTTTAAGCTACGAAAAGCCTCTTCAAATGTTACAGATCCCAACCTCTAGACCAGCAGATATATCAGAACCCTATTGATTATTAGCTGATATTAGTGATTTCATTTAACAATATCAGGTTATTATTGAATATTTAATTGTGTAGGCTAATTTTCACTCTTTTTACATTTTAACTACATTTGCTATCAATCTTTAAAGACACAAATAATTTAATAACACTGTTAAATGTAGTAGTTAGCAATTACCAAAATGAACATCCATTTTTACATACTGTTTATTGTAATGTTGTGATAACTAAATTCAGTTGTAGCACTTAAAATGAGTGATTTTAATGTTTTATGTTCAATTTATTTAAAGGGTTAGTTCACCCAAAAATCTAAATTCTGTCATTACTTACTCACCCTCATGTTGTTCAACACCCGTAAGATCTTAGTTCATCTTCTGAACACAAATTAAGATATTTTTGATGAATCCCCGAGAGGTATTCCTCCATAGACAGCAATTTAACCACTGAGTAGGCATTCTGACGTAGAACCTGGAAGCGCTGAACATAAACTGCGTATGAGAATGACACAGAAGAGAAGATATTGTTGAATAAAGTTGTTATTTTTGTTTTGTTTTTGCTCTCAAAAGTATTCTCGGTTCTTCATAAAATTAAAGGAACACTCCACTTTTTTTGAAAATAGGCTCATTTTCCAACTCCCCTAGAGTTAAACAGTTGAGTTTTACCGTTTTCGAATCCATTCAGCCGATCTCTGGTTCTGGCGGTACCACTTTTAGCATAGCTTAGCATAGTTCATTGAATCTGATTAGACCGTTAGCATCTCGCTTAAAAATCACCAAAGAGTTTCGCTATTTTTCCTATTTACAACTTGACTCTTCTGTAGTTAAATCGTGTACTAAGACCAACGGAAAATAAAAAGTTGCGATTTTCTAGGCTGATATGGCTAGGAACTATACTCTCATTCCAGCGTAATAATCAAGGAACTTTGCTGCCGTATCATGGCTGCAGCAGAGCAATGATATTACACAGCGTCTCTAACAAACGTCTCCATGGTTGCAAGGCACGTTCCCTGTGCAAGCAGGGGCTCACGGGTGCTGCGTAATATCATTGCACTGCTGCAGCCATGGAACGGCAGCAAAGTTCCTTGATTATTACGCCAGAATTAGAGTATAGTTCCTAGCCATATAGGCCTAGAAAATCACAACTTTTTATTTTCCGTCGGTCTTAGTACACGATTTAACTACAGAAGAGTCAAGTTTTAAATAGGAAAAATATCAAAACTCTTTGGTAATTTTTAAGCGCGATGCTAACGGTCTAATCAGATTCAATGAACTATGCTAAGCTATGCTAAAAGTGGTACCGCCAGAACCGGAGATCGGCTGAATGGATTCGAAAACGGTAAATCTCAACTGTTGAACTCTAGGGGAGTTGGAAAATGAGCCTATTTTCAAAAAAAGTGGAGTGTTCCTTTAAGGTTGAACCACTGTAGTTACGTCGACGCTTTAACAAGGTCTTTAGTAGAACTTTAGTATGTCTTTAGTATGTCTCTAACCCTTTAAGAAATTTTGATATCGACCATTCAAGAAAACGTTTTAATCCGAAAATCCACAGGAAAACTCAGGGAAAAAGATATCACAACCACTTAACATCAATGAGACTGGACAAAGAACTGAACAAAACAGATAGTATATATACACACACTAAATTAAGTAATTAACGAACAACAGGTGAACTGAATCATTAATCTAACACAATAAGAAAATAGGTCAAATAACAGGGCACACAGGCAAATAGGAACAGAACTAAAAAACAATATGAAACCAAGCAAAAGCAGAACATAACAGAATATAATCATTACAATTATCTTATCATATTAATGAATTTAATTTAGATAGAAATCAGAGCTTTTTGATGGATCGAGTTCTTCTCTGCTGAAAACTTCAGCTAAAAGAGGGTTTGAGACCAATTAACTTGTTACCCGCAGACATTGGGTGGGAATAGCAATAGCATGCTAATTATGCACACTGCAGCACTAGCATGTAGGGTTGAGTCTATTGCTCTGATGATGAAAGCAATCATGAAAGATGATTTCACATTAGTGTCCAGGAGACCACCGAGAAACTCACCCCACCAATAAGCGGCATTGCCGAATATTGCCGGTTTTGCATTCGTAAACACATTTTGTCGGGGTAGTTTGATAATTATAACTAAAAGTGGTGTCATGCCCAATTAATGTCCCCTGATAGCATGCCCATTAGTTCCCCCATTAACGAATTCAACAATTCTAATGGGATTAGCACCATGGGATGCTAATTGAGCGTGACACAGGGAACTGGTATGCTTCCCCACACACTCTTTCTAATGATGAAATTAATGAGCATTTTATGAAACACTGTCTCATGAAAGCGTATTTAGTTCCTGTAAAGGCTGTCACAAATGATGCTGTTTTTTTTCCCAATGTCTCCTTATTGGAGTCTCTCAGAGATAAGCCCGTGATGAGTGGTTTCTAGGCATACAGTGAGGAGAGAAGGTCTCTCCAAGGCCCATGGGCATGATTAGTTGCATTAGTACCATGGACAGCGCCCATTTCATCTTAAACAAACTCAAGGGCTATTAAGCAAGAGTATGCTGCTCACTATGTTAATGACACACACTACATCACCAAAACCTATAGCAGTATCTATAGGACTCTTGTGGAACAGATCTTTAATGAACTCTTTAGAGTGTTAGTGCGTAAATTCTTTTAGCCATACTCAGTATTTCCATTGACCATTAGTTTTTATAGTTAAGGAGCATTTTCAGTTATCAGCTGAATCATTTCTGTTTCTTAATTGTTTATATTCTATGAAGTTGTGAATTTAATCATTTTAAAGCCATGGTTCTCAACCAGGTGGAAATGACTTAAAATTATTATGTGAAAAATGAATTGTGAAAAATTGGGTATTAAAAATAAAATGTCAAATGCTAAAAAAAAAAAAGAAAAAAATTAAAAATTAAATCTTGGATTCTGGAATTACAAAATAAATCCTGGTTAATTAATTTAATTTAACATATGAACAAACTCCTAGTTTCTGTTTGTAAAAGTTTGTAAACGAGCAGCATTGGCATAATAATAGCAGAAATACCAAAAGAAATATCTTAGCCTATATAATAAAAAAATGGTCAAGAAGGCAAATTATTGTTGAGTTGAAATGAAAAATGTGTCGTCATTTACTCATCATCATGACGTTTCTTCTGTTGAAGTTAAATGGAGATATTTTGTATATATTGTCTTTTATTCAAATGCAATTGCAATAAAGGAGTCTTTCAAGTCTTCAGAAGCAACACAATAGCTTTGTGTGACAAACAAACTGAATTTGAAGTCTTTCTTCACTTAAAATCTGCCCTGTCAAGTTCATGACATGAACAAATCGCACTCTTGTGTCGAATATTTCCAATGAATTCACAAAATTCTGATTCACAAAACTGATTTGTTTATGATTGATCCATTTCTTGAATTCAACTCATTGTCGCATTGAACCGATCGCAGTGGAAAACAGCCTACTAAAGATTTTCCATGAATAATGGCGTACATTTTACTTATTTTCTCAGATTAAATCATTATATATTATTACACGGAGGAAAAAGACCAGTGCATTCCTCGGAATGTCTCGTTTTGTGCTTCACAGAAGAATGAAAGGTTTTGGAAAGAAATTAGGGTGAATTTTTCTTTTTTTTCTTTTTTTTTGGATCAGCCATTTTTTTAATCATATCTCAAGAGTATTTTCATGTTTACCTCAAAAAGATTTCCTTGAAACAAGAACTAGTTGATAATTCATGAGCATAATTAGCAATTAATTTATGCAAGTAGATGATTTGTGGTGTAAATATCCTCTAGCAGCATTACTACAATGTTTTCTTAAAATTGATGAATACTGCGACTGATCGTTTGGGGTTCAGTCATTAGGACTCCCTAGCTGATGTTTACAGCACATTACTGAAACTTGAATACATTACATTAGATGTTCAGGTCGTGATGTCGTTGATAGGTCTGCCTCCCAGTGAACAAGACTGATATGATTTTTTTGTTTTTGTCTTAAAACATCTGAAGTAAACACATTCAGTAAACACATTTTGGCCTGGAATAAATAAAGTTAGCTGTTAAACTGCTGGCTGATGATTTTATTCAGAAAGGCTTTTAGTTGTTGTGACAGAATTGATCTCCCATCGTAAAGAAGCCCCACTGAATACTTTCAAAGGGAGGAAGGATAGGAATGCAGTGTTGTGTCTGTCCTGGCTTCTCCCTAAAGCTATTTCTTCTCCTCTCCTCCCTCTCTCTCTCTCTCTCCTACTCTCTGCAGTAAGCATATCACAGAGCTGACTTTCCTCAGCATCCACACACATATTGATTTGATCATTAAATCTTCATCACAAAGAGGAGATGCGATACTTTGTGTCTCTGTGCTTTCACTGCAGAGCACTCAGTCAGGCCGTTAAGTGTATGAACCTGAATGATGTCATATTTTAGCAGGACAATAACCCCATCTTATGTTGATGGTGCCAGCCCATGAAATTTACTGCTTTTGGGGAATGTCCTATCTCTGGGCAGAATTCCTTAACGCCTTTAGTTCGGTGCCAAGAGGGATTCTGATGCCTCTTTTTCGACTTCTCCAACTTCTTCTCTAGAAGCCCAGATATTGAAGAGTAAATAATCAAAGTTAACTCTCTGGATAAAAGTGTGATAAGTTGTTGGTGAATTTTTACCTAACTGTACCTACCTAATATGGCATTGCGCTTTTATTGAGCTTGAACCTCATTTTAATGCTGACAGTGGAGTTGTGAGTACTGAAATGTTTTTACTTCCACAATCTTGAAATTTTAAATATCACAGTATGTCTACCAGAGTTGTGCAAAATTCAGAGTTCAAGAATTGACTCCCTTTCACCACAACACAAGAAGTTGAATTGGAATGGTATAAATGGCATAAATAAATTTACTAGTTCTTTATGATTCATTCTGGGAAATGTACTGTCCTAATTAATCTGTCTGTTTTTCTGTCTCTCTGTAGGTTGTTCTATCTATCTAGCATTCCAATGTTATAGGGTTCTAGCATTCTACACTCTAAAAAACACTGGGTTAAAAACAACTCAATTTGTTTGTTTTTTTTTTGTTTGTTTGTTTTTTTTATCCAAGGGCTGGGTAAATATAGGACAGAACACATGCTGGGTTAATTTTACCCAGCAAACTGGGTTGTTTATTTAACCCAGCATAATGGGTTGATTTATTTTTATTATAATACTAGCTTTTTTTTTTTTTTTACTCCGTACATAAATGAATGTTTACGTATTAACTTAAAACCTATAAACTTTTTTTAAAATACTCCACACAACCACTGGTTTGCATGATAATTCCTTTATTTTCAATCATATTTTATAGTATAGCATATTTTATAACGTTTTTAATACATATTGCCTACATTTAAGCTCATTTCAGAAATATTAGAAGTAATTCAAGTGTAACTGACCAATCTCTGTTGTCCTGTTTCCGCCGTAACAGAGCTGGATCTTGTGCTAGACATGGCTTGCGTTCAGCAGGGGAACGGCTAACTTCAGACTTCGTAGCTGAAAAATGCTGTGACTGACTCCATAACCTGTTCATAAATAATCAGTGTACATTTCTGAGAACATATTTTAACATCCTAACTATTTATAATCTGTATCTTTTTGAATAAAATCATAAAATTCATCAGGCGTTCAGGCGTTTCCAGGCATCGGGCGTTTCCATCACACGAAAAGACCGACGTGACACTCGTTTAGGTGACTCACATCATATCCCTGTATGTTGCTTTGCATAAAGTTAAACGATATACAAAACAATAACAAATTTTTAGATAAAATAAAATGTACACAATCCTGTATTTTACTGAAGACATGCAACAATTTGACGGAGCTGCACTGCTCTCTCCTAAAGAGGTCGCAAAAAGCCTGCAATAAATAACTCAACTCCTAGGTTGTTATGTCTGACCCAGGATCTGGGTAATACAAAAACTACCCAAACACTGGAAAAATAACCCAAAAGAATGACCCAAAAGGCTCAACCAAGGATTTGGGTAAAAAAAATAAATAAACCTAGATCTGTCGTTGTAGCTATCTATCTGTTTCAAAGCTTTTTTAACTTTTAAAACTTCCAAACAAAGCTTTGCCAAGCCATTATTCAAAGTTTGGATGACAAAATTCTTTTCTAGTTTACACTTTATTTTAAGGTGACATAGTTACCCGTTACTACATTTACTTACTATAGTAATAACACAATGCATAATTACAAGTAACTAACCCTAAACCAGACCCTAACCGTAACTCTATAGTACGCACATGTAGTTAATTAATATTACTCAGTACTTATTTGAGTAAGTACACTCTTACTATGTCACCTTAAAATAAAGTGTAACCTAAAAATAATTTATTATATGAATTTCTTTACATTTCAAATCATTTTACATTCCTCATATTCCTGTTTGTATTGAAAGTGATTACACTGCATTAGTTTATATACATGCATTTTTACCTCCTAAGCTCTGCTGGGAGGGGAACATCTCCTCTTCCTAAAGCTGCTGATCAGCCATCATTTGTGCAGTGTGTGCGGTGTGTTCATGATGAGTGAGTGATTAACCCTCAGCGTTTGATGCTAGGCCTCAGCCGTGGCCCTCAGCCCTCGCAACGATGGAGGTAGACGCTATAATGACAACCAGTGGCACCATCTGATCGCTACCAGGAAGCAGGCCGTGGGAACAATCATTGTCGACAATCAATACAGCGGTAATGACGCACACACATATGATATTCATAGGCCGGCCCTGCACCCTTACTTCTGTCCTCTTCAGTTATTCAGTGCCTGTAAAACCCCCCACTTGAACAGATTTCAAGCAAAGGAATTATCAAGGTTAATCGTTGCCATTCATTGTGTGATTAGAATAATTAGGCCAAAGAAGCCTTTCCTTTGCTGAACTTACATTTCAATTAAGGCTGGAGGTGTGAAGCGGAGTCTCCCTCTTCCTGTCTCAAAGCGGTCTCAGGGGATTCTTCCCACCAGAGGAAGGATTGCTTTATCTCAGTCACTTTTTTAGAGTATTATGACTTTATCTGCTCTGAAGCACCAACTGAAACCATTGATTTGTAACAATAAAGTTGTTGAAATACTGCTCTGCCCTGCTCTGATTACTGTCTCAGAAGAACATTATTGTATTGATTTAGCATTGGTGCATCCTTAGGGGTATCAGCTCATATTTTGTCATTCAACAGGATCGGCATCAGCTACAAGTGGGAGCACCATCATCGGTCAGAATACGGGCGTCTTCATCGGAGGGATTCCAGAGAATTTCCGCCTTCTTAGACAAGACACTGGTAATTTATCTCTGAATGGAATTTCCTGATAACTGACAGTAGAAATCAATATCTACGGAGAGTTGCGAGTACTTATTATATGTATACAGGTCAAGCCAAGCTGGTGCAACATGGGTTTGCTGGTTGTTTGAGGGATGTGATGGTGCAAAAATCCAGTGGCACTACTGAAGTATGGGAGCCTCTGGACTGGGAATCAGCACTAGAAAAACATGAGACCTATGAAAGCTGGGAGGGCTGTCCTGCTGTTTCTGAAGATGGGGCCTACTTCTTAGGACATGGTACTACCTGATTTAAACTATAAAATTTTTGTAGATAAAATAATTTGTAATGTTAATGTTGAGTTCCCTAAAAAATATATATTTTTTTTAAATTCAGGGTTTTTGAAGGTCAAGCCTGAAATATTCACTGGTGGAGATTATTTCGAAATATCATTTGAGTTTAAAACTGATCAACTAAATGCACTGCTATTGTTCGCCTACGATGTAGATGGGAAGGATTTCATTTTGGTAAGTTTGCTTAAATCTAAACATTAGGGCTATCAGTTTAACTTGCACTCAATTTAGTGCAATTAATTAGAAATAATTAACAAAATTTAGCACGATTAGTCATGTTGTTGGAGCAATTCAAATACCACCTCAATGTTGAAAGTTTTTGCTAGTATTTAGCTGATTAATTGCAATTAATTAAATTAATCAATTTTAATAATCATGTAAAAATTATAATTACACAAATAAGCTGAAATAATATGTAGAGTGTTTCAAAACATCATTGTAACAGGTGTGTGTGTCATTCAGGCAGAGCTGCAGGGTGGAGTTCTCTTCTGGCTGTTGCGTTGGGGTGAACAGACGGCAGAGTTGAGCGTATGGGTGGGCCTGTCCTACTGTGACGGGGGCTGGAACACTTTGAGTGTGCTGAAGAGAGGCCTGTTAGCGAGTGCTGGCCTCAATGACGTATATGAACAGGAAAGGAAAGGCACGGGTGGCCCTCTGACCATCAGCTCTCCACTCTATGTAGGGGGAGTCCCACCTGGAGTAGTGCACCCAGCACTGAACAAACACAGCCTTCTGCACGGTGAGACACTTACAGGTTTATTTGTGTATATATGTGCGTGTGCCTATATAACAGCTTCCACTCTTCTGGGATAGGAATATTTAGCAGGGATTTAAAAGGATTGCTTACCCAAAAATGAAAATTTGTCATCACTTACTCACCCTCAAGTTGTTCCAAACCCGTAAGAGTTTCTTTCTTCTGTTGAACGCAAAAGAAGATATTTTAAAGAATGTTGGTAATCAAAAGGTGATGATACACAGGGCAACTTTTTGAGCAATGATGCCGGGCAGTTTTGCCGAGCAATGTTGCCTGGGTACTTTCCTTTTGAGAATGGGCAACAAATTTCGATCTAAAGTATCCAGATAGAAATTTGTTTCCCATTCTCATTGGGAAAATATCCAAGAAATATCACTCTGCAAAAATGGCCGGCTACATTGCTCAAAAAGTTGCCCCATTTATCATCACCTAAACAGTTGATGTAGCCATTGACTTCCATAGTAGGGAAAAAAATACTAAGGCTACCATCAACTGTCTGGTTACCAACATTTTTTAAGATGTCTTCTTTTGTGTTTAACAGAAGAAAGAAATTAATACAGGTTTGGAACAACATGAGGGTGAGTAAATGATGACAACATTTTCATTTTTGGGTGAACTATCCCTTTAATTTCACAAACTGGCATCCTATCACACTACCAGGCTTGAATTCAGTGGGCTTTTCAGAACAACCCATTTTTTTCACAAAAGGTGCTTGATTTTATACACCTGTGGCAATGGGTCTGATTAAAACAGCTGATTTCAATATTTAAGAGGTGTGTCCCTATACTTTTGTTCTTATGTATGAATTGTAAATTAATTATTATTTTTATAATTAATTATATTTTATGTTATTTCTCTGATAATGAACCAATAGGTTAACAAAAAAGAACAAAACATTGGACCCATATAGTAATAGAATCATGGTTTCAAAATGACATAACTGAGAAATGTACTCAATCTGTCTGACAGTTTTTGTTGTTTCGGATAAAGCGGACCAGTTCAGAATGTGATTTGAACGTCTTTCTCTCTTTGTCTCTCCTTCTGTCTTTGTCTCTCTTTCATCCTCTTCTGTGCTGCTCTGCAGGTTTTGGCGGCTGCATCAGGGATGTTAGATTCGCACGCGGGCCTGTCGTAAGCTTGGCGGCCGTGTCCAGCAGTGCTGTCAGAGTCAATCTGGATGGATGCCTGTCAGCTGACACCAGCGTTAACTGCAGGGGAAACGACTCCATTCTGGTGTACACAGGCAGAGACAGAAGCGCAGAGGACCTGACACTGCAGCCCTTCACGGGTAAAAGCAGCATCCGACCCCTTTTCGCAAGCACAGTCCCCACCAGCGCGGTAGCCAAGCCTCATTGACCCGCAGCTATTTTGGCCTCGTGTTGCCTGCCTTGCCTCTGTGTCAGGCGATTGTTTGGCCTGATTTGTCCTTTCTGCTTGGGGTTTGTTATTGTAAAGACCAAACAGAAGAACAACATAATATGTCCAGTCCAGCAATGGACGCAGACACGACACCAGGGGCACAGAGAGGTCATATCTAAAACAGCTACTGCTGTCCCCTTCATCAGCAATACTGCAAAACTGTTGAGAACTGCACCTTAGCTAATGCACACGGACAAATATAGCCGAGGTACCTCTCTTGTGAGTGATGGAGATAGAGCGAGAAACAGTTTTTGTGTTCACACAACAGACTTAGAGTATAGACTCACTGAAATATTCACTGAAATAACTCAAATTGTCAATACATGAAGCTGTTTTTTATATTGAATTGTGTTGAGAAAACAGATTTATTTTTAAATGTTTTCTCTCTCTCTCTCTCTCTCTCTCTCTCTCTCTCTCTCTCTCTCTCTCTCTCTTTGTGTACAGAGTATTTGTACAGAGTGATGGCATTGGGAGAAGGAGGTTGGACAGCCGGGCCCTGGCAACGGGGACGCAGCAGAGAGACAGGTAGGATAGGTGCCAGTAGGTAGTCAAATATCAGTAATTAGGCATTGGATCTCACTGGTAGAATCCTACAGTCTGATGTATGCACTTACCTTAATGAGATAAAATATATATTCACTACTACCGTTCAAAGGTTTGGTTCAATAAGATGTTTATTTTATTTATTTATTTATTATTTATTTATTATTTATTTATTTATTTATTTATTTTTTATTAATATTTTTTATTAAGGAAGGGTGCATTGAATTGACAAAAGTGACAGTAAAAACAATTATAATGTTACCAAATATTTCTATTTCAAATAAATGCTGTTCTTTTCTATTCGTCAAAGAATCTTGTATTATGGTTTCTACAAAAATATTAAGCAGCACAACATAATAACAGGGATAATAATAAGAAATGTTGCAGCGAATCAGCATATTAGAATGATTTCTGAAGGATCATGCAACACTAAATACTGGAGTTATGATGCTTGCAATCAGCTTTGCCATCACAGGAATGCATTACATTTTAAAATATATTACAATAGAAACTAATTTTAAATTGAAATAATAATTTTTCACAATATTACCATTTTTATTGTATTTTTTATCAAATAAATGCTTGCCTGGAAAATCCAGCCTCACCACTGTACCTGCGGATGAGTCTGGTCGGCCATTGAATCAATTCGATTTCTAGGGCGTAGCAAATCCGAGCAAACAGGAAGCGGAGTAAACCAATCAGAGAAGGATATGGCGGATATGACGTTAGCAAAGCGACAAGAGAGTCAACAGTGAAAAGTAAATAATTAATGTGTTTTTGGTCATTTAAAACTGAATTCACGGCTGAATAGAACAAACTCTTGGGTCTCCCGTGTGCAATCTTTGTTGATATTGAAGGGACTTTCGCCTCACTAGAGTGACGCTGTTTGCGTCACTGAAATAAATGAATCTGATTGCATGGTACGGTTTGGAGTTGACTCGAATCGCGACGGAGGGCGGACTGATCAGACTGATATATCTTGTAGAAGATATATCAGTCTGGCCTTGCCAGGCAAAATAAATGCTGCCTTGGTGAGCATAAGAGACTTCTGTCAAAAAAAAAAAAAAGAAAAAAAAAAAGAAATCTTTAAACGGTAATGTAATTTACAATAATATAAAATTACTGTAGGTGAATAAATAATGTTCAATTTATAGTATAATTTTGCTCAGTAATTACAGATTAAGTTTATGTTTCCAAACAAATACAGTATGCTTTTATACTGTACTGTCATTTATACACAGCACACACACTCTTACTCCCTCACCTCAGACAAAAAGGCCAACAGTACAACTTAGCCAGCACTACAGGCTCTATACTGATATTTGTTTGTGTCATAGTTTTCAGGCCAACCCATTTTATTCTTATCTGTACAATATATGTAGCAGTCAAGGAGATGAGATCTGCTTGGAGATAGCTTATCGTGAAGCTCTCTGTAAGAGCATGCATCACCCACACTGCCTTATTACAGATGAATACTGTGTATGGAGGAGAGGAAGTGAGAGAAGGTTGATGGTGTCTGCAGTATATTGAAATGAAGAGGCTCAGACATGTAAAATGATGCTCAAGTGGTTAAATATATTTAATTAAATTAATTGTGCATAATTAAGCACACAACAAAGAATTAGATTTTAAAAGCTAAATTGGGCTATGAAACACATGGACACATTTTAATAGTTATGAATATATATTTTTAAATAACACCTTAATTACGTCAGGTCACTTTATAAGTAAATTTCCTATGTAATTTGATGCATTTATGATTGAAACAGGATATGGAGGACTTGAATAGATATTAAGTAGACAAACTATGTGTTTTCTTTGAAGAAACATACCCAGATGAATTGTTCCCAATAGCACCAGGAACATGCATTAAGAAAGTAAATAGGGTCAATTTTGATTTCATTTTGTCCTTAATTGACCCTTCGCAGGGAGTTTGATTGACAGGCGATCTAACCAATCATAACACCGAATCCACTGTTTAACAAAGCAGTCAGTGGATTTAGCAGATTAACATTGGTTGACTTTAGGGCTGCAGCTATCGATTCCTTTTGTAATCGATTAATCTAGCACTTAATCGATCGATTAATCGATTAATCATTTTTTTTTTTTTTTTTTTTTTTTTTTTTTTTTTAACAACCAAAACAAATAATGCATAGCGAAAATTATGTGGCTGTAAAATGATCAAGCATTTGGCTTTCATTTCTAAAAAAAAAAACAGAGGTATTGGTTCCAACTCCAACATTTGGCTCCAAAACTAAGCCTATTTATTGCAGTTTTCACCCATTTAGTGTTTAGAAGTGCCAGTGCCAGCAATTATATAACAATACAGTTAAGTCAACTTACTGTAAAACATGTATGACATGTAAAACTATGAATACAAACTTAACACTCTGAGGTCTGACGGTATCGCCGGCGATACCACCGTGGTTTTTTCTTATCAGTGTGAAAGAGACTCAAAATACTCCGTCAATGTTGCACATACAATTAAGAGTTATACACCATTTTAATCTGTGGAATATCTTCTTTCATTTGTGTACACTCAGAGTAAAAACAGAATTTTGTGCTTTTTGTAAAATAAAGAAAACTAACATGATGCGTGATTTCTCCTCTCCCTCTGAACGAACTCCAATCTGATAGTTCTCAGAAAATGAACTGTAACTTAGTGAATACTAATGACAAAAAAATTACACTTATGTCTAAAAAAACGTTAAGATGTCAGGTTTTAAATCATGTAAGTCAAATCGAAAACAAACCTTCTTTGTTTATGTAATCTGTATGAAAAGAGAGCCATGTCAGAAATCCGTGATTCAGCTCATTATCTGCTAATGCGGCCACGCCCACGGAGCCAGCGCTATTCAGACGCTAATTCAGTCAATACATGCATTTATTATCTCAATCGTGTATTTATTGTCTTGAAAAGTGTTTATCTGGATGTAAAAGTCATGGTTAGCGATCTCTAGAAGACATGCAGTTACTTCCTGTTTACTTGTCTTCTACAGATGAAGTTTAGATGAGTTTTTGTTTCTTTAGCGCCCTCCTGCTGCTGTATGTATTGGAAACTCCATTCATGGAATAGCCTCTTCTTCTTTTAGATGAATTTGTGGACTAAAATGCACAGAGCGCCCTCCGACTTCAAGGATGAATTGAAAACACCAGCGCTCATAGTAATGACAGTGAATATTAAATAAAAATAACTCCTCTGTATAGAAAATTGACATAAGCATATGAGAATCCAATATTTCTCCAAATGTGCATGCTTTTAAACTAAAAGCCTATATTCAGACTCTTTGCATCACAGAAATACATTATATTTTAAAGTATAATATAAAACCATTACTTTATATTGTAATAATATTTTTCTGTATGTTTCATATATCATAATGAGCTTGAGACATCACAGAAGGTTTTTTTTCACAGCCTACCTGACTGAAATGCCTCATTAATATGCAAGTCATTTCAGCTCATTACTATCCAATTCTTTTGTCTTCTCAGGTGAGAATGGCCCATTTTCAGTGGTGATTCACGCCTCCTTGCATACTGTGTTTCTTGGCAAAAAGTGTCTTACAAAAACTAAATCAATATATTGTTAAATATGAAGGAGTAGGCAGCATAATTTTTACATAATTTTGAAGCAAAAACTCTAGTCTACAACCTCCAATACCCTAAAGTCTTATGAACACAGATTTATTATACTTTTTTTGGCCTTATTTCAGTGACTTAAGTTTTTTGTTTTTTCAACAACCACGCATAAATGTTATTCCTTCAAAAACACAAACATGTACATACATGTTCCTCACATATTATTGTAGCCTAGTTTGTGCTGAATACAGTGTAATGACACTTTTTCCATTAATATGTTTATGAACAACTGAAAAAAGCACAAATGTCAGGGCATGTCAAAAGTTCTCCAGGCCCCAAATCAGCCTCAGACTCCAGAGGGTTAAATAGTAAAGGCCATTTGGCCTTAGTTTTGTCTTCTTAATACAACATTACAAAAAAAGGAACGCACCTTCTGCAAATTACCCACCTGAGAACAAAAACGCATGCCGTGTGTGAGGAAGAGAGACGCCCCAGTCAGACCAGTTGCTTCATTGCAGTTTGGTACGGCAGAAATAGCCTACATACAATCATTTTCAATAGAACGGTGCATTTGGCTTGCATCACTTGCATTGCGGTGCATTTTAGTTGAAGCATCCGTTTGAAAAATCGCGTCACAACATCAAGTCCCTGTGTATACAGTGAATGCATGCTGAAATTATTGTTGCGTGGCTACATAAAAAGTTTAAGCATATGTGATGCATTGCCGCGATTGGTCTGACTGGCGCGTGAGAAAGATGAGGGTGCATGCGTGTGTGTGTGAAGGGGTTCTTTTTTTTAGGCTATACTCTCTTACAATTGAACGTGAATACGTTTACTACTTAAAAACATCAAAGCTAAACATCATATCTATCTTTACTCTCCGCCATCGCGCCAACTAAATTCAAAATGTCACGCGCTATGGTGTGCTTCCTGAACATTGAACAACGGTCCGTGTGAATCAGATCCCTGCGCGTATAGTGCGCGTCATAGGAATTTAACGAGGCTTCGAGGCAGAGTTTTTGCCTCGAGGAATTTTTGTAATCGAGTTAATCGAGTAACTCGATGAATCGTTTCAGCCCTAGTTGACTTGAACTTGAAAAATGGTGTGTACTGACGTCTTTCCGCGGTTGAAACAACATTCCTTCTGATGTTCATTCATGTTTATTTGATGCTATAAATTAACTAGTAGGAAGAGATGAACGGTTCACAAGCCGCTTGAACTGAGGCGCTACAGCGATCTGTCATGACACATTAAAGAGCCACAAACCGGTATTTATTATTTACATTTCTTTAAAAAAGTACAAAATTTGACTGCTTGGGTTGCCAGATTTTCACAATAAAAAAACACTAAAAAAACTAGCCCAGTCAGAGTAAAAATCGCGTTCCAGGGGGTAAAATCCGTGTTTTTGGTGGGGTTCCCCTGGAGCTAAAGGTGCTAAATATCATGTAATTTGGGATCGCCTCAACCCATGGACATGAAAAACAGCCTGCAGCAACAGTGTAAATGTAGCCCAATTCCACGGGAAAACCGCAGACTTGGCAACACTGCTGCTTGAGAACATGATGTGTGGCGTGAGAGCGGCACGGCTTGTCGGATGAAGCAACAGTAACTAACGGGGGCGGGTCTTTGCGAATGGTCAATTAGGCTACATTCATTCTGTCAGATTTCTTTTCCACTTTCTCTATAGTTACACATTTGCTTTCTGCTGTTCAACAACAGGGTTATTTGGTTAAAAACCCCTTTGAAATTTGTAATACCAGTGCTGTTGGTACAGATGATGAATCACAAAGACTTCCTACTTAAATTTGTATACACTGTATTATAGGTCAGACCAGCTTTCCAGTGGTGGATATATCACACACGTCTGCTGTCTGGCTTGTTTTGACTGTATAAACGAGTGTTAAAGAGATTCTGTAGTCCGTGACACATCATAAATGATGCTTGTTGCATTTCTGCATATGTTCGACTGTTTTATTTATGCCCCCTAAAATGTGAATCCTGAAGAGAAAGCAAGCCGTCGCTTGATGGGTGTGAAATATAGCCCGGAATGAACGCTGGATGTACAGTCATATTAAATCAGTGCTGAAAAAGTTACAACTCTAATAAATTGTATTTATGCTAATGGTTAGATATGATTTACTGTGTCTATTAAAAGTGAGGAATGTGTGTGCTGCTTTTCTTTGGCCTGACACACACTTTCTCTCTTTCCCAATTGGATTCTCACACTCTCGTTCCTCTCCTCCCCCTTACTTTGCCTCTCTCTCTCTTTCTCTTGCTTTTCTTCTCCACGTGTCTCTCTCACCTATTATTTCCTGTACAGTTCCACAAAGTGTGCTGCCTCCCTCCAGAGTTGGGAGTGTAAATGGTTCCAGCGTGGAGGTGAGCTGGGAGGAGCCGGCAGAGGTCAGAGGTGTAATTGAGAAGTACGTACTGAAAGCGTACAGCCGGGACCGTCCCTCCTCGTCCCCCATCAGCGCCACCTTCCCCCACTCTCTGCACCTGACAGGTAAGGGCCTCGTCGTCCGCCTGGAGCTTGGCTCTGACACCTTTTAACCCTCATGTTCTGTTTGGGCTCTCAGAGACCTCAGTACCATTTTAATAGCTGGAAAATACATACTTAACACTAAGGTCATGAAGGGAAAAATAAGACGTTGATTTTGAATTGGCTATTATTTTAGCTGACAGTAACCTGTGCGAAATGTCCAAAACACATTTAAAGGAATAGTTCACCCATAAATGAAAATTGTCATACTTTTTTTCACCCTCATGTGTTTCGACACCCATCTGACTGTTTCTTCCATGGAGTTCTTTGTGAAAAATAAGTACACTTTTACATGCTTTTTAACAAGAGTAATTATTATAGAAATAATATACTTAAGTGCAAGCTAAATGTAATGTACTTGAGCACTAAATTGCATGTTATTAACAATTAAATATAAATATAATATAGTTTAAATTTCTATTTAATATAATTATTTGAATTTTTTTGACCAACTTCAATAGGACATAAGTACATCTTTATGCTGTATGTAATTTCATAATTACTTCTATTGTCTTTGCAATATAGTTAAAGAGTTCTGTTTAATGTATATGTGTTTTTGCTAAACTAAAATATACTTTAATGTCATTTCTATTGAAACTTGTATGTCATGTGTAAATATATTTGTAATTTTGTAATGATGTTGTAATTTAGTACCTTTTAAAATGTATTAACTTTAAAAGTAACATCAAATAACACACAAAATTACAATCAAGTGCTTTACGTATGCTAGTCAATACAGAAAAGTAAGTATACTTCTTTAAAGCTTGACAATGTATTATTAACACATAATCATTTAAAATGTACTGAATGTAAAGATTACACTTGCACTTTCAATACAATTAAGCACACTTTTCAGTGAATGGTGACCATGGCTGTAAATCGAAATTTTCAGTGAATAAGTAAGTTTGTTACTCACACTGAGCTATCACATGACTTCAGAAGACTCAGAATATAGTGCACAAGTTTTATGGACCACTTTTATTGTGCTTGTTGTGTTCTTTTTGGTGCATGACATTCATTGTATGGAAGAAAGCAGCCCAGCCATTCTGTTAAACATCCTTTTTTTGCGTTCTCTGGAAGTCATAAAGTCATACAAGTTTGGAATGACAGGAGGGTGAGTAAATAACAGAATTTTCGTTTTTTTGGTGAGCTATCCCTTTAAACGCAAAATGCAGTGATGCTCCAGACGATCTGTAGTCACGACAGTGTTCCCTATGTGACATTGCAAGTTTATAGACTGAAAATCTGCTTGGTTACTTGAAATTACTTCAAAGAACAAATGAGGATCTTGAAACAACGATTACGTTCTCAGATGACCAATCACTGTGGTTAGACTCTGTCTCCGGGCAAAGCGAAACAAGAAGACCCTTTTTTTTGCCTTGTTCTTGGCACGCTTCAACCCACGCAAGCCTAAGCTGCACTAATTTATGATAGCTGTGACACCAAAAGCAGAATTACACGGGCAGATAAAAACTCCGAAAGCAAATGAGTGGGTAACGAGAGGAGAGCAGGTCAGGCTCTTAATTGAATTAAAAGACGTCTGGCTAAAAAAAAAAAGTTACACTTACCTGGCCAATTATGGCTCGGCTGGGGTGTTTACCTTCCAACTCTTCCAAAATCTGTCTGCTACATGGATACAGTGGATGCTTGCCAAAGATTCACTCACACACTCCATTAAATGGATCCTGCCTTTATTTTGGATGACAAATTTAAAAAATAAATCCTGTTTTAAAGTCTTAAGATGAATTAAAAACTGTACTCGCTGGGGTCATCTGTTCGAATTCATTAATCATAACAGAACTGTTGTTTTCAATATTTATTGTTTTAAAGTTTGGTTTCTAAAGGTCAATCTAATTTAGATGGTTAATGCACTCTGTAACTGATATTTCATGGTGAAAAATTAATTGCGATTGACACAAACCCATGTAGTGTGGGTCATATTTTCTTTGTTCATATTTTTGGAGCATGAGGGCCTAATTTAACCAACTTCTTAGTGGCAGGTGAATTTGTGGCAGAATATAATTTGATTGGATGTCTGTGATCTTATCAAAACAGAACAGCAAAGCACAAGCCAACATCTATAACATCTTCACAAACAATCACTAATGAGTAAAAGTACTGAGCGATGAATTAAAGTCAGAGTCATATTGATCACAGCAGGCCTGGATAGTGACTTTCATAGCGTGCAAGAAACCCCCTTTAAATAGCATCAGCCACTTTATCCATTAAATAACGTCATTAGTGTCCCATATCCTGAATAGCAAAGGCCGCATCACTTTCCATCCATCTGATTAATAGGAGATATTACTGTTTGATAATAAAGACCTTTTTAAATCCAGACCTATTATCAGAAGTGATGGTTATATTATGCTGTGTTTGAAAAGCCATTGCATTAAGTCTTTAGGAAGCAGAGTTGGGGAGGCCCACTTTTTGAAATATGGAAGAGAAAAGAATGACATTTGCCTCTTGCTCTCTGAAACGTTCTCTTCCTCTCTTCTTTCACAGGCACTTTAAGTGGCTTGGCTCCTTTTAGCAGCTACAGTATTACCCTAACGGCGTGCACTCAGGCCGGGTGCAGCGAGAGCCCGCTTGCCACCGGCTTCAGCACTCCACAAGAGGGTAAAGTCATTTAGAAGGTCCTGACTCCCACATTTCTTTGATGAATAATAAAAGTGACGAGAGGGGCTCAAATAGTGCCGAGCCATTTGCTTGAAAACTCCAAACTAATTTGATGACAAAGTGCAATGCCAGGCTGTAATTGCTCCGTCTTATTTATTTTTTTATTTTCCCGTCTCGTTCTTATTCCCGTTTTTTGGAGAGAGTGGTTTTAAGAACAGGGGTAAGTGCGGGATTGAACTCTCCCCCCTTTAATGACATGCATCTTTAATAGCTGTAATGCAGATTAATGGGCTTTTTAATTGCTGTTACATTGTTCATGCAAGAGCCTTGTCTTAATGTAAGGCATCTGAAAGATTAATGAAAGCTTCTTCATTTCACTCAACCAGAGAAGTAAATCTAAAGACAGTTTGGGCTAAAAAGAATTGATTGTGCAGCCGAAAAAGTATGAAATCGAGAATCAAGCGGCCCATTTCCACCGTTCTCGTTCAATCCGGTGAGGCCCGCTCCTGTGGCGCGAGCGCACCGTGGCAAACATCATTTCTCTCTCTCTCTCTTTCTCTCTCTTTCAACTCTTCCAGGCTCATTCTTTATTGCCTTCACATCTGTCTGACCGCACAGGCAAGACAAAGAACCTTCTTCCTCAGTCAGGGAGGAAAAAAATGTCATGTCTATTGACCGAGAGCCTTTTTCCTACATGAAACAGCAAGAATAAAGACAGATTAATTGTCAGCAGCAATTATTTTCTCTGTCTGATTGCAGAAATAGAGCTGGTTCCAAATAAAATGAGCTCGCTTTCAGGCCGATATTGTCAGATTTCTCTCTTTAAGCAGTGAGTGCAGAGGCTGAAAAATGTAGATAGCATTTTAATCTAACTTGGCCTAAATAGCCTTGTTTAAAGGATAGTATGACATTAAGGGTCATCGTGGAGTGAAAAAAAATCGATCTGATGTGGACTTGATTACTTACCCAAATTACAGTATCGATTCTCCATGAGGGAAATTTTTAACATTGTTTTAATGCCACATACAGAAGCAACTTCATTCTCAACTTACTCTTGCTCAGAACATGTTTGACCATTGAGGCAGTCGTTGTCTGTCACAATGTAATTCATTTGATTATCAACCTAGACGTAGTGCAGAACCTTAAATATTTCTTTTTTTTATTATTATTATGTTTTATTTAATTATAAACCATTATATAAACACTGTAATTTATGAAAATCTTTATTCTTATTATTTATCCAGTTAAATAAGGAAGGAATAATTGAATTATTTGGGGAAAAAAAGCCCTTTATTCAGCTTATAATATGTTTACCACACGTCGAGACATTGTTTTTATACTTAAAGTGCTCTTGTATGTAGGACTAATTTCTTACGCATCTCATCCCAAACCTTCTTTGCTAATTCCAAAATGTCATTTTAGAGCTAGTAATGGAGTCCATTGATATCCAGACTAATGCAGTTACTTGATTCTATGCATCTTTGCAGTGTTTGGCAACAGCGTCTTTACTAATAGCAAAGCTGCAAGTTTAACTGCTTCAAGAACAGCAACATTGGTACCTCACTACTGAGAAATGTCATGTAGCTTTTCACTAGTGAAACTATTTTATTGATAAAGTGTGTGTGTGTGTGTGTGTGTGTGTGTGTGTGTGTGTGTGTATGTGTGTGTGTGCATGCAGAGAGAGAGAGACAGAGATAGAGAGAGAGCTGGAGAAAAATTGTGCTTTCCATAAATAAAAATTAATTTATTTGGAAAAACATGGAAATAGTTTGTCAGTTTTATCTTGTTTGTTATATTTATTTGCTTGTCAATGTCTTTGTGTTTTTTTTTTTTTTTTTTTTTTGTTTGTTTGTTTTTTGTTTGGTTTTTTTTTAAGTCTGTTTTGTTGTAGTCTGTAAGGAGCTTTAACCCCTTAACTGTCAACCCCACTTTTTTTTTTAGACAAGAAAATGCACTATCCAAACTTAAATGGTTGCAATTCAAGCATACTTTGGAGTATAGACAAAAGGCTGGTCTTGTTTTAAAGATGAAATTTGGCAGATTATTGTAGATGTGAAAAACTTATGTAAGTGAAACAGAAAAAAAGTTATAGAAGTTTATGTTTATGAAAATGTAAAATGTAAAAATATAATATTTTATATTTTACATAAAATATATATTTTACAAAACAAGTTTTACTCTAAAGCTGCAAGGAAATCAAAGCCAAAAATCTGAACAAGTTGTGTTCCAAATTTCAGGTTGATATCTCAAAAAATGAGCTTTCAGTAAGATTTTGTTTGGGCGCAGTACCACACTTTTTCACTAGATGACAACCAAGCTCCATTACTGACCATATAAAGGCGCCTCCATTTCCATATATGGTTTGAGTGATCTGAATCATATATTTCCATTATTTTCATACAATTTATGAAGTAAATATCCTATATAGAAGTAGTATGGGAATTTTGGCAGAATTTGATATGAATTCAGCCTCTAATAAACATAAAAATAACATGTATGTAGGCCTAGGTTATAGATCGGCGCCACAATCATAAATGTATTTTTTTTCCTATTAAAAACATTTTCAGACCTTTTTTTCTCAAAAAATTGAATGGATTTTATCTTTTGAACTCTTGGCATGAAAACAAACATGTTTCAACCAATCTTTAATGATTTTTCATGTTCATTGCAATTTCAAAATAAAGGTCTGAACATGCCTTATGAGTATGAAAATATGCTTGTTGCAAATTGATAAATTACTGCTCCTATGTAATTTATTTTGGAAATCAGTCACCAAATATGTAAACTACAGATTCTAAGCTTTCAAATGATATATAGTTTGTCAAGATTCGTTTAGGTTTAGTATAGAATATTACTGTTTTAAATATGTAATGGCAAACGTCCCACCTGTGGGACGGTGACAGTTAAGGGGTTAAAATAATTTGATGAAGTGATTTGGAACTGTATTGTGGTTAAAACTTGTCTTTAGCTGTGAATTTCCTGAAAAAAAAAATCCACACCTTTTGTCACGTTTGTCATATAATCAGAAACAAACATTCGACAGCCCTGTAGTATAATAAATAATAATGTATTATTAAAATATATTTACATTTACTATTAAAATATTGTCATATTTTTAGTTTTCAGACCTTTAGAATTCACCTCTAGATTTCTAAAATGCATAATAATGTTTTTTTTAAAGCTTATTATTTATGTCTCTGTGAATTGTCCACTAAATAGTAACTAACTGTTTAATTTTATCATTGCCTTATTTTTAATAGCTCCTCTAGAGGTTTCTCCACCTGCTGCGATCTCCTACCCCAACTCCCTGTCTGTCCACTGGGAACCTCCATTCAAACCTAACGGCATCATCACCCAATACATCCTCTACAAAGACAATACTGTTGTGTACCAAGGCAACAGAACCAGCTTCAATATCACAGGTAAGCAAGACTTCACTGCCTGGTATCCATTGCTTGAATGAAAAGTGTCCAGTCAGGGTCACATACACATTGACTGGATTTGTGACATTTACTCTTTTTTACAAAACAAATGTTCTGTATTAATTACAAGCGAAACCAAAAATGTTGATTAGCTCAGAAAAAAGCAAAACTACATTTACTGACTTGTTCAGGAGACAGTCTTGGTGCTCCACTGTGTCCATGTTTAAACATTAAATACAAAAATGATTGAACAGAACAATACCGAAAGAAACAAAAATAAGTGGATGATTAGCATTTAAAAAGACAAAAGAGCCACTGGCACATGTCCAAGTGATGTTTTTCTGAACCATGTTAAACTGTCATTGTGAGAATGAAAAGTAGAGTCTGATGTACGGAGCCCCACACATGACATACAGAAAAAAATATGTATTTGTTCCCACGACTTAATATGTCAGCACAATTTACTAATTCTTCCGTCATTTTAAGTAAATTGTGCGCACAATATAACAATTTGTTCCCTCATTTTTAAATTGTGCGCACTATATAATAAATATTTCCTGTTTTACTAAGTCGTGCACACTACATAATAATTTGTTCCCTTGTTTTTCTAAATCGTTGCCACGTTTTAGTTAACCCTCATGTTATGTTGTGGGTCAGTTTAACCCATTTCAATTTTTGAGTTGACTGAGATGTCGGTTAATCTTTTTCTCATTTAGGGTCATGAACATGCATTCAGAGTTTCCATACGCTGATGTGTTTTGTCGCACATAATTACTAATATGATTGTGATGTTTGTGGGTCAGTTTGACCCACATATTTTAATGTTCTAAGGCAACTGTACAGACCCAAAATAATAATATTTCCTGGTTATAATTTATATATATATATAAAAAAAAAAAAAAAACAATACGGGAAAATATTTTGTCAGCCAATGAGGGTACAAATGAGCTATCATTTCTTTTTTTCAAGCTGTCTGAAATAAAATTTAACCTATGTCGTTTTTCTTGAAATTTATTTTTTTCTCATTTTTGGTTATGAACATGCATACAACATTTTAACACACTGATGTGTTGTGAAATGTGTATACAAAATGTTTATATGACTGATGTTTGACCCTCATAGGAAGCTATTCAAAAGCAACTGTACAGATCCAAAATAATAATAAAAAACAAACATTTATTTGTTGTATATCAGAGCTCTTCAACTCTAGTCCTGATGCACCAGTGTCAACCTTTTTAAAGTTTGTGAAAACAAAAATGTACCTGTTAACTGTAAGTCCCCTTTTTTGAGCATAGACATGAAAATTACTTTTACAACTTAAATTGTTATAAATCTTGAATACTTTGGAGCACAGTCTTAAGTTTAGTAACTTTTTATGGGGACACGTCACAGATTATTGTAGAAGTAGAGAAAGTTAGGAAAGCAAAGTTAAAAAGTTATAAAAGTTTATGAAAATGTAAAATATAAAAATATATATTTTCATATATATAAAACTTCAAGACAATCAAAGCCAAACATCTGAAGTTCTGTGCCAAATTTAGGGTTGATATCTCAATAAATTAGCTTTCAGTTAAAAAATTTTTTAGGTGTAGTACCAAACTTTTCCAGGACTCTTCGATTTCCATATATGGTTTGAGTGATCTGAACCATATATTTCCATAATTTTCAAAATATTTGTAAAGTAGACATCCTATTCAGAAGTAGTTTAGGCAGTAATGTTAATATTTGATATGAATTCAACCTCTAAAACCCACATTAAAAAAAAAAAAAAAAAAAAAAAACATACAGAAAGAATCAGGACGTGCGTTATAGTTTGGCACAGCATCACAAATGGAGAATCTATCGCTGTTTATCTATTGCCCTGTCTTTTCTTTTGAAAAGTCACCAAATATGAAAACTAGAGTCTGAAAGCTTTCAAAAGATATATAGTTTATCAAAATTACTTTAGGTTTAAACTAAGATATTATTGTTATAAATGTGTAATTGCAAATGTCCCACAGGTGTGGGGGAGGGACAGTCTTAAAATAGCGGTTAAAAACATTTTTATAAATCATAAATTCAGATATTTATTCTTTGTAATATGTGAAAGTATTGATAATAAAAGTAAATTTTATTGAATCCAGTTAGGGTCAATTTGACCCACTCCACAAGGTCGTATCCAGAAGTTTAACATAACATGAGGGTTAAATAGAAATAAAGGAACGAATTAGTACAATGTGGCCACAATTTACTTAAAACGAGGAAACAAATTAGTAAATCATGACTGCTATTTACTAAAACGAGAGAACGATCAAGTTATTTTATTGCCACAATATACATATTTTTTCCTGCATGTCATATGCGGGGCTTGGTATGAGACCTGCTTATAATCTCTTTAATGCAAAATTGCACAGAGCGAATCCTTTCCAATGTTGCATTTTAAGGGTAATTTTGGCCATTTTGAATGATTTTATTTTATTTTTACCCCTTGTAGTTTGTGTATAATATTATTTAAGGTATGTTGAACTAAAACAGTCATAATTTACAGTAGTTGTACTTCACCATTCACACTCTTTCTGACCTTTAGAACAAACAGGATGTTTCAATAACTAAAACTTGTTGACTTTAATAAAAGAAAATTCAACCACATGGTGGTTGCATAGGCCAGATATGAACTAGAGGAACGGCTGTCCATGTTCCTCTTGATTTAATCACATCCTGCAGTGAATAGGTGGAGCAGATGCTCAGCTCTAAAGAGCGTCACTTGTATTGCTGTATTTCATCTTGCCAGTGGAGACAGGGCCAACAGCCAGCCATTGTTTGTGTGTTTTTGTTTTTTCACGGGGAGTGTGCTCTTT
Organism: Chanodichthys erythropterus; assembly: GCF_024489055.1. Lineage (NCBI taxonomy): Eukaryota > Metazoa > Chordata > Actinopteri > Cypriniformes > Xenocyprididae > Chanodichthys > Chanodichthys erythropterus. The sequence goes on from NC_090238.1 coordinate 25,181,823, forward strand.
TTGCGAGTAGCGGCAGCCCCTGCTCTTGGCGGGTAATGCACGAACATGTGAGATGTTTTATTAAAAGGCTCCAATGCTCCAGCCGCCATTTGACCCGGGGTGAGAAGCATGCCTAAATGATATGGAGCCCCCAAAAGGCCAATTTACACTCAGGACAGGTATATTCTCTCTGAGATGAATCATTCAGAATGTCAGCCCCCTCCTTCCCATACACACACACACACATAGATGTATAGATGTATAGACTTCCACTACTGGATTGAAAAGAGTTCACAAGCACAGAATAAACCTTGTGACTAACATATTTCTTTATTTTCCTTAAATATTTACTTAATATAAATATATGAGATTTTAAAATGTTTTTGAATACTCATAAAGGCTGTTTTTATTTGATTAAAAATACAGTAAACAGTAAAATTCTGAAATATTATTACAATTTTAATATATTTTAAATGTCATATGATTAATATTTTTGTGGAAACCGGGATACATTTCTTTTATAGAAATGTATTAATAGAAAATTCAAAAGAATGGCGTTTATTTAAAATATAAATATTTTGTATTATTATAATTATCTTTACTGTCATTTTTAATCAATGTAAGTGACAATTAGTGTCACAGTCACAGTGAATAAAGAAGTTCAAATGAAGATGAGTTAAAAAATAAAAGTATTTAATCAAATAAACTCGGATAATCCACAAGTAATGTAAGAGCATGTCTACACACAAACAATAACTGACCATGAACCGAGGAACCAAAGGAACTTAAAGGGTTAGTTCACCCAAAAATGAAATTTCTGTCATTAAGTACTCACCCTCATGTCGTCCCAAATCCATAAGACCTTCATTCATCTTCAGAAGACAAATTAAGATATTTTTTGATGAAATCCAAGGGTTTCTGAAGTATATTGCATGTCATTGCACCTTTTAAGGTCCAGGAAGGTAGCAACGACATAGCTAAAATAGTCATTGTGACTACAGTGGTTCAACTTTAATATTATGAAGTGACGAGAATACTTTTTGTGCACAAAAACAAAACAAATTTAGTTAACAATTTGAACTATTGTCATATGCAGTTGGCATAGTGAACGCAGTTCAGCACTTCCATCTTTACATCAAAAAGCTGGCTTAAGGCCTGTACACACTGGGACGAATATCGTTTATCGCCTGCGTTTTTCGAGAATTTTTTTGTGTTCATACCCAAGCGATTTTCACTGGAATCTACTTTCTACTATCACTGAATGTGCAATTTAACTCCCTGACAGGATGTGGCACTTGTGCTTAACAGTAGTGCAAATAAACATTTTTATGATATTATTTAAGTTAAAGAAGATAAAAATGCAGATATAAAATGCAAACCAAAAAAATTAACCCAAGGCGTTTTTTAAAAAATTACGCTTTTACGCCTTGTGTTTTTCGCGTCGCTGTGCACACTCACATTGGCGACCTTTGTTTAGTCATGAGGAATTAAACGTCGGCGATAATCGCGCGCAATATTTGTCCCGGTGTGTACAGGCCTTTAGAATTTCTAAAGCTCTGGTATAGGTTCAAGAATTAAGAAGAGTGATCGAAATCAAAAGTTTCATGGCTTCAAAATAATAATCAGCTTGTTTTTCAAGTAAAAATCAATTGCATTATTATAATGTTAGCAACAAATCAGTGAGAGCAGGGTCTTATTCCACATCCAGATTGAAAATTATAGCTTGTCTGAGAGTAATCATCGGGGCGTCCATGTATCCGAATATCATTTTATTGCAGCACCTAACTGGTGCTGAGCTCTCTTTTCACTCAACTTCACCTCATTTCTTCTGGTCCCATGCAAGCCCACAAAAACAAAGGTCACGCTGAAGTCAATGTCTTCAGTCCATGCTCAAAGAGATATACCTAAGCACAAATCATGTTGAGTTTGTGTAAAGAGCCATAAAACCTTCAGAGGCACCGCACCGGGGTCTCCGTTTACATCTCCTTCCTTTTGATCAGCCTGAGCTTCTCTCCTGAATGGCTAAAGATATGCCTGACTACATATGTATTACAACCCCGAGCCAAAGCAGAAAATGTACTGAAGGCTTTGAGGGCATTTCTCATAAGACACGTTGTGCGGCAGGATGTTATTTTCAGTCTGCTCTGCAGGGTATCCCATATTTATTATGGGCCGTTGTAAAGGCAGAGGTCTGATGTGATAAGAAGCTATGGAGCGCTGCATTGCTGCGGCTGCCGTCCCCTCCCCTTCACCCCGCCACGCACAAACCCGGGGATTCCAATTTCTTTCAGGATATCTTAGCTCAGCTTCCAAGCTGCCCCCGCTGTGATTTTGGAATATCTCACCTTTTTTATTCCTCCTTCCTTGACAGTAAACTGCTGTCAGGCGCTTCAAGGAGAGATCCTCCTTCCCGTCAAGAGGAGCCTTTGAAACACACTGCTCTTCGCCAGTTTTTGCCAGACTCTGGTTTTCCAGTACAAATGATTAACAAATGATTCCAGCCATGTGGAAGTATGGGCTGCCGTGTGAAAAGAGGGGAGAGCCAGGAGCTCGCTGATCATCACAACAACATAAAGAAGCCAAACATGTAAAAATACAGTATGACAGAATAGATCACAGCTTTCAGGTCGTATTAGAATTACCTGAAATGGTTGATCTTTGTAGGTTAGTGTCAAAATTCAGAAAGATGGAATACAGATACTAACTAAAGATAATGCAACCATACTTTCAGTTTACAATTTCAGGTCATTTTACAAGGATTTTATAGCAACTTAATGTCACAATTCTGCTCATGCTTCATTTCAAATCTCTAAAACTAAGAATTTTATGAAACATTTTCTAAGATGCTATTAAAATAGTTTATTACCTTGCAAACACCTATTGTCTAATGTCTGGCAAGGCAGACTGCCCCATTCATGTTTCTAGTGTTCTCACTTGACAAACTTTTCACACCTCTGCCGGGTATGAGACTTAATCTTCATTATTCTTTTATCTGTTATGGTATGCTGGTGTAGAGAAGAGGCAGATACGGATTTCCACAATTACACGTCGTATTTAATACACAGAAGGCAAGGATAACCAAACATACACGTTAAACAACACTCAAGACGGACGAGGAGTGAAGGGAGTGAGTGCAATATAAAGGGAGTGCTAACAATAGAGTCCAGGTGCAGGTGATGAGTGATGATGAGGAACTGACGAGGGAAGTGAGTGCAGGTGTGGAGAACAGGAGGATATTGGGATATGGAGTCCAGGGAAACAAGGGATCTGTAACAGTACCTCCCCCTCCCGGTAGGCGCGTCCTCGCGCCGTAGATGTACCAACCGGGAGGGGGGCGGGCGCCCTGGAGACCTCAAACCGGAGCAGGGGGATGAGTAGACTGGAGTGGAGGTCTCCAGGGCGGGCTCAAAAGCCATGGCGGGTCAGGAGCCAAAGGCAGCCATGCGGGTCAGGAGCCGAAGGCAGCCATGGTGGGTCAGGAGCCGAAGGCAGCCATGGCGGGTCAGGGGCCGAAGGCAGCCATGGTGGGTCAGGGGCCGAAGGCAGCCATGGCGGGTCAGGTGCAGCGGGCAGCCATGGCGGGTCAGGTGCAGCGGGCAGACATGGCGGGTCAGGTGCAGCGGGCCGCCATGGCGGGTCAGGGACCGAAGGCTTCATGCCGTTGTGCCCAGGCGGCGCTGAAGGACCGGCGGGAGATGGCGGAACCAGCGGCTCCGCCGACCGAAGCGCAGCCGGGGCTCCAGAAGGCCGCAGTTGAACACAGACGACAGACAACAAAGTGAACACCAGGGGGAGTGAGGAAGCCAACTGGAGCTGAGGGATGGAGGGACGGAGCGAAGACGGAGGAGTGCAGTCCAGAGGGGAGGGCAGGCTGACGAGGGACCAAGGTGTGAACGGGGGCAGGATGGAGACTTGTGAGGCTGGAGGACTGATGGGCAACGGTGGAGCAGAGGGAGGTTGGAGCCAGGGTGTAGGTAATCGCCCAGAGGTCCGAGGTGGAGATCTGGGCGAGGGGGCTTGAGGTGAAGGTTCAGTGAAGACACACATGGGAGGCGGGAGAGGGAGGCAGGGAGGGAAAACAGTCTTTACAAAGTTCATAATTGGAGCAGCTGGCTCGGCGGCGGCTGGAGCTGAGGGCTCGGCGGCGGAGACTGGCGCTGTTTGCTCGGCGGCTGAGACTGGCGCTGCTTGCTCGGCGGCGGAGACTGGCGCTGCTTGCTCGGCGGCGGAGACTGGCGCTGCTTGCTCGGCGGCGGAGACTGGAGAACTTTGCTCAGCGGAGACTGGAGAACTTTGCTCGGCGGAGACTGGAGAACTTTGCTCGGCGGAGACTGGAGAACTTTGCTCGGCGGAGACTGGAGAATTTGGCTCGGCGGAGACTGGAGAAACATGCTCGGCGGAGACTGGAGAAACATGCTCGGCGGAGACTGGAGAACTTGGCTCGGCGGAGACTGGAGAACTTGGCTCGGCGGAGACTGGAGAACTTGGCTCGGCGGAGACTGGAGAACTTGGCTCGGCGGAGACTGGAGAACTTTGCTCGGCGGAGACTGGAGAATTTGGCTCGGCGGAGACTGGAGAACTTGGCTCGGCCCAGAAGTCTATCAGCCAGGCCGCATCACTGGGCGGCTTGTGTGAGGCTGGAAGAGGTGCCCAGTCCTTCCCTTCATACATAATTAAAATGCCCGTAAGGACGGGAGCGAGCTCTGGAGATACTGGAGCGGGCTCTGGAGATACTGGAGATACTGGGCCCAGTAGAGGAATGTGGGTCCAGCATGGGGCAGGCAGGGAGTTTGCTGGAGGGGTATGCGGAGGAAGACGGAGGTTGACTGACTGGCCCGGCCAACCGTGTTTCTGGATGGACTGGAGACATACACTTATCCTGAACCTCATCCACAAAGAATTTGGAGCCATTTAACCACAAAATTAAATTGATAGTTTCACTTAAGGAGAAACAAAAAACAGGTTCATCAAAACGGATAGTGTCATCATCCAATCCATCCAAAAACAGGGAGATCAAAACTGCTTCAGGCCAGTCAGACAAATAAGCGATCTCAACGAACTCCTCCACATACCTCTCCAGCGAACGACCTACCTGCAGGAGCCCGATAAGGCGATCGCTGGCTGTCAGGGTGAGAGGCGTTGGAGGAGCAGGAGCCAAGGAGCTGGGGGAAGTCTCCATTTTTTTTTTTCCTGTGAAAATCCAACGTTATGGTCCGTCTTTCTGTTATGGTATGCTGGTGTAGAGAAGAGGCAGATACGGATTTCCACAATTACACGTCGTATTTAATACACAGAAGGCAAGGATAACCAAACATACACGTAAAACAACATTCAAGACGGACGAGGAGTGAAGGGAGTGAGTGCAATATAAAGGGAGTGCTAACAATAGAGTCCAGGTGCAGGTGATGAGTGATGATGAGGAACTGACGAGGGAAGTGAGTGCAGGTGTGGAGAACAGGAGGATATTGGGATATGGAGTCCAGGGAAACAAGGGATCTGTAACATTATCATTATTCTTTTGTTTTTATTTAGCCATTATTAGCCTTTATTACATGGCTTGCCCATCTACACCACTTTGACCCCACTAGAGTCCTGCACGGGTCCATTTTTGGAGACCCGCCCCCGCCCGTACCCGCAAAGTTCAGCACCAGATCCGACCCATCACCCGTGATAATATCAAAATTAAATCCGCACCTGCCCAGACTCGTTAATATTTGGCCCGTTACCCGATCCGTGACCGCGATAAATCACACACGCTAAAATCATTCCAATTAAAGTGCTTTATTTTTTATCTGGCACATCTCTCAACATCACAACAGCATCATGAATGGGCTAATGAAACAGGCTGTGAAAAGTGCGATTTTGTTTTGCGCCATTCAAGTAGCCTTGGCACCTAAATAGGCTATGGAACCTGATAACTATACGCAAATAGACCTATTAATAAAAAAAAAAAAGAACAAGAAAAAATACAACCTGAGCCTGTCACTCACAAACAATAGCTTATAGGCCTATGCCTATGCATTTACTTTTCCTTAAGGTTATTGTGCAGGAAAAGGATATCGTCCCCAGTCCCAGGTTTAAGTTGCGTTCTCCGTTCTTGAATTACAAATCCAGCTGTGGAAAAGTCTCTCTCACTGGCAGTAGCTACTCTTGCAACGCTCGCTCCTACTAGGCTACGAGAAGCATCAACAAAAGTCGCACTGTCGCAGTGGTGGTGACGTGATGGGTCAAATGTCATATCGTTGTTGCGTATGTGTAATGGTAATTTAGTCATACAAATATTGCGCATATTTTTCATCCGTGCTACTACCTGCCCGCAAGGAGTTAATGAGGTGTACAGAACATCGTCATTCAGAAGGGCATGAATTATGGTCATGCTACTGTATATAATTGATATCTCTGGACCGAATGAGCGCATTTGCTGAGGTCCAAATATGCACACTTTTGGACTGAAAGCCATAACAGACGCTGTTCAGTGCAGTTGTGTGAACACAAATGAAAACTGCAGCACACATGACTCAATAGGAGTACGAGTTTTTATTCTATTTAAAATGTAAGTTTATACCGATTGATTATTTTGCACTCCTGATATAAATTAAGAAATTACTGTAATGGATCAGCGTTTTATCATAACAGTGGTCAAATATTGAAGCTGGAGTATTAAATTTTTCTACAACGTTTGTCCCGTTCAAGTAAGAGTGTGATGTTTTAAAGTGCAGTGAATGTTGAGCAACAATAATCTGGGGTCGCCGGCGATGCAGTGCTACGGAAGAGGATTAGGGCCAAGCAATAATAAAAATCTCAAGATTAAAGTTGTTAAATTTTGAGAAAAAACTCGTTAAATTTCGAGAAAAAAGTCAAAATAAAATGTTGAGAATTGACTCATTAAATTACGAGAAAAAACTTGTTAAATTTTGAGAAAAAAGTAGAGATAAAATGTTGAGAATAAACTCATTAAATTACGAGAAAAAAGTTGTTAGATTATGAGAACAAATTCGTTAAATTATGAGAAAAAAGTAGTTACATTTCGAGAAAAAAAGTCGAGATAAAACGTTGAGAATAAAGTCATTAAATAACGAGAAAAAAGTCGTTAAATTATGAGAACAAATTCGTAGTTTAACAAATTTGTTCTCGTAATTTAACGAGTTTTTTCTCGTTATTTAATGACTTGTTAACGACATTTTTCTCATAATTTAATGAATTTGTTCTCGTAATTTAACGATTTTTTTCTTGTAATTTAACGAGTTTATTCTCAACATTTTATTTAAACTTTAAAGTTTTTTTTCGAAATTTAACAACTTTAATCTCGAGATGGTTTCATTTTTTTATTATTGCTTGGCCCTAATCCTCTTCCGTACAGTGCAGGTTAAGGAGTTTTAAGGATTTTTTTTTGTATGACTTTGTTTCCCTGTAAAGCACAAAATAAGTTATGACAATCTCAAAACTGATTTCTTTAATTTACCAAACATTATGAAGGAATAATACTTTTCTGTGGAATAAGCATCACATGCAGTCTAATTTTATTTAAAAATATATATTTATCAATTTCTCCCATTTTTTCCCGGTGTTTCATAGTGTTTTCTGAAGTGATGAAGTTTTTCTCTCTCTCTCTCTCTTTCTATCCAGGTGTTGGTGTGTTCACTCCTCATAAGTTGTTGTTGAGTGCCTGTACTGAGGCAGGATGCACCAACAGTTCCCAGGTTACCCTGTTCACAGGCCAGCTGCCCCCCACACATGTAGAGCCACCCATCCTGACCGTACTGGATGCCCGCAGTATCCACATACAGTGAGTATAAAAAAAAAAAAAAGAATCTTTTGAGTAAAACTGTTTTATATTATGATTAAAAAAAAAATAATTATAAAAGTTATAATATAACCTACGGATTGTTTTCCAAGACTATGAATCTTGTATTTTTTTTTTCTTTTTCTTTTCAGTTTTTTTTTGCAAAAAAAAAAAAAAAGCGTTCCACCCTCAATAGGTCCTGTCCTTGGACAGCACGCACTCGTGCACACTAACGAGGCATGAACAGGAGTGAAGGTGGTTGTTCTCACCTTTTATATGACAATGTTTTATCAGAGAGATACGCTAATGAGGTGACGGACATTTGCTCTCTGTAAGAGGACGAAACACATCTCAGGTCTCGTTATTCCTCACCATTATACTAAAACTAAGCTCCGCACGTCAAACCGTAACCCTCTGAAGATGCAATATAACCCTGTTTAAAAAAAAAAAGAAAAAGTGGCCACTTCAAAAATCTCACACAAGAGCGATTTATCTGACCAACCCGTATGTCAAATTTGAGAAGCTGTCCCTATCCACAGCATGGGTGCATTAATCAACTGAGTGTTTTCCATATAATCATAAAGTACGCCCCTTCCGCCAGTCATGCCATTGGCTGTTTGTCCTTATTGTCTTTGCGTGTCCTCTGGCTGCAGTTGAGCGACCAGGGGAACGGAGCAATGGAGCAGGCCTTGATTTAGGAGCTAATGCTCAACTCCTGCACCCACACTGGACCATCTCATTGGACTGTATGAAAACGCACAGTCCGACCTTCTTCCAGCCTGTTTAGCATGCAGAAATTTCTCCAGCGTTTGACCCCTGTCGCTTGACTTAGAGAGAAAAGGGGGGTGGAAAGAGTCCACACTAGATTCTTCCCAGCAGCCTGCACCCCGGGCCTATAGCAATCTACGTGAAAGCCTTTAGAGGTTCATCTTTAGCTGCCCCGTCGCCATCACTTAAGAACTATCCGGAGAGGGCATCATGCCACACAACAATGTGAGGAGAGAATAAAAGGAGAGAACTATAAGGGAGTTAAGGGGCAATGGGGAAACTGAACTTATGTACACTTTATTTTAGGCCAAGAGAGATGACAGAAGCGCTTCGGCGCATTTCCCATCAGAAAGAAAATGTCATCACTTTACTGAATGATCACAGGTGGGGAGAGAGCGAGAAGGAGAAGGCCACGAGGAGAATATATATTTGAGCTGTCACCTACACTGCAGTACACCGTGGTAAAACCCACCACCAGTTCACTGCCATCGGAAACTGCCGATTAAATTACTCAAACCACCCCACCTCCACCGGGCTGCCCGAGGAGGCCTGTAATACCTGGAGAGAGAGAGCTTTCTGTTAGCATTCACATCCATCTCAATGGCATTTGTTCGGCTGGCTCCCCGGAAGCATGTGATTTGAAATCTGCCAAGATTGAAATCTGCTGAGCAGTAAATATGACTAATTAATCTGGAAGCACAGGTAAATGTTGCCATAATGTTTGTAATTGACAAAATGTGATTATCCTGAGCTGTGATGTAATGTTTTTAGAAAGAATCTGGGCCTTTAAAAGAGATTATTAAAAGAAATGAATACTTTTCATCAGCAAGGATTCACTGAATTGATCAAAAGTCATGGTAAAGACATTTTAAAAATTAGATTATATATTATAAAATGTAATTATCTAATTTTAAAAAATGTATTCAGTATTTATAGTGTTCTTTTGAACTTTCTATTACGAAAACTAGCATCACGGTTTCCACAAAAAATATTAACATTATAAGAAAAAAGATAATCAAGCACCAAATCAGCATATTAGAATGATTTCTGAGCGATCATGTGACACTGAATGGTTTGCCCTCACAGGAATAAATTATATTTTAAAATATATTAAAATAAAATATATATATATTTCACTGTATTACTGTTTAACTGTATTTTGATCAAATAAATGCTGCCTTGGCGAACATAACAGACTTTTTTCAAAAACATTTTAAAAAATCCAAAAAAATAGATTGATACTTTAAGTGGTTGTCAATGTATTGAAATTGCCATGGTGTAGTTACAGCATCTACCAGCAGGGGATGATGGGGGCCGAGCTAACCAGCAAAACCTTGACCTCTTGGCTACAACATTCCCTCTCTCTTATCTTCGGCAGTGTAGCAGCCTACCTCAACAGCCTTCATTCGATTATGCTCATTTCAGGCATGGAAGAAGGAAAAAAATACAAGCCCTTGCTTTTTATTCTCCTGCTACCTCTGTATTAATGGCAGTGGAAAGCTTGTGATCTCTGTAAGCCATTTATTAAAAAGATGTATATGACCCAATTTGTCTCATCACCGATTTTCATAACTTCATTATGTATCTGCTCTATCCTGACGGCAGCGCCTCAGAGGGAAACTCACCTTATTTATTGTCTTCATCCGCCAAGAGGGGGAAATGGTTATTGCTTTATTTCCATTGGATATTTCAATTTGAATAGGACGAGAAGCTGCAATGATGATAGAGGGAGAATAAGAGAGAGGGAGAGAGAGAGAGAAGGAGAGAGGTAGGGGGGAGAGAAAGGCAGCATTGTAATTTGACATTACAGATGATATCTCTCTCCCTCTCTCTTTTTTTTCTCTCAGGGTCTAATTGTGGATACAGTGCCTTTGAAAGGTATTGCCTTGTTAGCAGAATCGTAATAGGAGAGGGTGAAGGATCATATGTGTTCAATACTCTTTTGTTGTGTTGCGATTTGCCTGTGAGAAAGGTTGCGAGACCCCGGACTGCCGGATATGCACAAACCGAATATCAGCAGAAACACACTGCGTGAAAGTATACGGCACCTTGAATAAATGAGAATAAGAGGGGGGGAAATGTTTTCAATACATTAACTCCTCGCCACCTTTACAGTGAAAAGAAAAAAGTTACAAAATGTACAAATGTTTACGTTGTTTTGAGAGAACCAGAATTATGAAAGTTTGTTGTATTGCCTTAATAACTGGATGGCAAAATTTTCGGATTTATAAAAAAAGAATTTGGAAAATTCTATATTTTATGTAGTACCTACATACAAGGTTAAATAACGTAAATAAATAAAATGCAACAATGTACAGAAGTGTTGGTTAACCTTATTGTAAAGTGTTACCATATTATCTTTTTCAGAACTAAACAAGATTTTTACACAGACCCCACTTTAGCTTTTTTGGTTTATAATATTATTTTAGATTTTACCGACAATTTGCTCTAAAAGTTTGCTTTGTTCAAGTATTACAATTGATTAAACTGCCATATTAATAATATAACCCGCTTATCAATTATGCAGTAAAAATGTCTTAATGGCCGTTGTCGTTTGCCATTTAAAATGCAATTTAATTTATGCCTAAACTAAATTAATCACAATAATGAATAAGGTCACCTGCGGGTGTGTTTGCTCCATGTAGACCAGGAGGCCCTTATGAGCTTTGTTCTAAATTAAGGAAACAAAGAGGGTCGGAGAAACATCAGGTCAAACTCATTGTACTTAGACGCTTGATGATTTCTCTCATCACACAGGAGGTTACTGTCCTATTTCCATCTTAAAACAACAGATGATTTAAGATCATGTCTCAGTCTTGACACCATTACCTTCAACAGGAACATTGTCTCCTCTAGTCATTGAACTCTTCAGACAAATGTGCCACTCAATTCTGACAGAGATATAACATTTTACAAAAGGCTGCTGTTTGTGTTGTTAACAATGAACAGTTAATGCCAACTTTTGTGTTAAGATTGCACAAAAAAAAGAGTGAAAGTTCAGTTTCATTGAAAGTGTTCTTTCCTTTGTGTTTCTAACTTCTATTTGATATATTGATTAATATGAAATACATATGAATAAAAGCTAACATCGTACCTTTCTTTTTCTCATTTACGTTTTAATTGACTGTTATATAAAAAGATTTGAAGTTTATAGTGTATCACCCTTATTGCCATAATTTTTTCCTCCGCTTAAACTCCCTTTAACTAACTACGAACTATTCCATTAAAGAAACATATCATCGTAAAGACCTGATCAACTTTTCCAGAAATTAACTCCTCAAGGAAAAGTTAAGTCTCTTTTTTTAATCACTTTTTTTTGAAGTGCATCAGTAGACAACTGTCTTATAATGTCAACCCTTTTACCTTGAATTTTATATAGTAAACCACTGATAATTGAAAAGTAGATTTTTGTAGAAATATACGAAGAAGTAGAATATGTAATAGAAGATAGAATTTAAAAAACGTATTTTAAAAATCACCAAACCGATAAATGCATATGAAACCAAAACTATAAAATAGCCACAATTTATTTAATGAACAACAAAATACACACAAAGTTGAAGAAATGAAATGGCCACCCGTCTTCCTCTTTGAGTTTTTCTTTTTGCTTCTCAGTCGTTCTGTCTTTCAGATCTCTCAGTAGATAGCGGTGTCCTCTGTTCTAAATTTAGCAATGAGAAAGTCAAGCTACAGAGTGAAACGCTCACCCACCAGGCTTTCCTATTTCTGTCCGCACATCCTTGGACAGAGTTATCATGATCAGGCTTATTAGACTCTGTCCGGGTTCTGGGTGGTCCACTGATTTACCTGCGACTGCTGCTGCTGCTGCTGGCCGTCTCACAGGGGAAGAACAGGGGTCATGTGACAGGATATCAGACTGTTTTTTGTCTCTGGTGTTTTTCAGGTGGGCTGCTCCAATGGAGGTGAACGGCCTGCTGGAGTTCTACACACTGTACCAGTCTGCCTTAGGAGAGGAGTTGGCCATCATCTATAACAGCTCTGAGCTTTTTGAGGATTATACAGTGCGGAACCTCATCCCTGGATCCACTTACCTGTTTCAGATTGCAGTGCGTTCCTGCTCACCTGTTTCACCACACACACACTTAATAGAGTAAAAAATGGCTCAACATGCTGAGTAGCATGTCATTGTGACTTTTGTTTCATTTTGCCCTTTGTAAATTTATTAGAATGGAGGATAATGTGGCTTTTTAAAAAAGCCATATTGAATACTGTGCAAAATGAACATTGTAAAATGAAACTTGAATCCTTCATTACTCACACTGATTCGGATCTTGCTGTCACGGCACACACGAAGACAAACAGGGTAGGTCCAATTGCAGGTATTTATTGGGGTAATCCAAAGCGTAAATCCAGAAACAGGCAAGGGTCAAAATCCATGATAACAGTCCGTACACAAAACAAGAAAAACACAACGAAAACCAAAACAGAGAAACCAGGAACGTTCGTGAAGACACCATAACAAGGGCAGAGACAAACCAGGTATAAATAGACAGACACTAATGAATAAACACAAAACAGCTGTGTGCAATGAGTGGGATAATGAGTCCAGGAGTGAGTATGGGTAATGTAGTCCAAGGGGTGAAAACAAGAGTCCGGAATGGAGTGCCCTCTAGTGGCTGACTAGGGCACTCTCACTAGTGATCATGACACTTGCAACATATTGTACCAGTCAAAGATTTTCATTTTAATTTCATGTCATTTATTTTGAGAAAACTGAAATTATTTAAGTTTTTACATAATATAAAAAGAATTTTGAAGTAATTTTGGTTACACTTTATTTCAAGGTGTCTTTGTTACACTGTAATTATACATTTACTACTTAGTACTGAGTAATATTAAGTAACTACATGTACTTACTATAGATTTAGGATTAGGGTTTGGTTTGGTTTAGGGTTAGTGTCATGTAATTATGCATAATTTATAGTTATTACTATAGTAACTACATGTAACATATGTAACAATGACACTGTTAAATAAAGTGTTACCGTAATTTTTAATTATTTATACACCAGTTAACAAACCCAGACTGAATCTACTCCTTTTTTTCACATTTTCGGTGCTGATTTTTGTCTTTGTAATTCTATATTTGAACATGGTAAAATGTGTTAATGTCACCATGCAGACTTTAAACTTTCTTACTGCCTGTTGCTTATATTATTTACACTGATTTGGATCAGACAACATATCATACCGATCAGAGTTTTTCATTTTAATTTTATGTTACCTTTTTTATGTAAATACATTTAAAAATCACTTAAATTATTAGACAATATAAAAAGAATGTATTCTTTTTGTAGTATTTACTAATTAAGCCTAGGTGGTTTCTGATTTTCTATGCTGAATTTAAGGGAACATCTCAAAATTCCCTTGATAAAATGTGGTAAATGGAGCTAAGAGTACTAAATTCTTTTCATTCATTATATAAGTAGCCAAATTTGTTTTTTAAATGCACATTTTGAACTTTTTGTGCAGTTGTTTTCTTTTTAGAAAAAATAAAAGCATGTTTGTTTTATTTATGACTGTTGATGCCACTTAAATTTAGCCTTTTGACCCGCAGGCATGTACGGGAGGTGGATGCACCCTCAGTGACCCCAGCGTGGCCCACACTGAGGAGAGTTCACCGGAGGAAGTACCTGCCCCCAACATACTGGCACTCTCCCCACATTCCCTCAATGTGTCCTGGACCCCCCCTCGCAAGCCCAACGGTGAGTGGGGTTAAAACTAGTGCCTGGCAAAGGTGAATTCATATTCCAAATGGCCGTTTAGTTAAGGGTGCTTCATGTTTAATGATGGGTTAGCACATAGAGAAGGGGACAGGAAAAGAGGAGCACTTTGTGTGACGGTGCGACTGGGAGCGTGTGAGAGAGCGAGAGAGAGCGAGACGGAGGAAAGGAGGGTGCTGCGTTTTAAGTGGATGAAAAGTGCTCCCTTTTGACTGATGCTGTGAACTGCAGCTTTAGCAGCGGCTGTCAGGGGCGCAGCAGCAGGTTCGTTCACTCAGCCTGAGCACCGGATGGGGGACAGTGCTTTGGCCCTTGGGTTTGAGAGCAGATGCAGATTGAGAAAAGTGCTTCTAGAATTCAGTTCTTTATACATTTAAGGGAAAGTTGATTAACATAAAATGAAAATCTATTGTATTAAGTATCTAACTAAATCATATTGCTTTATATAAAAAAAAGCATTAGTTTACATGGCACAGAAAATATTTTAATTGATTAAATTCACATGTAGTCATTTAGTAATTTTTTTTTTATTATTTATTGTTTTGAGTCTGAACATTGTTTGTCATTAGTTTATTATTCAATTTAATATATTGACTAATTTATTACAGTATGATTTTTGAAGTGAAGGGTGGGTTAAGTCGGTCAAAAGGGCCTATGTTCTGATATATTCTGATATGATCTGATAAAAAAAAAAAAAAAAAAAATCAGCTATTGTGTGCTGTTGTGTTTTGAAAATGATTATTTATTTGGTCTAAAAAGGAGTCCAAATAAATAAATATATTTGCTATCACAGCGTTCAATAAGACACAATTAAGCAGGGCACAATTTATGGAACATTATTAATTTTAATGTAGTTAAATTATACATTTTTAAACATGGTTCTGTATATGTTGAGAATTATCTTCCACATTTTTAAAGACTGAAAAACTGAAAACGTAGTTTTGTTTAAATCTTAATAAGCTAATAAGCATTTAATACTATATATATATATAATCCAAAATTCAGACACAAGATAGTGAGTGTGATTTTTAGATTTTTTTATTAGTGGGTGCAGGACACTATAGTTCATTTATGTAAATGGGATAACAAAATAAACTGTAACATATTATACCCAAACATTCTTTATACAGTGGACTACCAGTAAAATTGATTAAAAAAAATTGGGACAAAAAATTATTCAGACACTTTGACCTGACCATGTTTTGCTTAAGTGTTGTCTGACATAATTAAGATAAATTTTTCCTGACACAGTTTATTTCTGAGATCATGTCATATTTTATTACCATTTTTTTTAAAACTATAGTAAATAAATGGTATAAAAACACAATTAATCTGCACTGAATCAAATTCACAATCTAAAAAAATCCCCTTTTACAATGATTATAGAAAATACACAGCTAATTAGATTTTATTATTTAATGTATTATCCATCTCAAGACCTACTTAGTGTATCATTATACAACTGTGGCAAATTGAATTTATTTAATATTTGTGCATTTTTAGGGTTAAAGACCAGAGTATTTGTTTATATCTATTTCTTTGTGCATTGGGCCAAGCTGAGTTGTTCTCCGTTTTAACTGACCGGTCCATCTTGAGGGGTGTGTCCTGTGAGCAGCTATAAAGAGAGCAGGAGCAGTATACGGCTGTGTTTACATGTTTTACAGCACTCTTTCCCTAATGGTCGACTTTAACAGAGGGCTTTAAACAAAATGGCCAGTTTACATCAGGGCATGCGAGGAAATCAGTGGAGCAAACAGTGTTTGGGTATAAAAACGTGTCTTGAAATAAAGCATCAAGATGAAGGGGCAGTTTTAGCCTTCATGGCAGGAGTACAGTGAATGCGGCAAGTTTTTCTAGATTTTCAGCCAATAATACAATTATTTTTATTTTATTCTATTTTGGCTGATGTTTAAATAATATGTGTTTGAATTATTCGCTGTATACAGGTAGAGCACAACCTGTATTCCCATGTATGCTATCGCACATATGCTAAACGTGTATTAATTTCCTCCACACAGGTGTGATTAGCAGCTATGGTCTTTGGATGGATGGCACGCTGGTGCAGAATTCGTCCCTGATGGGCTTCGAGGTCGGTGATCTGTCCCCATGGAGCCTCCACAGCTTCCGTGTGCAGGCCTGCACAGCTCAGGGCTGCGCTCTGGGGCCCCTGGTGAGAGTCCACCACATTTACATTATGTTAATGCCTCCTCTGCGTGTCAGATGGCAGCTCAACATCATAAAGGTGATCGATTCACTCTGTTCAATAAAGCACCTTCTGCTCACGCTTGACATTTGGTATAAATGCCACTCTGGGCTGGTTACTGCTTTGATGGGCCATATTTGGGCATTTTTCCAATATGTGTGCAATATTTAGTCAAATGGCCAGTTCTGCAGACACAGCAAAAGTTGGAACAAGCAGCGAGAGGTTGAGTGGTTGTGGTGTCAGACTAAGATGTATCCCATCATTTAGTGGACAGATGGTGGGGAGAAGCACAGCCTGTGAATTTTTATTTATATATTTTTAATTACTTTTTTTAAAAATTAAAATAACACCTTTTCACACTGTCTTAACATATGGATTTAGATCGAGTTTAATACAAAATTTTAGTTCAGGCAATGTGAATTGCCGTTTCAACCTACACTACAGTTTGGGGTCAAAGCGGTTTTTAAAATTTTTAAAATTTTTAAATTTTTTAAAATTTTAGTTTTGTTTAAAAAGTCTTTGTTTGATCACTAAGGCTGTATCAACAATACAGTAAAAACAGTAATATTGTGAAATACAATTACAATTTAAAATAACGGTTTTTTATATTTTTTTTTATTCATTTTTTATGTTCTGTTTTGCATATTTGGCTATTTCTAATGTCATTATGCAGACAAATTTTGATTGAATGAAGACAAATAATATTTTGGGACTAACATGCTTCGATCATTAGAAAGTAAATAGAGTCAGCTTACATTTAATGTTGACTTTAAGTAAAACTAAATTCTTAGCCCTAGTCGCTTTCTCTCATTCTGTTGTCAGGTGGAAAGCAGGACTTTAGAGATGCCTCCCGTTGGTCATGTGACCCTGTATGTCCTCAGCGAGACGCCTCATTCAGTGCGAGCCAAGTGGGAGGCCCCAGCTAAGCCCAACGGCAACCTGACCTACACAGTCCTCTTCACCGGGCCAGGTAAATCAAACTTAACTGCTCCCCCTCACACCTTCACACCCTCCTTCAGTTCCTCAGAGTAAACGCAACACTGCCTCCATGTGTGCTGATTCTGCTCCTTATATTGACTTCTACTGTTTTCCCTTTGTTTGTTTACAAACAAAAATGCTGAAAGTTCAGCGAACCTTAGCATGGCCTGCCTACGCAGTAATGGGCTTAAATGAATTGTTGTCGACCTCCATTTTACTCAGACTGACTGCCGGGTGCTATCACGGGCTGGAAGAAGCTTTGGGAGGACACCCGCGCTCATCACGCGCTTTTCTCTTCTCGTTTTGCACAAGATGAGAGCGGACAGGTTTGTTAAAAAGCGTAATGGCACGTTCAAAAGGAATCTCCCACTGCTCACCACCCTGATCTCCGCTGGAGCTTCCCTTATGTCGGTTAAAGGAAAAACGCTTGTTGTAATGAGAGGGTGAGGTGCAAACACACGTTCTCTATGTGAATCTGTCTAGCTCATGGAGCAGTTAGTTTCATGTTGTACTGTACATAAAAACATGCATTCTCAGTGTCTATGCCACTGGATATATAGCTTTATTGGAGCTGTTGCCTAGTGGTTTGTGCATAATGAGCTGTGGCGCTCATTCAAGTGACAAGTTCGAATCCAGCTCGCAACATTTCCAAATCTCTTAATTAAAGTGGCAATATATATATATATATATATATATATATATATATATATATATATATATATATATATATATATATATATATATATATATATACACACACACATATATATATATATATATATATGCATATATATATATATATATATATATATTATACCAAAAACTTTTAAACGGTAATGTATATCATATGGCCTTTTACCACTTTAATACTGCCCTCCAAAAGTTTGGAAACACCCCTGGCAAAGTGTGGTTTTAGATGATATCAGCATAAATCCTTATCATTTTTTGGTGCAAATACATTAAAGTAACTTGACATTATCATTGAAGACCAGCAATAATAATTCTCATTTTGATTACATAATAATGGCAATATATACATGTCAAAGTCAGACATGCCCCTTTGCCAGCCTTGATGCCTGGTTACTGGTTTAAACTTGGCCCAGGTTTGTAAAAGATTTTTGGGTCAGCACACCTTAATAGCTTCAACAATTGTTTGCCAATTAAGTTTAGAATACAATGAACCAATTAGAACCCAGTTTAGGTGAGATAGCTGCTAATGGTCGATATTTTGATGAATCGAAAATTTAAGATATACATATTCAAATAATTGCTTTTCTTTTGAACTTTCTATTCATCAAAGAATCCTGAAAAAAAAAAAAAATCATGGTTTCCACAAAAATATTAAGCAGTGACTGTTTTAAACATTGACAATAATACAAAATTCTTCTTAAGCACCAAATCAGCAAATTCGAATTATTTCTGAAGGATCATGTGACACTAAAAACTGGAGTAATGGCTGCTGAAAATTCAGATTTGTCATGACAGGAATCAATTACATTTTAGAATATATATATATATATATATATATATATATATATATATATATATATATATATATATATATATATATATATATATATATATATATATATATATATATATATATATAAATAAAAACTGTTTTGATCAAATAAATGAAGCCTTGGGGAGCATAAGAGACTTCTTTCAACAACATTAGAAAATCGCTCTCAACATTTGATTTGGTAGTGTATATTTAAAATTTTCAAGATTCAGTTTGCATTCATATACTGTCGGTATGAGAATGAATTGGGTGTAATGCTGAACCCTGAGTCCCCCATTCTTTCTTTCACATATCCTGCTGGTAGGCATCCAAAACTCAGTGTATTCCTGGTCAAAGTCCAGCCAGTCTCAGATGAAAAGAGTGACCTGCACCTCTATGTGTCAGCACTTCTTTTTGTCTGCCAGGCCAATAGAATAGATTGTCTCTCTCCATTAATCAGGAGTTCATCTGTACAGCTTACAGATTCTACACATTTAATCCTGCCAACAGGCCTGTGTGTGCGTATTACAGTATGTGTGTTTCACTATAGTCTACCTAAATGAATACATTGACATTTTTATACTGCATAATCATTCAGGATCAGCAAATTATAACCCTTAATGTGCTTGTTTCTAAAAACAAAATAACAAAACCAGAAACAGAGGTTGCCTCACAGAACGCCATATTACTCTGTCAGCGTCTAATTAAGCTGAGCTCACCTGATCGTTAATATTTGTGGGAGATCGCTTACAAAGCAATCAGCCGGCCACTTTGATGGACGCAGGCCTTACCGTGTATACACTTCTGCTGCTTGTATGGATAAATAAGAATCAAATTTGTCAGAGATTTGCCATTCAGCTGTTGTTGTTGTTGTTGTTGTTTTTTTCTGTGTCATTGACTTGTATACTGCTGAATATGTAACTTAATATACAAGCAGTTTGCTGTGGATACTCTCAAGTTGCAGTTAATCTGAGGTAGTGTGCTAATTATTTTAATATTTTAGTATTATTCTAAGTAGAAAATAGGCATACTACATGTTAAAAAAAAATATTTACCATATCCATTTGTCAACATATTTCAAATCATCAGGGCAATGAGACATCAATGGTTACATAAAATTTGCTTCTTAAAATCTAATCAAACTTAAACCTGCATTGTTCAGACATTTTAGAGCAAACAAACTCAATTTTTAAGTTAAGAAATTCAAAGTTTAAGTAAGCAGAACTGGCAGATTTTTATTTTGTACTAATACATTTTTAATTGTTCTTAACTTAAAATATTTGAGTACGCTAATTCATACATTTAACGTGAAATTATCATGTAACCTCGATGTAAACGTTTTTATTAGTGTAAACTTAGCTAGCTATAACAAGCTAATTCAACTTCCTAACTTCCAAAGTTAACTTCCTAATTTGCTAACATGTTAGCAATAGCATGGTTGCTGAATGAGTACAGCAATATAAAGCATTTAACTTGCTCTCATAACTCTCCAAAAACCCACATTAACAGAAACTCTACTAAATTAGCTTAACAAAACATTAATCACTATTAAATCTTCCACTTAACATTAATCTTGTACAATAAAAAATAATAAAAAAAATAATTACATAACACTTAATTTTAGCATTTACTCTCCCTTTCGAGTGCCATGGGCAAAGCATGCTGGGAAATAGAAATCCCATCCCAGTTTCAGTTAAACTTAAGTTCATCTTAATTAAAAGAAATGAGTTCATAAAACTCAAAACAATGTAACAGTTCAGTTTACTTAAAATATATCAGTTCTGAGAACTTGAAAGAAAAAGAAAGTACTAAATACTCATTAAAGTTGATTTAAACCAAACTAATTTGTTTAATTTAAGTTTTTCCTACTCAAACCAATTGATTATTTTGAGCATTAGGGTTTACACCAGTTATGTCTCTCAAGAAGTTCAAGACATTGATGCTTGCATAGAACAGCCATGGTCTCTGCACCCTCCACCTGCTCTTATAAGTCTACATCTCCTCCGAAAGCCTGAGGTTGGTAAGTAAGCGACAACACTTTGTGCTTTCTTGGAGACACACAAAATCATTTTGCAGAAAGTTTTCATTCACACTTTCTTGCTGGTGGAATGATCTTCCCAACTTCCCAATCCGGAACACCGAATCCTTGATAATATTCAAGAAACAGCTGAAAACTCATCTCTTCCGTCAGCACTTAACTGCATATTGCTGACAAAAAAAATCTTTCCCTATGCTTTCACTATTCCTTAATCTCTCCCTCTTCTAGCTTGTACTATTCTAAACGATGTCTGAAACTTTGTATTACCTGCACTTCTCGTGTTTATTGCCTTATGTTGAATCGCTTTTAGTATTCCTCATTTGTAAGTTGCTTTGGATAAAAGTGTGTCTGCTGAATGAATAAATGTAAATGTACTTCTGTTGCTCATATGAATAAGTAACCATTGCCATTGAGCTGTTGTTTTCTTTCGTTGTGTCATTGAGTAGTATACTGCTGAATCTGAAACTTAAAGGTGCCCTAGAATCAGAATTTGAATTTACCTCGGCATAGTTGAATAACAAGAGTTCAGCACATGGAAAAGACATACATTGAGTTTCAAACTCCATTGTTTCCTCCTTCTTATGTAAATCTCATTTGTTTAAAAGACTTCCGGAAAACACTCGGATCTCAACATAACACCGACTGTTACGTAACAGTCGGGATCATTAATATGTATGACCCCAATATTTGCATAATGCCAGCCCATTCGACGCATTAGACAAGGAAAGGCAGTATTAACGTCTGGATCTGTGCACAGACAAGGTAAGCAAGCAAGAACAACAGCGAAAAATGGCAGATGGAGCAATAATAACTGACATGATCCATGATAACATGATATTTTTAGTATTTTTAGTATTTTTGTAAATTGTCTTTCTAAATGTTTCATTAGCATGTTGCTAATGTACTGTTAAATGTGGTTAAAGTTACCATCATTTCTTACTGTATTCACGGAGATGAGAGTCGTTGCTATTTTCATTTTTAAACATGTGCAATCTGTATAATGCATAAACACAACTTCATTCTTTATAAATCTCTCCAACAGTGTAGAATTAGCCGTTAGCCACAGAGCATAGCCTCAAACTCATTCAGAATCAAACGTGACCATCAAAATAAATACTTTACTCACATAATTCGAAGCATGCATACAGCATGCATGACGAACATCTTGTAAAGATCCAATTGAGGGTTATATTAGCTGTGTGAACTTTGTAAATGCACTGTAATATAGTCGAGAGCTTGTGGGGCAAAGGGAACGCATCTCTTAAAGGGGCCGTGCTGAAAAAATCAGTGCATAGTTAATGATGCCCCAAAATAGGCAGTTAAAAAAATTAATTAAAAAAAATATATGGGGTATTTTGAGCTGAAACTTCACAGACACATTCAGGGGACACCTAGGACTTATATTACATCTTGTAAAAAAACAATCTAGGGCACCTTTAATATACCAGCGGTTTGCTATGGATCCTCAGCTTTCAGGCCAATCTGAGGTAGTGTGCAGCCCAGCAAACGCCGAGCAGACTTAAAAGTAGCTATCTGACAAGCAGGACGAGCAGCTTACGGACTCAAGATTGTAATCTCCTAGTACAAGCAGATGGAAGTGACCTCTCACAAAGGCAGCCACGTCCCCCCTCTCATAGAGCAAGAGCTTTGAAGTATTCTTCTGAGCAGAGAGAGCAAGATTATGATGTGCAGGAGGATTGATTTGAGAGAGTGAGATCACCGCCAGTGGACTCTTCCAACCAAACTCCTGTTTTCCCTTTGCTGTGCCACGCAATTGGAACGCATTTGTTGTTGCTGTTTTTACAACGATACCCCTGATGGAGATGATAGCTTACGCTGAGTGTGAAGTAGTATTTTTATGTTTTTTCTTGGCTTCTTTGATTATATCATTGGCTCCAGAGGGTTCAGCACTGTTTATTTTTGTATTATTGTGGAGTGTGTAGTTCGAGAGGGAGGGTTTGTTCACACCAAGCTAGCAGGGTCAGGTCCACAGGCATCTCTCTCTCTGTCTTTTGTGCCAGGAGAGAAGGAGTTTAAGCGATTTCTCCCAGTGGATTGCTGGAGAATTTATCGGCGGGTGGCTGGCTATCACAGATTAAGGGAAATGTCGATCAGTAATGACCCCTCTACATGTTAGTATTGCAGTAAAGCCAAGCTTTTATGTCAAAAAAATCGGAGTGGGGGCTATTACACATGACAGGGGTGATCAAGGGACTGTGGACCGAGGCTAGCATTATTAAATATTGACTACTCCTGTGATTTATGTAGAGCTTCAGGGAAAAAGTGACTTTTTAACCGTTATATATTCTTTAGTCTCCAAACCCTTCCATTTATCTCTTCGTGGAAATAAAGTGTGTTGGCTGCATATTTCTTACTCCCAGCTAAAAAAAAAAAGGGGGAGAAAAAACTCTTGCCCTTAAAAAATGAGACTGATGCTGTTGCGGCAGTTCGTTTTATAAACCGCCAAAAGCGAAATAGGCAAATTGGAAGCAATTATAAGATTTGACTAAAAAAAAAGGCTGAGCTAGTTGTAAATGACAGAGAATGATTCTTTGAGGGCATAGACCTCAGATAAATTCATTAAGCTTGTTTATTTTTGCTTGAACAGGTCATTTTTACAAGCTTTTTTTCTTCTGTTACTTGCACAGTCATTTAAAACATCAGCTAAAGACTGAAGCAATGGAGGAGAGATACATTTGTGGGCTTCTGGTCATTGGGGTACTTCATGCCTATTGATTTCTTTATGATGCTGCATTTAGAGGCCTTTAGATGGGGAAAGGGTGAAGGTTATGGACTTACACACACGCCTCACTTTTTCCTCTTCCCGTGAAGGTAGAAGTCCATCTGGTCCAGAGGAGAGGTGAGAACTTGGGGGAATTAATTCCCTTTTAATTTGCAAGCAGGGCCGTATATCCTGCGGTCGATTGCATTACAGTAAGTGGTGGTGGCTGGGGACTTGGAGGCTTGGCTCTTGACCCCTTGGTTAATGTGCACACAAGCATTGGTCTGACTGAACACATTACAGCCAATGGGTTGGAGTGCTGAAGAGATGTTTAAATTTCTGTAATGGTAATGTGCAGGAGGTTGAAATTTTGGTGCAGTTTTTATCATGCACTATTGTTAAAGTCGTGATATAACGGTAGTAGCAACAGAAAATTTCTTCCGCATTGTGATGTACATCTGAGTGAAACGGATTATCGAAAAGAAAAAAAATGTGGGGCAGGGGCTTGATTCTGTCCATCGGTTGTTGAATTGATGGAGGCAGATCTGAATCTTAAGTTATGATATTTTGATTTGAACCCTAACAATAAGATCAAAACATGCATTTAGAAAATATATTCAAAAATAATGATTCTTTTCAAACAGTTTGCCCAAACATCCATTTGCCTTTGGCCAAACAAGTAGATAACACCACCCCCAAACTCATTCAATTGGTTCAGTCAGTGTTGCTGTTTTCAGGCTAACTGGAATGGTCAAACAAAGCAATGCTTTGCCACAGAGACACAGTTTTATACTAGTGGTTGATTCAAGTCCTCTTGGGAAGTTCGTATTTACAACTTGGGAAGTCGTGTTTATGATATCAGGTGTGCAAGTAACAAGAGACAAGTAACTAGTCTCTTGTTACTTGCACACCACTTACTAGTTCAAGTAACTTTCTTTGGTGCAAGATGGCGGTTACCTTCCTTAATTAATTACACAAAAATACAGCTTAAACTCTAATGTTTTTAATTAATTTATGAAGCATCTGTACACTTTATTGTTACATATTATATTGTTATATATTACACTGCTATTATATTTTGTGCAGGGAATTAGCTTATCCTGACAAAGTCACTGTTAAATAACAAATCCAACTCGTAAAGATCAGGGCATAAAGAAAATCCCGAGCTTCCCACTCGTATGTACAACTTTGTGGTTGTGCGTTCAACTTGTAAATACGATCTTTTCGACATGACTTGAACAGGCCATATGTATGTACAGGTAAATCTATAGGTACAGGTAAATCAACAAGCATTTGACTTGCATGGTAATCTCTGCATATTAAGTAGAACAAGAAAGATTTTTAAAGAAAAGTTAAACACTTCACCTTTAAGATGTGTATGTGGCTCAGTCTAATTCGGGTTGCGAATTTGAAAGGGCAAACACATTTCACTTGGGGAAATTTTAGAATCCTTTCATTGTGTTTTATTTTCATAATGCTTATTACGGCTAAGTATGTGGGCATCTTGTTTATTTTTAATGGATTTTCTTTGTTTCCTATTTTTAATACAGCTCTTTATAAGGCTTTTACCAGATTGACAATATGCTCACTCACAATTTTTTTTCTTCCATTATTTATAAAATTGTATATCTATTTTTGCAGTTTTTTGACGTTTTTTTTTTTTTTTTGGTCTGTGGATTCGGCTTCCTGTGTGTTGAATCAATGTCTGAGCTGGCAGAGCAATCAATCCCCATTTCTGGATTAAGACCCAGACAGCCAAAGCCTGGGCTTCCCTGTGTCAGCAGGGCACTGCAGTTCACACACACACACACACACACACACACACACACACACACACACACACACACACACACACACACACACACACACACACACACACAAAGTGCAGAGTGTCCAACATCCTCTCAGTCTAAAAAGGGTCAGAGTGCTTAAAAGGTCTTTTAAAAGAAAATAGCATTCCTCTAATTTATAAGACAAGTTTGATCTGTGAACCAAAATACCCATGTATCACGCTGATACCTTGAAGTCGATGAACCAAGAAAATTGGATCTGTATTTAGGAGCATATTGGCAAAGTGATCATCATCCAAGTTCCTGAAGATGTCCACAGGTCAGCGTGGCTCTGATCCTTTGATGGGTCTTTGTTGATGTTAAATTGTGTCTCTGTGTGTTCCAGGTCAGAACTTCAGTAGTTTCGAAACACCAGAGACAGAGACGAGAGAGCTGCTCAGCACTGGTAAAGAAGGCCAGTGGGTTTCCATAGGAGGACTGCTGCCATATTCTAATTACACTGTGCTGGTGAATGCCTGCAACAGTCAGGGCTGTGTGGAGAGCTCTCCCACCAGTGTCTCTCTCCCACCAGGAGGTCAGTACCAAACACAGCTTTTTGTAATAAAACACCATTTACCATTAGTTATACAATAGGTGAATTGACACATGCCACACATCGATTATATGTGCCCTTGATTTATGGTTTTGAACTTTGCTGATCCCCAGAGAATTGTTATTGCAGAAACACTGTTTCCAAAATACAAATATTAGAGAAATTTATTTTTTTGACATGTTAGGATTTATTTTATTTTCATTTTGCAGACACCTTTATCCAAAGTTACTTGCATTACTAATATTCAAGGTATACATTTCATCAGGAACATTTTGCTTGTTTATTTATTTAATGGACAATGATCTATTTTCATTTAATTGATCATTTTTGTTTAATTATTTTATTTATTTGGGGTGGAAGGGGGCTTGCTTTATTTAATATAGATAGTAGAGACTGACATGATGAAAAATAATTTGGAAGAGAAAGTGGGAGTGGGATCAGGACTGTTGCAGGCCTGTATCACTTGTATGAGCATCACAGCTCACCGTATCTGGGGCATACAGTATATGTCGTGCACCTTGTCTCTTGTCTTCTTTTATTTTTTATAGGTGAAAAAGTGAAATTATCAGATAATGAAATATGAAATAGGAGTCGGTTGGAAGTAACGGAATCTAAATGATCCTCAGAAATCTCATAAACTCCACTGGCTGAAACATCAGCATCTGCCAGAAAGCTGACAAGAATATGATTAGTGCAGTTAGTTGTAAATCAATATGCAGTAACTCGCTGGGATTTTGTACACAAACCAAAATGATGCAATCACCTGATATTGAATTTTTCCTTCCAAAACATATCTTCATCAGTAAAATGTGTATTTTCGCATATGCAATTTTGAAGGCTAGAGCATAGAAACACTATGTTTCCATAATATTGTCATGTTCTTCATTAACAGACAGTCTGTAAACTTCAGCCCTGGTTAATATTTGACGCAAAGCTGCAGGCTCTCTGCACTAATGTTTAATCACATGCCTCCACACGGGCAGAGAGCGAGCTGTTTGATCAGGCTGAATCTACTGGGCCCCGTAACGCGGCTTTGTACGGGGCCAGTAGGGAGACATTGGACATCTGCTGGCTGACAGAGAACAATGCCCGCTGCTGGTGATCTAAAGACATGCCATTTCCTGTCTATGGCAATGGCAGATAAGAGCGTATGCACACAAGAGTAGCCACTATAAGTTTATTGCCACACTAAGGAGCCACACTTTCCCACTGTTAAATTGTTGTTGATTTTAATTATGACTCTTATGGCTCCAGAATGTTCTTTTTTACGACCTTCTCAGGCAAATGAAAGGTAACAACTCATTGGTTAAATAGGCCTTGGTCCATCCTTCCTTTTACTTAATGGTGTGGGAACTTATTAAGCTGATTTATACAGAGAATGGCTGTTGGGAGGCATGTGACACGCGCTGGGTTATATGTGTTTAAGGGAAGGGTAAATTACCATGGAGGAGATAAAAAAGACTATTTAGTGATTTCTGCCTTCCCAACCCCCATTGTGTTCAGTGGGAAGGAATGGTTGAAAAGATGGGTCAATGGACACATGTTTCTTCAGATGAGAGTGGGTATTCAGTGCAAACGTTCTCATAATTCAGTAGATCTTTTGGTTGGTCTTTCCCATAATTTCCCATAATTCATAGGAGCGCTCATTCCCATAATTCATGTTTTATATTTCTCTTTCTTGTTTCTCTCCCTCTTACTCCTTTACACTCTGACTGCTTTCACTTATAACTAGGCACAAAGTGACAAAGTGATAGTTTTCATCCTACTGACAGTTTCCCTATAAAATAAAAATTATATATTAATTTGTTTTTTTCAAAGCTTCCTGAATGCTATTTCAGATCTTTCCGGCCCAGTTAAAGCTTGTTACCCTACCACTCGCATACTTGTTTAAGCTGAAGGATCGTCGGACAATCACTTCTATGTCGTTTGGCTCATATGTAAAAGTAATGTGACTAGACCCTTATTTTTTGGCCAGACAGCTGTACATTCCCTAGTCAGGACCAATGTATCCACACACACACACACACTTGATCAAAGAGACTGGCGAGATATGTCTTTCGGCCTGATAACCTGCTCTGCTTAAACGTTCTGTGACAATTATTATTCTATCTGTACCTGAAAGGAGGATCATTTTCCTGTAGGGAAAAGAAAATGAAGTTGCTTGGACACGTTTCATGAACAAACATCAGCGTTTGACACCCTAGAGCTCTGCCATTGTCTCATCTCTCACGGAGGTGAACGGAGCGCTCATTCCCAGAGGAGTGCGTATGGATTGAGGATTGATTCGGCGAAATGGGACATGGCCTTGCATGTTCTCAGATGATGAAGCTGACCTGTAAACGCCACTCCATGTTAATGCCCAGCCTTTAAATACAGAGCAATCATTCTCAGATGGCCCTGTTAACAAACAGCAGCACACCCAAGTTAAAGTTCTGCAAAATTGTTCAAGTTCAACACAAAGACATAAGTATAAATTTTAAATACCACACGTTTCCCTCCACTTCTTTCAGTAGATCTTTTGGTTTGTCTGAGCTGAACTGAAGCCTTGTCTCAAACTGTCCTTGTTATATCAAAGAACAGACGGAGTAGAAGGCTTAGGATACAGACGAAACATAAAAGTGCATAGTTTAAAATGATTAGTGACACTTTTGATATACCTGAGGAAGGAGGGAGGTGAAACAAAGGAAGCTTCATGCCGACTGTTTGATGAAATAAGGCTGTGATGAATTAACTCTTTTGTCAATGGGTGTCTTACTCTCATTAGACTCTCCTTCTCTCTGTATCTCTCTATGTTTTTCTCTATATACAAACTTTAGAGAAGAAATCAAATGCTTTGAGCATATTGTTTATTCCTCAGTGTGCAGAACATAGAGGTTGACGCCCATATTTTTTGATACAGTAGTGAAGTCGAGAGCAATACACTGTATGAAACCTTTTTTTTTTTCTAAGAATTTTTTTTCTGTGCCCAGCTATGAGTAATGATACGTAACTATGGCAGCTGGAACATTTCCGACTTTGATCTGCCACAGTTGTGCATTTTGTTCATTTATACACTTATTTACAGTCCCAATGCTACATTTTAATGATCACTTTCATTTCATATGAAAAAATGTTCCATATTACTACTTTTGAGACATCCAGACACAAAGAACAAAGACTCTACTGCTAATGGAAATAGTTATTTTTTAACATCAAAACCTTAGCGTGCTATTGTTTTTCATAAAGTAGTCTTTTGTATTGTAACATATATCCATATAATACTGTTTATGAATCTACAGAAAGCAGAAGTATGCTTATATATCATGTTATGAAATAGAACTTTACAAATATGACTTTTGTCACCTTTTATTGAATATTTGTGTGCAGTTGGTGGTCTCTTGATAAATTCACAGTCTCTTTTAGACTATGTGTGTATGTGTGTGTTGGTGTTCAGGTCCAAACTATGTAAAGTAGTATTGGCATCTCTGAGCTGCGGCAATCTGTAGGGACATGGTCCAGACCTGTCCATATGCTCATCATCATCATTATGTTTATGACTGGTTGGCCGGGCTTTTCACTGTTTATTCCTGCCCAAAAGCCATAGCAGCAAAGGCAGATGGAGGAAAAGAGTGAAATGGCTTTCATCCCCAAGTCCATCCAGCAAAGCCCTATCCACTCTTCTCAGAGCAGCAGCATCCCTCTGCCGAGCTTTTTCTTGCCTAATACAAGCACATGGACATTATGAAAATTGCAGCCTGGCAGTAAAACTAATTTTGGACCACTGATTTGAGCGATGAGACTGACCTCCGCTGAGCATGAGCCACGTCCCCGCTCCCGAATGCCAGCCTATGTAGGGTTCGGTTCAGATGTCCGCATCGTCTCTTCCTTCTCCGTTCAATCAGGCTGTCACCCTGTCCTCCTAAATGACGCATGGGTACGTCAAGCTTTTGAAAGTCCCACAACAGCTTGGCATATCCATACTCTTTATTGACATAATTGGCAGTTCCATCGCTCATCAATCAAAGTATTAACATCTTTTTTTCTTGCTTTAATGTCAATGAGTTGATCTCATTTATTTCTCTGTACACCAGAGACCACGGAACCAGGAATTTAGTCTCACCCTCATAACCCTTTGTTTTGTTTTTTGCTTTGGCCATCACGGGCGTATTCAATTCTAATTCGTATTCTATCAAGGCGATTCTATTTCAGTGGGGCCAAAATGACTTAAGTAATCAACAGTTATTGAGTTCTTGTGGCTGGACAAGAGGAGGGTTGATTGAGAATGAGGCTTCACTTAGTGAAAGGACTTCACTTGGAGCATTGGAGTGCTGTATTATTGAGGCTGATTCTGACTAGATTGCTCCTCAGAATAGATGATTTTTGCCTGGAGTCCTCCCTAAGCACTGAGACAAGACCCAGAATCAAGTTGTTTTCTTTTGTGATGGCTGAGATGTTTTCATGTGCTTCCAGGCAATTTTGTAATATAGTCTCAATGACTTGTGGATAATATAAGCAATTTGCAAATCATGAGATCTATGTTGAAATGCAGTTACACTTTAGTTCAAAATTATTTATTATTATACATTTTTAATTTAATTATTTATTTTATAATTTTTGAATTTATATTATATATTATATTATATTATATTATATTATATTATATTATATTATATTATTATATTATATTATATTATATTATATTATATTATATTATATTATATTATATTATATTTATTATATTATATTATATTATATTATATTATATTATATTATATTATATTATATTATATTATATTATATTATATTATATTGTATTTCACCAACACTTTCATTCAGTATTAAAGGTGCCCTAGAAAAAAGATTTAATATAAGAATATATATATGTAATATAATGTAATATTTAAAAAAAGATGTAATATAAGTCTAAGGTGTCCCCTGAATGTGTCTGAATGTGCATAAACAAAGTTTACACAGCTAATATAACCCTCAAAATGGATCTTTACAAAGTGTTCGTCATGCATACTGCATGCACGCATCGGATTATGTGAGTATTGTATACTGTTATATTGTTTACATATGATTCTGAATGGATTTGAGGCTGTGCTCCATGGCTATTGGCTAATGCTACACTGTTGGAGAGATTTATAAAGAATGAAGTTGTATGTATGAATTATACAGACTGCAGGTGTTTAAAAATGATAGCGACAGCTCTTGTCTCCGTGAATACAGTAAGAAATGATGGTAACTTTAACCACATTTAACAGTACATTAGCAACATGCTAATGAAACATTTAGAAAGACAATTTACAAATATCACTAAAAATATCATGATATCATGGATCATGTCAGTTATTATTGCTCCATCTGCCATTTTTCGCTATTGTTCTTGCTTGCTTACCTAGTCTGATGATTCAGCTGTGCACAGATCCAGACGTTACTGGCTGCCCTTGTGTAATGCCTTTCATAATGTTGGGAACATGGGCTGGCATATGCAAATATTGGGGCGTACACCCCGACTGTTACGTAACAGTCGTTGTTATGTTGAGATTCGCCTGTTCTTCGGAAGTCTTTTAAGCAAATGAGATTTATACAAGAAGGAGGAAACAATGGAGTTTGAGACTCACTGTATCTCATTTCCATGTACTGAACTCTTGTTATTTGACTATGCCAAGATAAATTAAATTTTTCATTCGAGGGCACCTTTAATTCTTGATGCAAAGTATTAATATTGTGAAATTCACAGATGTTATTTGAATATGTGTGTATGAGGGTATGTGTGTAAGTGCCCTGACCAGTGAGATTGTGTTGAGGACGGATGACTCTCGCAGTAAATAGAAGCCGCAGTATTATCCATGGGGTTGATGGTGCGTTGGGCTAGAAGTGAGGCGAGAAGGCGGAGAAGGGGCCAGGAAGTCCTTGTAAATCAGAGGCACAGAGAGCTGGCCGCACCATTAGACAAGTGCCATTCACATTCTCCGCCCTTCTCTTGACTCTCTCTCTTTAAAAACAGAGGAATTCTCAATCCACTCTCTCTGCCTGTCTCTTTCTCTCTCCAATCTGTGATATGCACAGCCCCTTGACTCCTCACCAGCAGAATATTAAATATTTAAAACAAAACAAAAACAAAAAAGAATGCACTGTATTTACAGTACTTGCAACCTATACACTACCATTCAAAAGTTTGGGGTTGGTAAGATTTTTAAAACATTTTTTAAAGAAGATTCTTGTGCTTACCAAGGCTGCATTTATTTGATCAGAAAGCAGTAAAACAGTTATTTGTAAAATATTATTACAAATTAAAATGACCTTTTTATTTTTATATATTTTAAAATACACTGTATTGCCAAAAGTTTTGGGACACCTGCCTTTACCTACACATAAATTTATTGACATCCCATTCTTAATCTTTAGAGTTTAATATGGATTTGGCCCATCCTTTGCAGATATAACAGCTTTAACTTTTCTGGGAAGGTTTTCCATAAGGTTTAGACGTGTGTTTATGGGAATTTTTGACCATTCTTCTAGAAGCGCATTTATAAGGTCAGGCACTGATGTTGGACGAGAAGGCCTGGCTCACAGTCTCAGCTCTAATTAATCCCAAAGGTGTTCTGTCGGGTTGAGGTCAGACTGGTTGCAGGCCAGTCAAGTTCCTCCACACCAAACTTGCTTATCCATGTCTTTATGGACCTTGCTTTGTGCACTGGTGCACAGTCATGTTGGAACAGGAATGGGCCATCCCCAAACTGTTCCCACAAATTTGGGAGCATGAAATTGTCCAAAATGTCTTGGTATGCTGAATCATTAAGAGTTCCTTTCACTGGAACTAAGGGTCCAAGCCCAAGTTCTGAAATACAACCCCACACCATAATCCCCCCTCCATCAAACTTTACACTTGGCACAATGCAGTCAGGCAAGTACCGTTCTCCTGGAAACCGCCAAACCCAGACTCATCCATGGGATTGCCAGACAGAGAAGCATGATTCGTCACTCCAGAGAACACGTCTCCACTACTCTAGAGTCCAGTGGCGGTGTGCTTTACACCACTGCATCCGACGCTTTGGTGATGTAAGGTGATGTAAGACTTGGATGCAGCTGCTTGGCCAGGAAACCCTTTCCATGAAGCTCACTATGCACTGTTCTTGAGCTAATCTAAGGGCCACACGAAGTTTGGAGGTCTGTAGCTATTGAATGCAGAAAGATGGCGACTTCTGCACACTGTGTGCCTCAGCATGCACTAACCCCCATCTGTGGCCTACCACTTTGTGGCTGAGTTGCTGTTGTTCCTAATTGCTTTCACTTTGTTATGATACCACTAACAGCTGACCGTGGAATATGTAGTAGTGAAGAAAATGTCATGATACGACTTATTGCACAGGTGGCAACCTATCACGGTACCATGCTTGAATTCACTGAGCTCCTGAGAGCGACCCATTCTTTCACAAATGTTTGTAAAATAACGCATTTTTAACAATATCTAGTGATGGCCGATTTCAAAACACGACTTTGGAGCATTATAAATCTTTTGAGTCGAATCAGTGATTCGGATCGTGTATCAAACTGCCAAACTGCTGAAATCATGTGACTTTGGCACTCCGAGCGACTGATTTGATTCGTAAAGCTCGAAGCTTCATGAAGCAGTGTTTTGAAATCGGCCATCACTAAATATTGTTAAAAAGATGTTTTTGGGGGTTTTTTTGCGCACAAAAAATATTCTCGAATCACCACCTGGCTACAGTGGTTCATCCTTAATGTTTTGAAGCAACAAGGTTACTTTTTGTGCACAAAAACAAAACAAACAATTTCTTCTCTTCCATGAATTTTCAGCAGTTCATTCTTCCACATGGTTCAGCGTCACACGATCCTTTAGAAATCATTGTAAAATTATGATTTGGTGCTCAAGAAACATATTATTCAATGTTGAGTATTTTTCTTGGAAAAAAATATGTTTTGGAACTTTTTGTGTATGTTGACATAAAAAAAAAATGTTTCAGTAATATTGATGCTTTTTTATATTATATGTTTTAACTATTGATGAATAAACTGAAAGTTCAGATAAACCTAATGGTTGTCCAAATAACTGTAAAGAAATAGCTTAAACATAGCTGACATATAATATTGGCAACTAAATGAAAACCAATCTTTCCCTTTAAACCCATTTCATTCAGTAGGTCCTCCATAAACGCAGTGTGTCCCATTGTGAGTGTTTGTTGTCCAGCATATGTTGTAGTGTATATATACAGTAAGCTCACCCCTAAAATGCTCCCATCCCCAGCAGTGTTTCTACCCATGTTCTTTAGCATATGCTGCACCGTGCAGGTCTTTTCTCTGCTCCACTTCACCTCTGTATCCTCTCCACATACAGCTCCAGATGGCCTCCTGCCCCCCAGGCTGGCAGCTGCCACCCCCACCTCGCTGCAGGTGGCCTGGGCTGCTCCAGCGCGCCACAACGCTCCCGGACCCCTGCGCTACAGGCTCCAGATGAAAACTTCAGCTTCCCCACAAGTTCACCAGTAAGCTCAGCTCAACAAAATAATCAAGACCTTTAACTGTGTACACACCACTGCCACAGCAAACATGCTACCATCAACACTACATTTTTGTGCTGAAAATACAAAATGATCTAAGACTTGCAGGATATATCTGTATCTAAAGTATTTGATCTAAAGGGAAGAAAGCAGCAGTTGCTTGTTGTAGAGCAGATGTACAGGAATATCAAATAATAGGCCTAGACCAGGGCTGTCCTTTTGGAAAAAAAAGAAAGAAACAAATGTTTTATCTAATATGTATGCATTACATGCTCCCTGACAACAAATTGCAATTTAATCAGAAATAGGGGAATTCTCATTCTGTTGTAATAAATAAATGACTAGGCGCATGTATTATATATCACCCTCATTTCCTGGGATTCTTTTGAAATGTATTTCATTGTTCATGTGATTTATTTATTATACTCCATGGTAAATTTAATCGTGAAGCTCAGTGGAAGTTGACGCTTCTTAAAAACCAGCAAAGATTTGTTCCAATCAGCAAGACTTGTAAGCCATTTAATGCAGCGTGATTATATCTATTTTTTCATTTCAATTCAATAAAAATATCAGCTTGTATTTTCATCAGAATAGTGACATATTCTAACCATAGAAGTTGATGAACACATTCAATCCTAAGATCACTGTTGATTTGATTTTGCTAACTGCTTAATGGAAAAGATATTTTAATAATTTTAAAGCACCTATTAAGTCAGAACTGGAATTACAGTCTTTGTGAAGAAAACGGGCTAAATATTGCTTAGCCTGCACCACACAGTGTTGTTTTTTTGTTTGTTTTGGGTTTTTTTTTGGGCCAATCAGATGCTCTATAGAATAGGAATAAAACCAGTTTTGTTGTGATTTTTGAAAGAAGTTAACATTTTTATTCAGCGAGGACCTATTAAGTTGGTCAAAAGTGACATTAAAATCATTTATATTATGTTACACAATATTTATTTTGAACTTTGAACAATATTTATTTTGAACAAAGAAGACTGAAAAAATACATGCATCACAGTTTCTCTAAAAATATTAAGCAGCACAACATTGATAATAATAAGAGATGTCCTGGGTTCAAATCCCGGACGAGCCCCCACTTGTTACATCCGGCTCTTCAGCTGCAACAAATAGAACAGACACGCCAATTCTTTGCAAAACATTTATTTTAACACAAGAAAACAACACCATGCTAGAGACGATCATTCAAAACAATGCTCCCGCATGAACGTTCTCAGCGACATTTAACTTTTCATCCAACAATCTGCATATATGACCCTGGACCACAAAACCAGTCATAAGTAGCATGGGTATATTTGTAGCAATAACCAACAAAACATTGTGTGGGTCAAAAAACAGATCATGTTTCATGTAGATATTTTGTAAATTTCCTAGCATAAATATATCAAAAATGTATTTTTGTAAGTGGATAAGCATTGCTAAGGACTTCATTTGGACAACTTTAAAGGCAATTTTCTCAATATTTTGCAGCCTCAGATTCCATATTTTTAAATATTATAAAAGCATAATTATTCAGCTTTCTTTTGTGGTCCAGGGTCACATATTAGATTTCTGAAAAAAATTCAGCTTTGCCATCATTGGAAAAAATAACATTTTAAAATATATATATTTAAAAAACAACATTTATTTTAAATTGTAATATAATCTCACTATATTTTTCTGTATTTTTGATCAAATAAATGCAGCCTTGCTGAGTGTAAGAGACTTCTTAAAAAAAAAATGTAAATCCAAACTTTTGAATGGTAGTGTATGGTAGTCTCACAATTGCTTCTTTATTTCTCATAACTGTGACTTTTTTTTCCTTTTTTTTTTTTTTTTTTACTCTGAAGTGGAAATTTGTTTCCATAATAAAGTGTATATAGTTTTTTAAACACTTTTATATGTCCTGCACAAACTTTCTATTTCACTAGGGAATAATGTCAACACTAGGAAAAATTGCTTTTATTGAAAGCTGAAGAAAATGAACATTCCAGAATATCAGTACATCTACGGGATGTCAACAGATAATTTTTTGTCATGTAACACTGTTAAGTTTAGTGTAACATGTTTGTGCATGCACATTTATTTCTGTCTTCAGGTTAATGGACGATGAGACGACCATCTTTAGTCACATGGTGAAGGAACTGGAACCGTTTACTGAGTATCATTTCAGACTGCTGGTGTCCAACAGCCATGGAGAAACCAGCAGCCCATGGGTATCTCTTTTTACTGCACAAGACAGTGAGTTCCTCAACTGAAACACACACACACACACACACATACAATGTTCACAAACACAACAGAAAATCATTAAGCACACAAAGAGTGTGTTGTGTTTAACCACATGTCAGGCGGTTCCTCTGTGAGGCTTGTCCCACAGAGAAGAGCAGGTGTTGAGAGAGAGAGCGAGAGAGAGAGAGGGCCAGTGGGCAGAGATCACTAGTTAAAGGTACGCCTCTTCCACATGACCTTGCCGGTGTCATTTTGGACTGATTACTGTAATAGAATCATATTAAGGATCATAACAGACACTCTCTGCTAAGTTATAAATTAATTATACTTCAGCCTATTAGCACATACATTATAATTACTGAGCCAGTATTTGCATACACTCAGATTGCACTGTATTATGGACCATCACCTCTTCATTATCATGCTTGGAGACAACCCCCTACCCCCTCCCCACAATGCCCTGCAGCACTTCACAACTTCTGCTTTTGGGAAGAGTTTTCCCTCCATCTGAGAGCAGAACTACGTGATCTGAGTAACATTCACAGCCTCATTGAGACTTTTTGTTCTGTATCTTGTCTTGGATTCTGCTTTTGTCTGCTTGTGTTGCACCATGTGTCTGTATACTTGATCTTGCACCTTGCAATTAGTATTCTTTATGGATGCTTAGCATGTCTTTCATAGGTTGCATTGTTCTTTGAGAGGGTGTCATAAATTGCCTTGAAGAATCGGCATCAGATATGTTGTTGATCACTCAAGAATATGTGTAGTAGTTTAGGGTTGAATGAGAACAGCTTTTGGATGGATGGATGGATGGATGGATGGATGGATGGATGGATGGATGGATGGATGGATGGATGGATGGATGGATGGATGGATGGATGGATGGATGGACGGACAGTCCTTTGGATGGATGGATGGATGGATGGATGGATGTTCATTTTAGAAATCAACTCAAAATTTGGCTTAAGGATATCATATGATATGACATCACTGTATAAAATTTTATTTAAATATATTTTATTAAAATATCTGTATTATTTTTAAAATAAAATAAATATTTGTATTATTAACATATTTCTAGTGCTGCCAAATGATTAATCGCAATTAATCGCATCCCAAAAAAAAGTTTGTGTTTACATAATATATGTGTGTGTACTGTGTATAATTATTATGTATATATAAATACACACACACATGCATGTATATATTTAAGAAAAATGTGTTACATTTATATATAAAATATTTATATTTATATTAATGCTGGGCAAATGATTAATCACGATTAATCGCATCCAAAATAAAAGTTTGTGTTTACATAATATATGTGTGTGTGCTGTGTATAATAATGTATATATAAATACACACATGCATGTATATATTTAAGAAAAATGTGAATATAATATAAATTATGTAAATATATGTACAGTATATACATTCAAATATTTTTAAATATACAAAATAATAATAATAATATACACAGCACACACATATATTATGTGAACACAAACTTTTATTTTGGATATGATTAATCATGATTAATTGTTTGCCCAGCATTCATTTATATATAATATAAATTATATAAATATATTCACAGCATATACATGCAAATATTTCTTAAATATGTGTGTATTTAAATATACATAATAATTATACACAGTACACACACATATATTATGTAAACACAAACTTTTATTTTGGATATGATTAGTCATAATGATTAATTGTTTGACAGCCCTATTAAATACATATATTTATTAAATATAATTTCTTAAATATCTATGTGAAAATACTTTTTTTAGGGCACCACTGTTTGTTGATACAGTATTCACGTATAGTACAGAAGTTGGAAAGATTTTTAAAGCATGGAGGCTAAATGTGTAGTTATTTCTTTATTTTGTTGAGCATTGCAATAAGGAAACTGGCACTTTTATGTAAATACTCTACCATATGCCAAAACTGCAATGACCCAGCATGCACCATATTAGCAGCTCTTCTAAAAGTCAACCTAATCCCAAACAAGCGACATGTCAAATCCTGATCAGCATGCTATATAAATCAAAACCATCCTCCTCCTCACTTTCCATCTGCATGTATCTGGCAGCAGAAATGAGCCCTTCACTCTAGCTCTATTTACACATATCTTTCTTTGAGGCAGGGGTGATGACTTTGAGAACAGTTGGGCATTACCAAGAAGGAGAGAAATGATTGTTATTGTTAAAGAGAAAAGCCCTTTATTTCTTTTCCGAAAT
The DNA here is from genome assembly GCF_024489055.1 of Chanodichthys erythropterus. Lineage (NCBI taxonomy): Eukaryota > Metazoa > Chordata > Actinopteri > Cypriniformes > Xenocyprididae > Chanodichthys > Chanodichthys erythropterus. The sequence continues at coordinate 25,220,903 of NC_090238.1, forward strand.
GAGCTGTGAAGAGCCTCGATGCGGCATATTCGGCTCTCTGCAGCAGGATTATGGGGAAAGCGTGAGTTTTAGTGGCTCCTGGCACTGCTAATAAACACTCTCACACATATCATCAGCCGCCCCATCAACGTGAAATAGTACCCGGCAAAGCCGCACTAAATTAACAGTAGGAAAGAATTGAGGAGATTCTTCAAAATAATGTGTCCGGCCGCATGATAAAGGAAGAGGAAAGGATGGGCAAGGTGAAATAGGAGGAGAGAAACGTATGTCATATTTTCTTTAGCTCTTTTTCTTCTTTGATAGGGTCCCAGCCTGCCCGCACATCTTCATCTCTAATTTAGAAATCCCCTCTAGAGAGATTTCTCCACCTCTGTGTGAAATGTTCACAGCAGCACATACTATAGGCTGTGTGCATGAGCTGCCCTATATAAGATGCTGTGTAAGCAATCACCTACAGTGTCTAATAAATAAATAAATATTTGAATTGTCATCTTTTGCCATCTTATTTGGATTTAACATTGATGTTCTGTTATTGTATGGTTATTTTTCTTTTTCTTTAGTTTCAAATATGGCATTTCATTTGAAACCATGATTCCTAATGAGGTTCCAGGGGGTACTTTTAGATTTTATTTTATTTTAAATGTACTTGATGGGTCTGTTTTTCACCCGCAGTATTGACTGTTTTTAGTTTAAAAGTAAGTCACTGTAATAATAGCTGAAGTTAAAGGGTTATTTCAACCTAAAATGAACATTAAGTCATCATTTACTCACCCTGGTGTTGTTGACTACAAAAGGAGAATTTAAAAAAAATATATATGTAAATGTCCCACTCGCACTCATCCATATAAAGGCAGTGAATAATGCCAAGCATCAAGTTTAAAAAAAAAAAAAAAGTATCACAGTATGGTCCAATGCGTCACATGTTATATATATATATATATATATATATATATATATATATATATATATATATATATATATATATATATATATATATATATATATATATATATATATATATATATATATATATATATATATATATATTCCCTATCATATTCCTGGGGGTATATGATAGGGTTTGGTAAATAAATAAAAGTTATGTATTATTTCATGAAAATCCTGACCTTGGCCATTGATCTTCTGTGCAAGGCTATACGATATGCGCGTCCCTGAGATAATAGTGCTGCAGTTCACTCCAACTCTGAAGTTGTGAGAAATCAAGACTAAGAAAAACGCGACATGAAATACAATCCATGTGCTTTCTTCTCTGAGGTGAATATATATTTGTTGTGTTCATCACAACAAGAAGTTATCGCTTTCACATCTGTCAACTGTCATTCTGACTGTAATCTGACAACCAGAGTTCTGGTCCGGACATTTTCAACTCAGTGAAGTACACAGATACTTTTTTTTGGAAATTCTAGGCTTTGTATTTCATGCCAGGTATTTATTAATCTCGATTTCTCACAACTTGTGTGCTTTTTCTGGGCGAGTCGGCGTGAACTGTGGCACTAATAGAGTCTGCATAGAGTTGTGCATACATGCACAGAAGACCAATGGCCAAGTTCAGGATTTTTGTTAAATAATACATACAATTTTGGTTTGTTTTTTTACCAAACATCGTATTACACCCAGAACAAGTGGAAAATATAACATGTGTTGAATGGGACCACTCTGTAATAATTTTGCATCTCTTTTTTTGAAAGCTTGATGCTGGTCGCTATTTACTGCTTAATATGGACCAGAGCGATAGGTAAATTTTGAAACAATGAACAATGGCATACTGCATTATAACAACACCGGGGTACATAAATGATGATTTAATTTTAATTTTAGGGTGAACTATCCATTTAATGATGATGCCAAATTTTATCCAGTATAATATGAGTTCAAAAGAACACATTTCTGGTTTGGTGAGTACATGAGCCTTACTGATGGAGCTGTGGGAACACTTAGGTTTGTCTGTTTGGCTCTTTTTGTGCTGCAGTATGTCAGAACACTACTAGAAATCTCCTTAGTGAAGATGTATGAGCATTTTAAGTATTCAAAAGGCCCTCATTCCTCTCCTTTTTATCATTCCATTAAGATTTTATAACCATCTTTTTAATGTAATTCCATCCATGAATTTTTACCCCTTAGACTTGACAGGCGGTTCAGTGAACATAAACTTTGCCATGTAGAAGAGCTCTTTTCTCTGTCTTCTCTGTCTGTGCTGAAGTGCATGGGTTTGTGCTTGGAGTGACATATACATAAAAGGGTTTAGAGGGCCAATTGTAGGGCTTTTTTTCTAGTAATTCTGATATATTTAAAGTATATGTACAGTTTAACTTTTCATTTAAGTTCTCTCCCAAGATTTTAAGACTTTTTTTTTGGCAGATTAACATTACTCTTTTTGGTTCTGTAAATAGTACTGTTAATGTGAGCGTGGACACCTTAAATGTTTTCATTTCTTGAATTGGGTGAATTTAAATTGAATCATCCCCAACCTTTACTATTTCATCTTGATATTAATTATCACCCCATCCCCATGTGTAGTCGTTAAAATGTTGTGGGTAGAGCAACTGCAGCTGTGCACTTCACCTTGAAATAAATAACTTACTGTACAATAGCGTACACTTCATCAAGTTCAAAACTAAAAGAAATCTTTCAGATAAAGAATACTACTTTTTGTCATTTTCCTTTCAATCTTCTTTTGTGCTAAACAGCTTCTTGAAAGTAGCATACCGACAACATCCGTCCTAGTTGACATCAGCCAAGCTAACCTTCAAAGCGATCATATTGTCACAAGGACCTCTGCAATGCTAAAAATAATCCTCTCTTTCCTTCACGTTTCCCGGTCCCCCCTCCTTGCCTTGTCACTTGATTGTGTTATTATTATGCTAACCAAATCCTTATAAATGTGATTTAAGGCTTGGCGGCCCGCGCTCTTGTTTTCCCTTCTGCTGTAGCGATTTATAGTGGCCCAGGAAAGGCCTCTCTAAGTATTCCAAATGTCCTGAGATTACAGCTGTTGCCGATGCCTGATTGAGGCCGACTGCTGTTATTGCACTGTGTTCTTGCTTGTACCCTGAGAGCAGTAAAGCATCAATAAAATCAAAAGCACCTGCATCTTAAATGAAATTTCAATTGAAAAACTTAACAGCCCTTCAAATTGCGGAATTTAACGCAGACCAGTAAAGCTTAAATAACACTTTGCCTCTGCAGACCGAAAGACCGGGCGGCTGAGCCGAGGAAGGAAGGCTGGCCGGGGGATGAAGTAAGGAGGGGTGGTTCACGTTCAAGGTGACTTGATTGTCTCATGTGGTAAAATTATTTACAATTAAGGAATTTCTCCTGAGAGCCACATTGGATTTGCCGGCGAGCACCTATGCGGGCGTTTTGCGGTGGCGGCGGCCGTGAGCTTTTTCAGTATTCATGGACGCTCCTGAACCTTTGTGGTAATTGAATCAGTTAGAGTGCTGAGTGGAGCAAGCATAAAAACCTGTTAACCCAAAGGTCAGATCTGTGCATTGTTTATTTATCAGGAGGAAGAGGGAGTGAAATCGGCAGGGCCCCTTCACAGACACAGTAAAAAATTACCCCCAAAAATAACAGCTACTAGATGAATGGAGAAATCTGGGCCGGAATCATAAGCAGCGGCCGACTGTGTGAAGTGAAAATGGAGGAAGCTTGAGTTAGGGTTAGGGATGACTAATGGGAATTAAACCTCTTTATTTCTTGACATCATTTCCTGATCAGAGTTATTATGATAACGCTGAAAAAAAGGTCAGTTTATTTAGATAATGCATTTATTTGTACTACATATTGAAGACACTTGGGGTTATAAAAATAGTGAGACTATTTTGTCAGCTGATAGCGCTGATTATTTGCACCTACCGCTCAATTTGGTATTAGCAGATCAGTTAACGGAACAAAATCTGTGCTGAGCACAGTTTGAATGTGGCAAACAGGTCCATTCTGAGTGTTTAGTTGTGGCTTAATTGGCTCTTAAAAATGCTAAAATTATGCACATCTGTATTTATATTTAATATTTTTCTCCACCATTTGATTCATTTGATAATGCTGCCGTGATCAATGAAAATAAACACCACCGTTCAAAAGGTTGGGGTCGATTTTCAAGTTTTTAAGGTTTTTTAAAGAAGTCTCTAAGGTTGACCAATACTGCATTTATTTGTTTAAAAACAGCAAAACAGTAATATTGAAATATTATTATTTACAATAATTGTTTTCTATTTTAATGTATTTTAAAATGTATTTTAAATTGTCACGTGGTAAAAATCATTATAATATACTGATTTGATGCTCAAGAAGCATTTCTTATTTTTATTGAAAATAGTTGCGCTGCCTAGTATTTTTGTAAAAACAATACAGCAATTCCTGTCCCTCCATTGACAGCTATGCAACTATCACTTTGACCTCTCAAAAAGTTAATTCATCAACGTACACATCAGTTGTGGTAAATGGAAGCTCAAGTATGTTTGCTTGACATGTGAGGTTCATTCTCGTGTGTTACGCAGCACGTTTGAGCTTGAACAAGAACCATTGAGGTTTGTTTTCGTGCATCACGCAGCCTCCGTTGAGCTTCTGTTTATGTTCGCTGCATGTTTATATGTGAATAAAACCCTAAATTCAATCTATTCATCATATAAAGTGATCGCGACTCAGAAAATTTGGACTAAACCTTTAAATTCAAATGGATTAGTTTTACAATCTCTTTATGAACCTTCTGAAGTGTCAAAGTGGTAATCGCGTAGCTGTCAATGAGGGGACAGAAATCTTCATTTGTATTCCGAAGATAAAATGACAGTAAATGATTACAGAATTTAAATTTTTGGGTGAACTATCGCTTTAAATAACATGCAAAAGTGATACAACTGTGAAGCGAATTTGCTCCATCTGTGTGCTTCCGCTCTGTCATGTCCCTTTATTTTTCATTATTAGATTTTTTTTAAGTCATTACCTTGATGCTTGTTGTGGTGGCCGCTGAGCTTTGGGGAGAGAAAGAGTACATGTAGCCGGTTATGTCTCCTCTATACATAGTGAGTCAGTTGGGAGGTGATGGTGATGGGAGGTGGAAAGTGGGCCATCTGTGGGGAGACATCAGCAGCCCAGCACGGCAGAGAGAGAGCCAGTCACCTTGATCCACACGCCCTTGCCGGTACGCCATTACCGTGCTACCGTGGGATGTAAATGGAGGAGGAAAACATTACCTTCAAATGAGCTTTCATAGGGCCCAAATATCAATCAGACAGCCCAGGCTCCAGAGCAGACAGGAGACACTTAAAACGCAACAAAACAACTTCACTTCAATTACCACATCTCATATATTCCTCCTGTAACTGCTTTCCTTTTACCAAATGTTCGAGCTCTTTTACTTATCATTCTTTAGTTTTTTTTTTCTTTTTCTGGGATTTCTTACTGTCAGAAAAACGGTATAAGAAATTACTGTAATGTAAATCTGCATCCATATATCGCGCCACACAGACTGAGCACATATAGTACAATAAACCAATGTGACATTTTGGATCAGCATTATTCTGAAACCCAATAGCAATGCTCCACATAGCAAATAAAGACAAATCATCAAAATAGTATTTTCTCGATTTGCATTTCCTGAAGGAAATGCCAGTGCTTGCAAAGCAGCAAAAGAAGGTGTTCAGGTAGTCTTAGGGTTTAGGCCTCAGATGTGTTTAAATGAAATGCTGCATTTGCCATTGTATCAGCACAAAAGAAGTTTTGAAAAAGTTTTTTTTTTTTCTATAAAATGAAATTCAATGTTGTTCAGACCCCAGCATTCTTGAAAATATCTTCTTTTGTTTTCTGCAAAAAGAAAGAAAGTTACAAAGGTATAGAACATGAGAGTGAGTAAATGACAGAATTTCTATTTTTTGATGGACTATCCCTTTAGGGTTTGGGGTTTACAAAACCTTTGCAAGTACTGTATAAAGCATGTGGTGTGAAGATTTCTTTAAAATCAACTAATACTCTGTTTCATTGAAATTAAGTTTGAAACAAAAGCATTTTAGTCTGTTGTATACCAGTCATAGCTGAGGAAATACAGGCACAAGCCATCAGACATGAGAGAGGGACAGAATGCATGATGATACCGTCATGTGTTTTGGTACATGCGTGCGTGTGTAATTATGAAAATGACCCGAGCTGTCCGAGCCTGAAGATCCACAAAGGATTTCTTGATGTTAATGCTGCCATGGCAGCAGTTGTTGTAACCACTCAGAGAAAATGACTAGGCAGGAAACTTAAGTGATTTCCTTCAATTCACTGCAGACCCTTCAGAGGCTCACCTCACACATAGCTGATATCCCTTAGCCACATAACCCCAAGAATAAATCCATAAATATAATTTCATATTTGCTTGTGATATGCAGCGACTGACTCCATCCTCTTTGGCAAATGAGCTGATTTGCAAGCCCCCTGCTCTACATTTTAATCCAGAGAATCAGGCTGCTCCAATCAGACGGTGTCCTTGTGCTGTCAGTCTCAATGCTGCGCTGTCAGAGAGGAGCTGCGTCTCTCTAGATCATGGAGATCAACAAGACTCATCAGTCCTTTGGTTCAAATCATTTAATGGCAAAATGAATTGCAATCTTATTAGTAAATATAATTAATTAAAATCATAATATTTATGGCTTTATTATTTAAATATTATTATTAATATTGTTATTATATAATCTATACATTCATATGATTTTAATTGTATGACATTATATTTATTAAAAACTATTATAAATGTAATATTAGTTTTTGAATATTTTATATATTATTATATAATTTAATAATATATAATTACATGTAATTCATGAAACTCTAGATGGCGCAGGTTAATAGATCCTTAAAGCCCTGGGTATACTTCTTTTTTCACGTGTGAAAACACTTTTTTAGTGTATGCGCACAGTCGAAACGCACAGCCTTGGAAAGTATACTTCATTTGACTCGTACGCATACACAGGCGTTCAACGCATTCGCAGTTTTGAGCAATCTCTCGCCATGAGTTACCACCATGTAAACATCTTTGTATTCTTTAATGCTAGAGTTGTACAAATGAGAATACTTTCTAAACTCTTCGCACAATCTCTTGTGTTTGTAGGCCTCCATTGCAGTGTTTTACACTGTTGCCGCGGGTGGTTTTTCATGTCCGCGGGTTGAATTGACTCAAAATAACGTGATATTTAATGTCTAGAATGCGAATTTTTGCCAGGGGAGCCCCTCCAAAAACACAAATTTTACCCCCCGTAATGCAATCTTTACCGTGGGACCCCCCTGAAATGTGTTTGGGTTAGTTTTGGGCTAGTTTTGAGAAGCAGTTGGGCGGGTTTTGTTGTGAAAACCTGGCAACCCTGCTCCATTGTCACTGTAGCTTGCATGCGTTCTGGTCCGTTCTGTTTATGTTGTTTTTCTTTGACTACTCTGTGAATCGTGCCCCCAGGGCATGGTTGCCACCTTGTGGATAAACTAATTAATGCAAAAATAATTAAATGCGCATGTGCGCGTACTCTTCTGATGACGAAATTCGCGTCACGCGCACTGTAGTGTACGCTGACCCTCACGTATGCGTAAAAAGGGCACAGCTGATTGGTTCCTGCTGTATCAGTAGCCAATAAGCTTGCATGCTCAACCTTCAAATGCTTGGTTAGCATTTGCATTTTCAGAAACCCTCCACCTTCCCCAACTCCATGTTTATTATTTACTACACTACTTCCTGTGCATTTGCATTTTCTTCACCACTAGTGGCAACAAATGTAATTGCAAAAATAATAATTATTTCACAGCAGATTGAATAGTTCTTATTACTGTCTTCTTTCTTCAGGACCTGGATCGGTTGACCCACCTGTACTCGCTGACATCCAACCTAGAAGTGCTTCTGTCTCCTGGTCTCCTCCATCACAGCCCAACGGCATCATAACCCATTATAACATATACCAAAACCACGAGCTAACTGCCACTGTGCCGGGGAACAGTACCAGCCACACACTTTCTCAGCTTGCACCCTATCACCGGTACACCATACAGGTGGAGGCCTGCACAGCAGCCGGCTGTGCTCAATCTGCTGAGTCCCACACCATACGCACCCCTCCAGCCCCCCCAGAGGATGTCCCAGCCCCGCAGCTTTACTCCGACACACCGACCTCAGTGCTCTTGTCCTGGGCCCCACCACGTCTTGTCAACGGGGAACTGGATGGCTACACCGTGGAGAGGAGAGTCACTGACACTCAGCAAATCTCTACTGTGGCAACCTTGCAGCCCAACCAGACTCTCACTTACCTAGACAGCTCGGCCGCGCTCAGCCCCTGGAGCACTTACGAGTACCGCATTGTGGCACACACAAGGCTGGGTGGATCCAATAGCAGTGAGTGGAAGAAAGTGACCACTAGGCCTTCAAGACCTGCAGGCTTGCAGCCGCCTCATGTGCTGGTTTTAGGTCCAACATCAGTACAGGTATATGGAGAGTTTGTTTACATTTTACTAAAGGACTACAGTGGTTGCAAAAAATAAAAAGTTACAATAATTACAATATATACAATATAATACAATAATTGAAAATAATGCATTCAAAATGGTAATTTTTAATGCGTCAATCAAAAATATTCCAAGTCAGTCAGTGAATCATTCATATTTACTTAAATGTACAAATATTTTACAAAAATATTATTAATTATTGCGTAACATTTAAGGTCCAATTACAAAGTTGGTTCAATTATAAGGGAACATTCTGTGACATATTGGAACCATATTCAGCAAAAGTTTTCTATTTTAAATTAATAATGTTCTTTTGAACTTTCAATTCATTAAATAATCCTAAAAAGAAAAATGTATGGGGAAAAAAATGCTGGAATAAATTACTATTTACATTTCAAAATATATTTAAACATAATGCAAAAATATTTCACTGTTTTAATTTGAAATGTAAAGAATGCTTTTAAAGATTAAAAGAACTTGTTTGGTTTGTGCCACAGTCCAAACATTCTGATGAAAGTGTGCATTTTTTTTTTTTTTTTGTGTGTATGTGAAGTGCATATCAATCCTGTCCCACCCTCCTGTCGGCAGACTGTAGTGTCTTATGCCGCCTTTTCACCAATGAGGTGCAAATGAGGTCTTTGCTGTGATTGTTAGTGAGAAGCTACTGTATTTCTTCCCATTAATGCCACACCTAGAGCATCCATCATTATTCCAATGACACTCTCGTGGTATGAGAACATTGATACCCATGGTTTCCAGGTCATTCCAGAGCTGATTATAAAGGAACAGCCAATTAAGACTGTCAGAGTATTGTGGGAACCAATCGTGAATGTGCCCTTGGTCACATAGCGTTTTAAAGATTGTTCTTGTTTATTTTGTATCGGTAAGAAATGTAAAGCAAGCAAGACCTTATTAAAACGTTGGCAAAGTTATTTCAAAGCAAAGCGAAACCCTCAGCATAGACATCCCTGTAATTCAACAGACATGATACTCAAGAGGGCTAGGTAGCTTGCAGTCTTTTGGCTGGTTTACAAGTTGGATTTAAGGGGTGTTAATGTAACCAAACAAGCTTTGCAGCTTAGATCCTGCTGTGTGTAAATACACCCTCTCTTTCTCTCTTTCTCTCTTTGTTATTTGTTGTGTGCTAGTGCCAAGAAACATGGACAGAAATGCTTACCACTTCAAACAAAGGCGGCATTTGCATAAACTTGCTTGAATTATTCATTCTTCCCTAACCCTGGGTTTAGTGTATTGTAATACCATTATTATTTCATTAATTTGTTAACTGCTGCATTTGTGTGTAACTGGATGAGAACTGTTCTACATGTAAAAGCCAAAAAGCAACTGTTCGCATTAGCATATGTTATATTGAATTCCTGTTGAGATACTAGAAGTCTCCAAGGTGCTCATGGCAAACTCTGTGTTAACAAGTGTTGATGATTTAATTTGGGGTCTTTTTCTTTTGCAATAACATTTTTTTTTCTTCTAAATAATAATTTAAGAGATTAAAGGTCCCGTTCTTCATGATCCCATGTTTCAAACTTTAGTTAGTGTGTAATGTTGTCGTTAGAGTATAAATAAAATCTGTAAAACATGAACACATGTTATATTGCACACTATAAACACAATCAAAGCTTCAAAAAACCACGAAAAACGGGACCTTTAATACAACTCTTTTAGCCATGAAAGACCAGATTCATTTGCTCATTTCTAAAACAGTGAACTGCCATGGTGCCTGCTACCTACAAAGGCAGCTAACTTCTAAGGCAGTATATTAACCATCATGGAACTGATTTAACGTTCTACATAGCAAATTGCACTCTGCACGGTTTTTGGTATTTCTTGCCATGGTAACATTTTGCTAAAAAAATTTTAATAATTCCCATATCTCTACCCTTTTGGTACAGGCTCTGTGTCAGGATCAAGCCTGTGCCAGTAGGTTTTGGACCAAAATTGTCGCTGCATCCGAAATCGAATACTTCTACTATATAGTATGTAAAAAACAGTACACTGGTATGTCATGTGACAAAAACAACATGGCAGATGTAGTACATCCAAATTTCATTAATTCTACCTATATTTATACTAAATATAATGCACTTTTAACAGTAAGTAAATTCAAATATAGCACCTACTCAGACAGTATGCATTTTGGGACGCACTGTTTGCGTCTTTTAACTGATGTCTAAAAGTTTTAAAAGAATACTTTTATTCAGAAAGGATGCATTTAATTGATCAAAACTGACAGTAAAGACATTTATAATGTTGCAACTGATTTCTATTTCAAATAAATGCTGTTCGTTTGAGCTTTTTATTCATAAATCCTGACAAAAAAAAAAATCCTTTATCAGTTTCCACAAAAAAAATAGTTGTAACCGTTGATAATAGATAAAAATAAGAAATGTTTCTTGAGCAGCAAATCAGCATATTAAAGGGGACCTATAATACCTTTTTTACAAGATGTAATATAAGTTTCTGGTGTCCCCAGAACGTGTCTGTGAAGTTTCAGCTCAAAATAACCCACAGATCATTTATAATAGCCTGTAAAATTTGCCCCTATTTGGGTGTGAGCAAAAACACGCCTTTTTTGTGTGTTTCCCTTTAAATGCAAATGAGCTGCTGTTCCTGGCCTCCTTTCCAGAAGAGGGCAGAGCTTTAACAGCTCATGCTTTGGTTGCTTAACAACAACAAAGCTGGAGAATCTCACGCAGCCAAAATGACGATTGTCAGTAATGGTGTTAAACCTTGCATTGTTCAAACTGGAGTCGGACACTGATGGAGAGACTCAGGAAAAACTTACAAATTTTAGAATGCATCTGGATGTTTCTGAATGGTTAGTGGATAAATGTATGTAGTTGCTGTGGAGTTGATTCAAGAAACAACCCCAAAAAAAATAAATAAATTTTCAATGGTACTACATATGCTGCTTATCATTCTTTAGGTTAGTTTCAGCTTAAAATTAGGTTGGACTAAAAGTGCTTTCTACACCTTCCTTCACTTCTACTTACATTTTAATATCCATTATTATAACTTTTCTTTTCATAACTAATCCTAACATTGATCCAATCTACTATTTCATCTCATTTCTACCATTTCTCTCATTTCATTTCATCCCCAGACATGCACAATATGTTTAATGCGTCTGCCAAATGCTGACGCCTCCCTCGCTCCAGAGACAGTATGCTGCTGCAACAAGCACAGTTTCCTATGCAATTCCATTAGGATTTCATTATGATCTCCAGGGGCTGAGGCCTCTTTTAAATGTAATGAAAGGACTATTCTGTCTTGGGTCAAAGTCAGGGTGCCTTCGCTTCATCACATGACGTCGGTTCCACAAACTCATCGATCTAAAAGCCTGAAATGATACGTTGTGATATTGTGCTGGACTCTGGCCCTTCTCTGGAGCCTTAGACACGCTTTTGAAACCATTTTAGTTTATAACTACATGACTACCAGAACACTGTTATACTGTGATGTCAAATTCTTCAGATACTAACAAGTTCAAATGTATCCCGTGTTTCACTGCAGGTTACATGGGCCGCTCCACTCATAGCCAATGGAGAAATTGAGCGGTACGAGATCCGCATGCCTGATCCACGCATCTCGCACACCAATACGTCTGTAGTCAACCGTACTGTCACCAGCCTTCTGCCCTACACTAACTACAGCATCACAATCCTCGCCTGCTCAGGAGGTGGAGGCCATGCCGGAGGATGCACTGAAAGCCTTCCAATGCTGGTTACTACATTACCCACAATCCCACAAGGCCTGTCATCCCTGTCGGTGGTAGCCATCAGTGAATCTTTCCTGGCTGTTTCATGGCAACTTCCATCAAGGCCGAACGGCCCCAACATAAGGTAACCGAATAATGTTTAATTGTTGTACTACATCTTAGTTTCTTGACACACATTTAGGGAGTGTTAAAACCATGTTTTTATATTGATTATTTATTTATAATAAAATGATTATTTATAATAGTGATTTATAATAATAATAATAATTAGTATTATTGTGGTTATTATTATTATGTAGATATGGATGTAAAATGTGCGTTAAAATGGATGTTTACGTTCTTCAAAGTTAAATCAATTGTAACCAAAATTGTGAGCATTTCATATGATAAAGGAATTCCTAATATCTGTTGAGAATAATCCATAAATCTCCCAATTATATGAGAACAGCAAGTGTCTCCCAATAGGTTATGAAGAGCGAAGCACAACGTAAAAGTTCTTGTTCTTTCTCGCTGTATATTTTAGTCTGTTTTTGAGCTGATTAGGTGGTAAATAAAGGTCTGTTCATGGCGGATGATTAAAATTCATGACTACTTTTCCCGCTGCTGCTCTGTTTGTTTAACTAGGCTTATAAAGCGCACATTAAGCTGAGCTCTCCTGATTACAGGCAAAATTAGCATTACTGTTGAGGGAGAGAAAGAAAGAGAGAGAGAGAAAAGACAAAAGCACAAACCCAGCGAAACAGCGGTGCGGGTGAAATGGCAGGAGAATTGTGGGAGTGGAGCGGGCTCTGATTATCTGGCTGTTTCCGCTGCCCTCAGATTTGAGCTGTTGAGACGGAAAACCCAGCAGCCCCTGGCCTCACGTCCCCCTGAAGATTTGAATCTGTGGTACAATGTTTACGCAGGAACCAAATTGTTTCATGAAGATAAAGGCCTTAGCAGGTGAGATTACTGAAATTAGCTTTAATGCAAACTTTGCTTGTGTGTACAAAACTGTTTTTGTGCACCGATGCCATCTTTTTAATGCTGTTCAAAGATACTTTGAGCAAATATTCCATAGAATTAAATTGTTTTCAGCTAATCTTTCTCTGGCACTCCTTGTGTGTACGCTGAAAGACTCCAACACACACACACACACACAAAAAAAACAGTTGTTTCCCTTGTATCACAGGGTCTGTCATTTAGATTCATGTCTGACTTCATTTAAATGTTTTGCAGTCCTTGTAAATGATTCACTTTGTGCTTGAATTTATGTAACATATGAATTTTAATGTAGCAGTATCACAACTTTTATGGTATTGCAACTACAGTATCACAACTAGATATTATAGAGCCTCACTCTTATAAATTCATAAGTTACATATATTTCCATGTATAAGATTTTTTCAAAATAAATCAGTATGAAGTAAATTCAGCCTTGGTGAGCCTAAGAGACTTCTTTTAAAAAAAAATCGTACTGACCCCACACTTTTGATTGGATAAATATATATAAAATAGTTATTGTAATAATAAATGTATTATTTTTTTCATGTACAGTATACAGTATATACACACACACACACACAAAATAAAAATATAATATAATCTTGCCTTATATACCGTATATATTATAAAGGCAAGATTCCATGCTAGTGACTTCAGAAAATGTCCTTGTGTGTAATGTTTTTAAATGTGCTGCAGGTACACATGGTATGAATACAAACTTCTGGTTCACAATGACGTTGGCTATGCTTCAGGGGAGGTTGCCACAGGGGTCACACTGGCTGGGCAACCCCTCACCCCCACCAACATATCCGTCCAAGTTCTCAATCATACAGCAATCCTGGTCAACTGGTCCACCCCCAGTAAGAGACTAGATTCTCTACATTATTAAACTTATCCTGGCCCTTGACCATAAATACATTTCAGGAAAGAATATGTGTTTAGAGAACTTGGTTTTTGCGTTTGACCTTTAGTGTGTCCTGTCTTTTTCTATATTTTTTTGTTCCCAGCTCTGCACGATTTGCAGGGAAGGGTGGAGGACTACATCCTTACGGTTCTGTCCAGCCAGCACAGGCAAACTCTAACACTTGACCCCGCTGAGACCTCTGTGGTAATCTCTGACCTGCAGCCCAGCACGGTGTACAAGCTCTCCTTGACTGTATCCAACGGCCCTCACAGCATAACCAGCCCTGAGGTCAGCTGCACTACTACAGATGGAGGTGAGTATATGCCACATGGATGTTTGATACACACATCTATTTTGACTGCCAATCCACAGGGCCCCAGATTTGTAGTATATATTTTAAAAATCGAATGTTTTGATTGATCTTTAGCATAAACCAACGCATTACATGTGTGCATGTACTGTTCATACCATGCATACTATTATAGTTTGTCCCGTTTGTCCTTTGAGAGTATGTAGAGATTCAAAGCAGGTCCTTATTGGGGAGGTTGTTTACTTGGAGGCCATCTTGTATTTTTAGAGCAAAAAGACCAGGTGGTGTCTTTGCTAATAAGTTTGTATGTGGGATCTTGTTTTCTGATTATAAAACTATGCAAGTAAAGTTAAATTTGCAAAGCACCTTAGATGATATTTAAAATCTAAGTGGTTTCAGCTAAAATATGAAGTTTACTGGACTGCAACCATCTTTAAAATATATGTTTAACTGACTGGAATTTGGATTGAAGATATTGGCTAATTATGGTTTTCCTGTCAAGACTTCAAATGTTCCTGCGATTTCTGTCAGCCTGCCTCTCTCATATCACTCCAGCAGCCCCTGCTCATGGAGATAAAAAACAGAACTGATTGATTGAATATTTTCCCCTCTGTACTCTAAAGGAAAACCTCACAAGCTGCAGAAAAATTTGCCTTTTCCAAAATTTTGATATCTTGACCTCTGTGCTATGATCAATAGTCATTAAGCTGTCCTTCTCTCACACAGTTAATGTACTGATGCACTGATAGCACAGGAAACAGATGAAAGCTCAGCAAACCTCTCACATACGCATACACACACTGCGGTGCGAATTCATTTATGCCTTACACACCAGAATCTAAACAACTGGCCTGGCGTAACATGCCTGGACTTC
The DNA here is from genome assembly GCF_024489055.1 of Chanodichthys erythropterus. NCBI lineage: Eukaryota > Metazoa > Chordata > Actinopteri > Cypriniformes > Xenocyprididae > Chanodichthys > Chanodichthys erythropterus. The sequence goes on from NC_090238.1 coordinate 25,236,186, forward strand.
TCTCGCTCCCACCTATCAGTATAATTAAAAACATTAGAAGATCATTTGCTCCTAAATAAAGGTTACAGGTCATTTACCAAAGAACTTCCAGTGGTACCTTCATTATTTTACAGCCTAAAGGGCAGCTCATTAAAAGCAGTTGAACTTAAAGATCATATTATGCTGCATGATAGTGTATATGTTAAGAGCCTGCTAATTAAAAACCGGAATGGAGGCGAGGTTGTCCATGCGAAGTCTTGCATTAATAATGCAGCAGCAGAAATTATATGGAAAGAGACGCTTCAGGAGAGCACTGATATTGGTCACATCCAAGTATGTCTCATTGCTCTTGTGGTCAGTGATAGCGAGTAACAAGGAGGCACTAGAGTTTTTCAGTAACTCGACTGTAGATCAGCTGTTTCTAAATAGTCTAGCCTTTTCAGTAATAAGCTACTTTTCCAGCTATTTATGTCAATAATTGAGTCAATGTACTGAAAAATTATCACATTTTACAAATGTTTCACTGATTCAAGTCCCTGCATATGATTTTTCTTTTTTTATGATGTGAAATATTCTATAGTGCTGTAAGTGGTATAGTTGTGTTTCAGTTGCTTTATATATGTTAGGCTTTTTTTTATATTTAATTTAGTGTAAACTGAACTGTTCAAATTTTATCTCTTTATTTAGATCTTTTATTGGTAGATAATTACTGCTCTTCTCTTAAATAAAAAAATCATTTGAGAGATTATTTGAAATATTTCTGTAGTTAGTTACTCTGTTAGTAACTTGTAGTGTAACTACTTTTTTAAAAGGATGTTTTCTTTGTTTTGACTTTTTAAATTATGCTTTTTTTGTAGCTTGAGACTTTAAAAGAAGCTTCTCCGATTGATTGATTGATTGATTGATTGATTGATTGATTGATTGATTGATTGATTGATTGATTGATTGATTGATTGATTGATTGATTGATTGATTGATTGATTGATTGATTGATTGATTGATTGATTGATTGATTGATTGATTGATTGATTGATTGATTGATTCCTGTCCTGGCTTCATAGTAATTAAAACAAGCAAATAAAAAGTTTGTTTTAGTTAATTCACTAAGAACAGAGTTATTGGCCGTTCACACAGAACATGCACTAGATTGACTTTTGACCATTGCACTCATGAAAGTGTTCTAAAAACTCAAAAGTTTGAAAGAACTTTTAAAAAAGGCACCTCTAGATCTTGCAATTCCACTGCCCTGCATCTCATGTTTTTATACTCAACATGTTATTTGAGCATCATTTTGAGTGGCATGCCATCCAATAATGAATGGCTGAAGGTGTTCAGTTGGCTGTTAGTTGCTGATATCAAAACATTTATCTGTCCCTCTTAAACCTTCAGTACAATCTGCTGTAAAAGTAAAAGTGCTTTACCTTAACTAGAAGATATCTCAGATGGGGTCTCTTCACTTGTTGACCTTTGTGTTAGCAGGATATCTCCTGAAGAGAGACTTTTTGAGGCTTTGAGTAAGAAGAACAGCAGTCATATTCTTTGGAGAGAATGTAAGTGTCAGGACCCCTGCTCTGTATCGAATTCATTCCCCATCCCGTCATGTCAACCAATGGCTTGTTCAAAGCCGCTGCTGAGATATTTGATCTCTCAGCTGTCATTAGCACTACACTCATGTCTTTCAGCTCTCTTTCACAAACTAACTTCACTCGCCTCAGAAAAAAGCTTTATCAATCATTCCCTTTTTACATTCTTTCAGAAGAGCCTTACAAAGTTGTCACAATAGCTGTTTACTAGAGTCACATCAAGCTGAAAAATAGGCTCTCTGGTCTTCTTTTGTAAGTTAGTGTGATTTGTCATGGGAAAGGAAGAGCTTGCAAAAAACAGAGGGGGAAAAAAAGAAAAAGAAGGCGAAAATGGTGCGAGCTGTAGAAAGAATCCCCCAGACTGGCCCAGTTAACCCCCTCTGCCCCCGGTGCAGCACTCCAATCCCCGCGCGCTTCTCCAGGACTGATTCAATTTGCCCACAAACCATCTGCAAGAACCCCCAAAAGCAAGAGGGAAAGTGAAAAAGTGACACTCAGCTTTTTTTCATTCTGCCAGACCTCCCTGATGTATTGCTGTCAGCGTTCCCTGATGTAAATATAAAATTACATTATTTATACACGAGTGTGCACAGGAACACACATCAAACAAACGTATGTACTACTGCATTATTATTGGTTATTGTGTGAACCGGACAACTTAGGAACATATGTGTGTGCTACACACACACACACACACACACTAACATTATATAAATGATTTCTGAAGGATAATGTGACATTAAAGATAATGGCTGCTGAAAATTCTGATTTGTATGGAAGCTTGTTTTCACCATTAAATAAAAATAAAAAAGGTAATTGTGACTTTTTATCTCACAATTCTGACTTTTTGTCTCGAAATTGCAAGATATAAACTCACAATTGTGAGTTATAAAATCAGAATTGTGTGATATAAAGTCAGAATTGCAAATTATAAAGTCAGAATTGTGAGATATAAACTCGCAATTGTATCCTATAATGTCCAGTTGTGAGGGAAAAAAGACTTATGTTTTTTTCTCAGAATTGTGACTTTATAACTCGCAATTGTTCATTCTGAGAAAAAAAGTCAGAATTGTGAGATATAAAGCCAGATTAGCATGGTAAAAACTCACAGTTGCAATTCAGACTTTATAACATGCAATTCTGACTTCATAACTTGTAATTTTGAGAAAAATTTATTTTATTTAGTGGCAGAAACAAGCTTCCATAGATTTGCCATCACTGGAAAAACATTTAAAATATATATATAAAAAAATGGAAAACAGCTATTTTAAAGGTACACCATGTAACTTTTTTTGTTAAAATAGCTCCAGCTACAATGTTCTTCTGCAAGATGCATGCAGTAGAGTGCCAAAAGTTACATAGTATACCTTTAAATTGTAATAATGTAAAGATAATTTTACTGTATTTTTAATCAAATAAAGCATGAGACTTCTTTCAAAAATAAAAAATGGGATGTTTTTATGTGATTTCTGTGAATGGATTCCTTATACTGTAGTTTTAAACACTTTAAGCTGGGATAGGAGAAAGTATTTTAACATAAAAAAAAATACACACATCAGCTTTAAGAAAATGCCTGTCTTTTTTTGTTTTGTTTTGTTTTTCCTTTCTCTCTGTCTCTCTCATGCTCTTTTTCTAAGGCAGAAAGAAAAGTGCAGCCCAAAGCCATTTCAGAGACTATTAAGGGTAGAATATGCTGTGTGTTGATGCTAGGGCTGGCATGATTTTCATCTGAAAAAAAAAAAAAGCGAAAGAATGAAAAACTGCTTTTCCTTCAGGTCTTTTTCTGTAGATATTGTTAGTGTCATTGTATTACTCTTTTAGAGACTACGGCAGACTTCATGAGGACCTCAAGCTTTCCCCAAGCATCTTCTTGTGTTTGGGCAGAGGTTAAAGAGACAAATCTTGAGCTCTTCAAAAGCACTGGGGTTATGTCAATATGACCGTATGTTTTCATGTGGGCTACAGTCCGCTGAGCTCTTCTCTGTGATTTACTGTGGCTTTCTCTCTGTGTTGCAGAACCCGAGGGGGTCTTTCCTCCAGAGGTGGTGACCCTAAATAGCACAGCAGTGAGGGTGCTATGGGCAGCTCCTCTTGTTCCAAATGGAGCAGTCACACAGTACTCTGTCTATCTGGATGGCCGCCTCTATGAGTCCACTAGCAATGGATCCGGATCACTGGAAGTGGGAGGACTCTTGCCGTTCACTGTGCACAGTATTCAGGTGTGGCCTTCTGTATCTAAACACACAATTACATCATTTTTTTATGAGCTGTATATTATAGACTGGGGTCTGAGACCACATTGAAAATCTAGGATCTGAAGGTTTTAAAAATGGGTAAAAAAATAAATAAAATAAGGATTTAAAATTTTTAAATTTTTAATTAATATTTATGTTTGTCACTAATTAAATTTTCCATTTTCGTGTTTTTATTTAACCTGTGCAGTGGGTCTGCTCTGCTCTGTGTTTAGGTGGAGGTGTGTACCGTGTACGCATGTGTGAAGAGTAACAGCACTCAGGTGACCACGGTGGAGGACACACCTGCCAAAATCAGCAAACCTCAGATTCAGGTGCTTAGCTCTAGGTGAGTCAGTCAAGCAGACACAGAAGGGATTTTCACACTTGAAATTTAAAGTCCCCATGAAATCAAAATTTAAGCTTTTTGGCTTTTAGTATGAAATGATAGTACTTTTATCTGTAAGTTTATCTTTATTGTATCCAAAACAATGACAAAATTCACATTTAGAAGATATAAGCATTCAAAACTTACAGTCTCTCACTTCCGCCAATATGGATCAGTGATTTTGCTGACATCACACTGCACTTCAGCTTCTCATCAGATTTTCTGTCCAATCAAATCCTCTCTAGAATCTAAAGCGCCCCGCCCCTATTATAAATAGATGCTGAAGCTGCAGCTAAAATTCGCCACTTGTTCACACATTTACTATTTTCATACTTTCTCTAGTACGCTATATAGGGGATATGGAACGATTCAGACAGTGTAAATATGCTTTCCACTGGAGCAGATAAAGTCTGGTTTCATGCTAGTGTCACGCAAACACGCATACAGTCTGCTCCGGCCCTGAGACGCTATAGCACAGAACAGATCATATGCGCAAGTTGGCGCATACCAGAAAACGTATCGGACCCATTTGAATTCTGCACAGAATGTTATATTTTGAGAAATGGTTAGAGATTAGGAGGAAACTATGGCTTTAACGAGCTCAAGGGCTCTGGTCGACCTGTGATATAGACAAAACGCTATTGGCTATTTTTAAAAAAGGGGAGGAGCTGTTCGATATGTCCCACCCTTGTCTTCCTGTTGTAGTGGAAATTACATCAACACATTAAATAATGCTGTCCGTTTCAAGGCACTTCAGTGGGCCTTTAACCCTGGATCATTCAAACCCTGGGTAAACAGAATCCTGGGTTATCTTGCTTCATTCTAAACTCTGCTCATAATTTTTTGGAGTTAACAATTAATCCTGGGTATTCATAAGCTGACGTTTTAGACTTTACATTCCTAAACCTTGGGTTAACATCCTTATTTGTATATTTGCAGTCTTACACATGCCACAGTGTAACACGTGTAAATGCTGTAAAATTGTGTTTTTGAAGGCACAAGGGCTTTGTGTGCTATAGTAAGCCATAATTCACTCATTTCCTGCCATGCTGTCTCCAACCCTCATGTCATATCACCAGTGTGCTGTACTTCTCTCCCAATAGAATACTAACTACTGATCGATTGGCCCGACATGGCTGGCCGTGGCCTACACATGCCCCAAACAGTTCATTTATTTGCCACGCTAGATTTGCTCGAGTGGAATTTAATCAATAGCTAATTCATTAATTCTTTCTCTGGTGCTACGTGGGGGCTGGGCACAGGAATCAGCGGCTGGCTTAAGCCTTGATTGAAATATGACAAGTGCTGCAACCGATGGCTTACCCGCTGCTGCTGCCCGATATGAATTCCAGTTATTTCTCTCCATGAGGGATTAACGGTGGACAGCAATGACACCCTTTGTAATATAATACTAATGCATTTGTTATAGCAAAGCTGTTTACCCATCCCCCACCCCTCCCAAAGGAAAGTAATCATGAATAATATTTTGTGTTGTAAAGGCACACAGTAATCGTCAAGCGATTCTCTGTCTGTACTTTAAAAAAGGAATCCTTGTCACATTTCATGAATTCCTAATCAGATACTAAGGTCTGTCAGCTTTAACTCATCAGGGGCCTTCACTATCAATTAGCTTCCTCATCAGGGAGGGGGCAGAGGAGAGAGAGACCCTCACAAACTGTAATTATGTCATTCTCCACATCTTACATATGTGACAAGAGATTTGCACAACACAAAAAAAAAAAAAAATGGGCAAAAAGAAAAGAAAGCCGAATCACAGAGCGATATGGATATTATCATGTGTGGAGAGGAGATGAAAAAGATGATGAAAACAAAAGCACATTTCCATAAGGTTATGGCTACAGTTAAGAAAGAAATAAGGCTTGTTTTAATGGCTTTTTTTGTTTTTCCTTCATGTCTACTCTTCCTCATAGCTCTCTGCAATGATCCTTAAAAGGTTAATTCACCTAAAAATGAAAATTATCCCATACTTTTCTCACCCTTAAGCCAACCTAGGTGTATATGACTTTCTTTTTTCAGTCAAACACAGTCAGAGTTGTATTAAAAAATATTCTGGCTCTTCCCAGCTTTATAATGGGAGTGAATAGTAACTGATATTTTGAAGCCCAAAAAAGCACATCCATCCATCATAAAAGTAATCCATACAGCTCCAGGGGGTTAATAAAGGCCTTCTGAAGTGAAGCAATGTGTTTTTGTAAGAAAAAAATCCATATTTATAACTTTATAAACTAGAATCAATGGCTTCCATACGCAAGTCGATTCCGGCAGAAGAGTAAACTTTGACCTGAAAATTATATAATATTGTATAGTAAATTATGGGATAATTTTTGGGTGAACTAACCATTTAAGGAGCAAGCTGCACTGCCAGATGTGAATTTTGTTTTATGTTTTGTTTCGTTTTGGTTTCTTGTCTTGTTTTATTTATTTATTTATTTATTAAGGCTATTAAGATTTGAATTCTTATGTTGCTTACAGTATGCTTACAGGTTTCCTTATGTGTTCCAGTTAAAACTTATTATTTTAAAGATGATCAAAGGTAGCTTAGTAATATACAATATTGGGGAAAGTTACTTTTAAAGGTAATGCATTACAATATTGCTTAACTCCCTAAAAAGGTAACAAATAAGCCTCAGGCTGAAGGAAATGCAAATTCATGCATGCACAGTAGAGGGCGCAGCTCAAACAAACCTTTGTCAGAAGAATAGAACGCAGGTGAAGAATGTTCAGCACTCTTACTTTAAATTTAAAAGTAATGCTTTACTTTACTAGTTACTTGAAAAAAGTAATCTGATTACCTAACTCTCATTACTTGTAATGCATTACACCCAGCACTGGTAATATATTATATATTATATAAACACAGTGCTGCTAAATGTTGCTGTTACTACGGTGGCCGAGAGAGCTCAATGCGCTGCAACTGAAGAAAACACATGCAAATAGCAAAAACACCAGCAAATTACGAAACCATTTTCAGTTTGATAACACATGGGCTGCAAATGCTCACAATGCAACCAAATACAGAAATGCGCTGCAAATACTCACAATGCATGTACGATCAGGATGTTTTAAATAAACAAAATTTTCAGGTCATCGACAACACCATTGATAAGTAGACTTTGACAATAAACATGTCTCAGTCAGGTTTGTCGCTTGTTGGGGTCCCCTTGAAACATTTCTGTTGTGGTCTGTGCTATTTGCAGTGTGTTTCTGTATTTGGTTGCATTGTGAATTTTTGCAGAACATGTGTTGTCAAACTGATGAAGATGTTTTCTTAATTTGCTGGTGCTTTTTCCATTTGCATGTATTTTCTTCAGTTGCAGCGCTTTGAGCTCTCTCGGCCACTTTATGTTACAGTGAAATGTTGTGGTACATTAAACTGTAGTACAACTTAAAGGGATAGTTCACCCAAAAATTTAAATTTGATGTTTATCTGCTTACCCCCAGGGCATCCAAGATGTAGGTGACTTTCTTTCTTCAGTAGAACACAAATGATGATTTTTAACTCCAACCGTTGCCGTCTGTCAGTCAAATAATGGGAGTGAATGGGAACTTGGATCAATAAGAGTCGAAAAACATTGCATAGACAAATCCAAATTAAACCCTACGGCTTGTGATGACATATTGATGTCCTAAGACACGAAACGATCAGTTTGTGTGAGAAACTGATCAGTATTTATATAATTTTTTACCTCTAATACACCACTATGTCCAACTGCGTTCAGCACTCGCTTAGTGAGGTCTGATCGCGCTCTGACAGCGGCAGTGATGTCTCGCTGATTGAAATATGCGCGAGACATCACTGCCATTATCAGAGCAAGGTTTTGCAAGGTTTTTCGACTCTTATTGATCCAAGTTCCCATTCACTCCCATTATTTGACTGACAGACGGCAACGGTTGGAGTTAATTATGTAATATAAATATCTTATAATATCTTAATGTCTTAAATATCTAATACAATTTTAATGACATGGTACAAGTCTCAATATTTTATCCAGTATCTCAAAGTAAGCAGAAGTGAACAAAAATCATTTTTTCTTCTGTGGAAAGCCAGCTTCTCCTGCATGATGAGTGGAGAGGAAAATCAATACAAGAAGTACATCAGAAAAAAGAAAAGATGACACACATCATAACTCATACTGCTCAGCACAATCTATTTGGCTCTAGTATATCAAGTTGTAGAAAGTGCTATATAACGAGGCGATTATCACCATTTTTCTATTATATTACCTGCGTCTTTCTCTTGACAGTGATAGAACCAAAAACAAAGTATGAGCTAAAACCAGACTTTGACAATATACACCAAGTGGTGAGCAATATTTGTGAAGGGGTAATATCTGTGCTGTGTCTGTATACTGTTAGATCAGTTAAACTAGAATGGATGTCACCTGGTCAGCCCAATGGCATTCTGGGAGGATATGACGTGTGGCGGCGGACTCTGCAGTGGTGTGAGGAGCTGCAATCCCAGCAGGTGTTTCCTTCTCAGGCTCTCTGCTCATACCTGGAGTGCCCTGCAGAAAAAGACTTCTGCGGCAAGACCTGTTATAAGCCAGAAACACAGGTAACCAGAAACCTCATTTAAAATGTTACACTTAGATCATTAGTTTAGCTCGTAAACTATACCATAAAGAAACAGTGATGGATCAGTTTGAGTGGCTGGTATTTATCTATGAAGTACAGTCCCTGTGATTGTTTTCAGTAAACAGATTAACTTGTCTTCTGCAATTGCTGCCATCCTGGTGTTATTGAAATACAGCCAACTTGGCAAGCAAACACAGGCCATACGTCTCCACCAGCTTAAATCAGACAGTAATACACTAGAGACAAGCACACAAAGAGAACACAACTCAGATAAGGACAAGAGCTCTCAAAGCTGTAAAGCAGTATAATAGAAAAATGAGTTTTACAGAGGCAACATGGCTCACTATTGTGATGATGTGTTAATGGAGCTCGTTTTGAATTCAGCATTATGTAAAGTCTAAAATGTTGTGAAAGGTGTTTTGTTTGATTCTTTATTAGTGCCACTAGGAAATATCATCAATGTTATAATTAGGGATGTCAATTTAATGTTATTTTAATTATAAAAGTTTAATCTAAAAAAAGACTCAATAGAAAAATGAAAACATTCTCCTGTCGTCACCGCAGCAAATATTAATATATATGATTAATTTGATTGATTAATCAACATATCATATAAGTAATAGGGATGCACCGATGTATCGGCCGCCGATATTTATCGGACGATTTTTGCTCAATTTATAACCATCGGCTTTATCAGGAAAAAGGTAGATATAACAAACCGATAGTTTATTAAATAACTGCATGAAGGCACTGAGCTGTATAATGTCTGTTGCGTAATCCTAGCACTGCTGTCTGCGCTTTAATGCTAATCAAATAACAATAGATCGCACTCTATCTTGACTAAGCAACTTTTGTAACTTTCATAAGTGTAGCAGACTCTATCTGAATAATGACCAAAACTTTACTGATGTTTTAATAAGTTTATTTATGTCTGTTTTCACTCAAAAAAAAAAAAATCACCATAAGAGCAAAACAAGAAGTGCACATTAAAATCTCTCTCCGTTGCATTATCATCAACATACAGTAAATTACACAAAACACTTATTACACCTAACAGTAAACAAATACACACACATATCATGCCTTTTTGGGGGGTACTTAATAAACTGACAAACTTTAAATCTGTAAAATATCTCTGAAGAACTGCATGCTCTCCATTACCCCTAAAGCTCCGTAGACTAGAACACCCTTCAAAATAAGAGTCCCACCTTTGAAAAGGAGATCTCATACATATTTAAACTTACAAAAAAATATTAAAACATATACAAAAACAAATTAAAGGATTTATCATAATAAAGTCTGTTACAATAAAGGATTAATATGTATTTAACTTATACAGTGAAGAATATGCAGTTCTATTTTATATTTGTTTACTTTATTTCTGTACCTGAAAACTATTAAACCTACCTAAAAAGCGCTGTTTATTTCATATATATCTTTGTTCAGTTTGTATTTATGTTGGCTTGCTGAATGTTAAATGGATCCAATCAATGTTCATTAGTAATTATTTGATGATGCATCAATAATCTAGCTAGTATAATTTAATGCAGGTGTTTTTGAGCCTTGCTGATTTAAAACATGATCTATTTTGATGACAAAATTTTAAAAAACACAGGAAGTGACAAATATCGGTATTGGTATCGGCCAATAATTGTTTGTTAAAATTGGTACTGGCATCGGCCCCAGTGCATCAGTGCATCCCTAGTAGGTAATTTGATTCAAATATTTATAGTCGGCAATTGGAATTAAAATTCCTCCCTTTTATGTTATAAATGCATGTTATTAGTCTTATTGTGGAAGATTCATGAATGTTTCTTTTTTATTATTATTATTTTATTTAAGTTTTATTTTAATCAAAAATACCTGTCTTTAGGTGAAATCACAGACTTTTTTAATCATTTAGTCCATTTAAACCCTGCTGCTTTTTACCATTGACTGCGATCTCACATTCTACCTCCATCCAAACAGCATCTGATGGATTTTCTTTTTCGATAATCTACATAATTTGGATGTATGTTCCATTCATCATGACTTTAATCGCTTGAAAGCCCTTTTTAAAGGGTTAGTTCACCCAAAAATTAAATTTGTGTCATTAATTTCTGTCATTAATGAGTAGTATATATGAAAGCGCTATATAAATGCCTCATTCATTCATTCATTCATTCATTCATTCATAATTACTCATCCTCGTTCCAAACCCGTAAGACCTTTGTTCATCTTCGGAACACAAATTAAAATATTTTTGATGAAATCCAAAGGTTTTTTTTACCCCCCATAGAAAGCAAAGTAATTACCAAATTCAAGGTCCAGAAAAGTAGTAAAGACATCTTTAAAAAATAAGTCAGTGTTCTGACGTAGAACCCGAAAGCCTGCACTGTCTATACAATGTAAACAGTGTAGGAGAATGACAGGGTAGAGAAGAAATTGCTGAATAAAGTCTTGTTTTATTTTTGTGCACAAAAAGTATTCTCGTCACCTCATAACATTAAGGTTGAACCACAGTAGTAACGTTGACTACTTTATCAATGTCTTTGCTACTTTTCTAGACTTTGAATTTGGTAATTACGTTGCTTTCTATGGGGGATAAAAAAAACCCTCTTTTTGTGTCCCAAAGATGAACAAAGTTCTTACGAGTTTGGAACAACATGAGGGTGAGTAATTAATGACAGAAATTTCATTTTGGGGTGAACTAACCCATTAAAGGGATAGTTCATGCAAAAATGAAAATTTGATGTTTATCTGCTTACCCCCAGGGCATCCAAGATGTAGGTGACTTTGTTTCTTCAATAGAACACAAATGATGATATTTAACTCGTATAATGCATGTCAGTGGGAAAATTGTCTATAAACGTAAAAAAAAAAACATGCACAGACAAATCCAAATTAAACCCTGCAGGTCATGACGACACATTGGTGTCCTAAGACACAAAACGATCAGTTTGTGCGAGAAACCGAACAGTATTTATATAATTTTTTACCTCTAAAACACCACTATGTCCAACTGCCCTCGACATTCGGCCGGTGAGGTCAAAAAACACGTTCTAATGACGAAAGTGATGTCTCGCGCTTTGCTTCAATGTGTGCGAGAGATCACTTCCGTTGTCAGAGCGCGTTCAGACCTCACTAACTGGATGTGCATTTAGAGGTAAAAAATGATATAAATACTGTTCAGTTTCTCGCACAAATCGATCGTTTTGTGTCTTAGGACATCATTGTGTCGTCACGAGCCGCAGGGTTTAATTTGGATGAATCTGTGCATCTATTTTTTACTCTTATAGACGAAGTTCCCCCTGACATGCATTATACGACTGACAGACCGCAATGGTTGGAGTTAAAAATTATCATTTGTGTTCTACTGAAGAAACAAAGTCACCTACATCTTGGATGCCCTGGGGGTAAGCAGATAAACATCAAATTTTCATTTTTGGGTGAACTATCCCTTTAATGTACTTTACTCTGGCTAAAATTGTGTTTTGAGGGCAATTATGTACTGTATGCCCAAGCTTTCTTTTTGTACTGTCTTTACACATAGTGGTTAATTCTCAGGAGTTTGATAAACCGGGTTCAAGTAGGTTCAAAAGTTCAGACCTCTCAAAGGCACAGCAGAGGAGGTATTTACTGTATGCCATTTTTCTACTGGAAGCTGGGCCAGAAGGTAAGGACAATGTCAGTGGCTCAGGGCAATACAGATTTTTCAGACGCCACAAGAGTATCATCTCAGTGCTGTAGAGAATCTATCCTGTCCTGATTTCTCGCCAAAGTAGGCAGTGGAGTCCGTCTAAATATAGCCCGCCGCTGTGGAGCAAAGAGGTGGGCTGGATTTCTACCTGCGCTCACATGCGCCTCTGCAGGCCCTCAGGGCTGAGGCATTGCCATCCCTTTACTTCCTAATTGCCTTGAGGAGTGCAAAACTTGTGTGGATAATGTATTTGAATTACATGTATTTTTGCATAATCTATTTGTGTATGTGTTTTATTGTTGCAGGTATGCTGTGCAGGGTCCGTTCACAACCTAAATCAGTCTCATCAGTGCTGTGAAGAGCGCTATGTTCCAGCTTCAAAGGATTCTGGGAGTGTGTGTTGTGGAGGTCAGTTTGTCCAGCCTCTGTCTCAATACCAGTGCTGTGGAGGATATTACACACTAGTCCCACCAGGTATGTACTGCATTCAGCCTTAACACAGTCATATTTAAATTCAAGCTAGGTTGCACTAAAAATCTCAGTATTGCTTATTTTCTGAGCATTAATTATTTTACAGCACAGTTGATTGTTCTATATGTGTTTTTTTAGGAGAGGTCTGTTGTCCAAACTCTGTGGAACGGCGTGTGTCTGTCGGTCTTGGGGACTCGTGCTGTGGTGGGAGTCCTTTCGACTCTGGAGCCGGACAGATCTGCTGTGGAGGCCGTCTTTATGATGGCTTCAGCTCCCAGTGTTGTGGAGGACAGCTAGTCCCTAGAGAGGCAGTGTGCTGTGGGGATGCCGACCAAGGGAGGCCCCATAAACATGTATCAGGTGAGCTTTCAGAAACATGCTTGCAGAACAATGTTGAATAGTAATGACTGTGTTGTATTGTACGTTGCTGTTCAAATGTTTGGGGTCAGTGTGACCTTACATTCACCATGGCTGCATTTATTTAATAAACGATACAGTAAAACAGTAATGTTGTGAAATATTATTACAGTTTCGATTTTAATATATTTTAAAACATCATTTATTCTTGTGACGGCAAAGCTGAATTTTCAGCAGCCATTACTCCAGTTGTCAGTGTCACATGATCCTTCAGAAATCATTCTAATATACTGATTTAGTGCTTAAGAAACATGTCCTATTATTATCGATGTTGAAAACTGTCTAATATGTTTGTAGAAACCGTGATTCCCACAAAATTCTTTGATTAATAGAAAGTTCAAAAGAACAGCATTTATTTAAAATAGATATTTTTGTAACATTTTAAATGTCTTTACTGTTACATTTGATCAATTTGATGCATCATTGCTGAATAAAAGTGTTAAATTCTTTCTTTAAAAAAAAACACTTACTGACCCACTGACCCCAAACTTTTGAACAGTAGTGTATTTTAGAGACAATATAGTTCTGGTCCTCATATTTGATTGGTCGAGCAATGGTCCAAGAGTGCTGATATTTAGTCACTCAGACTTATCTGCGTTTATGGTGTTCCAGACCAAAGTATGTGAGAGGTGCGGAGTGAACCTAATTTGTCATAATGCACGAAAGTAATCTGCTATTGATGACGTACAGTTTAATTATCATTTTAGCATGTCCCCAGTTACACTTATCATAGTACAATTCATTTATCATAGCTGCTTGTTCCTGTTTGGAATGCCTTCATTTTGAGCCTTAAATCCTTTCCTGATGCAAAACAGAAAATGTAGCACTTACTTTAAATGGGCCAAAGCACGTGTGGCCACTTCTTTGCAGCTAAGTTTAGCCCTCACTCCTTAGTGACTTTCTAATGACACTGTGGTGGAGTGTCAGAGGAGCTGAACCCTCTTGGGGTCACATAGGCTCCCCCGCAGTGCCATACTAAAGTGGGCACCTGGGCACAGATGGGCTGGATGGGCACTGGCCCTGGTGTCAGCCATCTTTGTCAGGCTGGATGATGGAGCTGAGTCTATCTAAACACCAACCAGAGCTGTGCCAAGCCCACAGCAGGCTCCCAGGATGCTACAGAACTAATGGCCACCATGAGGTCAGTGGCACCAGTGTATTTATCATACAAACACACTCTATAAGTCGTTTGGTGGCTTCGGGTAGCATCCTGGGATTGGGTCCAGTAATCATTTTCAAACTTTGGTTAATCATCCTGTCCTTGATATACAGTTTTTCAAAGCTGCTACACCCCACACCCCTTCCTTTTTTTAGGAAACTTAATCACTTCACTTATTTTACTACATACCTGGAGTTATTTCAGAAACTAGCATTTTTCTCTAGATTAAAACACTGCACACCACAGTGCTCGCTCACATTACCTCGCTTGATTTTCTCTTCCTTTGGTTCATCTTACTGAAATAAGGCAGATGAAGAAGTCATCGCTCATTAAAGAGAGCATCCTGGGGAGAGCATATGTTATGATGGATAGTACCGTTAGGATAACTAAAGGCCATTTGCCTGGTAGCCACACCGCTGGTGCGCGATGCTGGGGGCTCACGCCGCGAGCTCCACGCTGGCTCCTGACTCTGTCAGCCTGCTCTATTATTGAATGAGCTACTTAACCTTGATAAAGACACCCCAACTCCCTCAAGGTTCTGTCTCCTTTACCAGCGGTGAGTGTCTCTGCAAATATAAGCTAATGGACAGATAACACGGCATATGTCATGAGCTGATATCCTCTTCAGTTGGCTGAGGATGCAGCAATGTGAATCAGACTTGCAATGTACTATAGACAAACATGTATTTGGTGAAAGCTTTATGGGTGTTTAATTAGCTTTGTTAGGGATATAGAGTAGCTGCATATTTTGCTTATTTTTTTAATGATGATGATGATGATGATGATATGTGAGAACAGGTGTTACAGGGATTACCACAGTTAAGGGATGTTGTTACATTCAACTGTATTTTATGACATGCACTGTAATGCATGGCCTTGCACGTCTAATTTTTCTTATAAAATACCAGCAACAGCAAAATAAACAACTAAAATGCAGGAAACAGAACAACCAATTTTTAAAGACGAGATCTGACAAAGAATGAAACAAACACAGGGCTATAAATACACAGGGAAACACTGGGGACCAAACAAGATAAGGTTGCACTTTATTTTACAGTAAGTGTACTGTACGTGCACTTGTGTGTACTTTTGTCATGACAGCTCTAGGGGTATTTGGTATGGTAATGGGTATGACAATGTTGATATGTTAGGTCTTGGTGGAATAGATCAGCTATGCTGCTGCTGCTGCAGAGAAAGTACGGGACTTGCTACTGCCAACACATACACGACACGCTGCTGTGAGCAAGTAAGACATGCTGCTGCTGTACAATATAGCGTACATCAATTACCCATAACAGATCTATACAGGTGGTGCTGGGGAAGGTGGAGTGCTTCTGAAAGCACGTTGCAATGCTAAGGCAAATGTTACCCAGGTATTTGAAGGATGAGAACGCAAGCTCATTGGCTACTAATACAGCAGGAACCAATCAGCTGTGCCCTATAGATAATGATTTGATTATGAGCAGGTTGAGTTAAAGGGCCTATTAGCATGTGCCATCTAGAGTTTCATGACAGAACTATTTACAGTGTACTTTCCTAAGAAAGTACTGAGTATTATAAGGTAACTACATGTGTTAAGGTTGGGATTAGGTGTAGGTTCAGGGTTAGTACCGTACCTAGTTATACCCAGCTATTGCAATTACTATAATAAGTACATAGTATGTACTTGGGGAACAGGACTGTAAAATAAAGAGGTACCCAAGATAATTTACATGACACACAATTGTGAGTTTAAATCTTGCATTTCTGACTTCTTTTCTCAAAATTGTGAGATATAAATTTGGAATTGTGAGTTATAAAGTCCAATTCTGATGGGAAAAAAAAGACTGAGAACTGCTTATATAGTTTATATCACACAATTCTTTTTTATATCGCAATCCTGACTTTATAACTAGCAATTGCGAGTTTGTATCATGCAATTCGGAGAAAAAAGTCAGAATTGCGAGTTTTAAAAGATAAATAGTCGCAATTAACTTTTTTTTTTTTATTATTCAGGGGTTTTTATTCAAAAGTGACAGTAAAATCATTTATAATTTTACAAAATATTTTAATTTAAAAATTATGTTCTTTTAAACTTTCTATTCATTAAAGAGTCCTAAAAAATTGCCTCACACAATTGTATTATTATTTCCTCAAAAAAGCACAGCTGTTATCTACATTGATAATTATAAGAAATGTTTCTTAAGCACCAAATCTCCATATTAGAATAATTTCTGAAGCATCACGTGACACTGAAAACTGATGTAATGGTGGCAATTTTTGAGTTTACTTTTGATCTGCTAATCCCTGAACTGCTGGCTCCGCCAAGGCCCCCTGAGCTGCCAGCGCCTCCCTGGGCCCAAGAACTGCCCGCACCTCCCTGGACCCCTGTACCACCGGTACCGCCCTGGAGGCTTCCCGTCCTTGCCTAAGAGACTCCTAGTCAGCCTCCAGGGTGCCCACTCTCCCACCACTTGGACTTCTGTGTGTTCCACACTCCTCCCGAGCCCTTGCCCACCCTCCTCTGTTGGACTTTCTTATACAGCATGCGCCTTTTTGGGAGGGGGTGTACTGTCATGTTTTGAGTTTGTTTTTGATCTGTTTCCCTGTTCTGTCCATGCATGAATTTGTTTTTCTTTGCTCACATGTTCTTCTTTATTTCCCTCCACTTGTATCCTTGGTTACTCATTTGATTAGTGTTTGAGTTCAGCTGTGTCATATTAATTAGTCTCTTTAGATCTTCTGTTCACCTTCTATATAAGCCCTCAGTTTCTGTCTAGTCCTTGTCTAGCTTTGTTGCATGGTGTTGTGAGTTATTTTCCTGGTGATTTTCCTTGTTCATTGTACTCCATTAAAGGATTAGTTCACTTTCAAATTAAAATTTCCTGATAATTTACTCACCCCCATGTCATCCTAGATGTTCATGTCTTTCTTTCTTCAGTCGAAAAGAAATTAAGGTTTTTGATGAAAACATTCCAGGATTTTTCTCCTTATAGTGGACTTTAAGTGGAGCCCAAATGGTTGAAGGTCAAAATTACAGTTTCATTGCAGCTTCAAAGCGTTCTACATGATCCCAGATGAGGAATAAGGGTGTTGCCCTCCACAGGTCAAAGTTTGAACTAATTGTTATATACTTGCAATAGAATATTGTATATGACAATTTAGTTCAGTTAGTTTAGTTTAGTTCTTTGAACTGTGGAGGGCAGTAATACACTTAGCAGTGTCTACACTGCTGGAATTCAAATAGAGAAGAAGAAGAGAGCTAGTTCAAGATGAGCATTTATTGTTAAAACTTATATCATTTATTTATTTATTTTTAAAGAAAATTAGCGATGGTTTCTCTAAATAAGACCCTTATTTCTCATCTGGGATCGCTGTAAACTGTAATTTTGACCTTCAACCATTTGGGCTCCATTGAAGTCCACTATATGGAGAAAAATCCTGGAATGTTTTCATCAAAAACCTTAATTTCTTTTCAACTGAAGAAAGAAACACATGAACATCTTGGATGACATGGGGGTGAGTAAATTATCAGGAAATTTGAATTAGAAAGTCAACTAATCCTTTAAATGTTCTTGAAGATATCTCCTTCGTAGTGCGTTTGAATACTGCAACACCCAGACCATAACAGATGGCAACTAAAAATTCAGTTTTGCCATCACAGGAACAAATTACATTAGAAAATATTTGACAGTAATATTTTGATCAAACAAAGGCAGACTTATTTTGAAAACATTTAAAAAAATTAACAACCCAACACCTTTGAACGGTAATGTACTTATAGCATTGTACTTGTAGCGTAGCATTGTCATTTGAAGTTAATTCACAGGTGTGTTGACTAATTTTTATTTATTTTAAATAGATGCATATTTTAAATTTAGATACAATATACTTTTAGGTCTGTCTTCCAGAGTGGGTTTTCAGAGGAAAATATATCTGTATTTCATTTGTATTTCTGAACTCTGTTATGCAGAAATGCCGTGACATTGTGTTTAAGCCGCACGTGCTCCTCCAGATTGTGGAAATAGAATCACAGGCATTTTTCTGAGGATGTCCCACTGAGATCCAGCTGATGGCCAATGGAAATGTGATTACCAGGTCCCCAAAGTGCGATCTGTCACACATTACACTCTACACTGTCAGGACTCGCAGCGCTCCGGCGCAGCGGAGATGGAATTGTTAGAGACAGCCATCAGCTGTTTGAAAAGCTGCCTGTGAACCAATCCCTGAACCAGTGTCAAAAAAAACTGCCATTAGTCAAATTACAAAAGAAAATTAACAGTGTCACCTTTTGGGCATGGTGTATAAATCACTAAAGAAACAATAAATCGATCAATAAGTCAAATAATACATCAATTTAGAACAGCATTATGTGCCATACGAAGTCTCTAGTAGTTTGGTTTTTGATGGATGATTACAGAGTTTTGGTTGACAATATAAATACTTTTTTAGAGCAAATCTTATAGCATCAGAGACATTATGATTATTTTTATGCATAAAAATCTAAATGATTAAATATTCTTCTGCTCATTAAGTGGAAAATTGTTGGAATACAGCCATTGAATCAAACTTACCAACTCTAACGCAGTTTTTCGCAAGTCTAATAACACAGTCTTAGAAAATATGACCAAATAAAAAGCACATCACGATCAATGTTGCTTAATTATAGCCTGATATACTGTATAACCCACATTTCACACTAGTTACAGAAACAATGACATCTGTTTGAAGGGGAACTGTGGAACATTTCATCATCCTTCCTGACAGTTACGGGAGCCTTTAAACTGACGAAAGCCAATCCAGTCTTCTGAATTTTTCCATTTGAGACATTGGAAACAGTTTAGACAATAGCCTGGAGTAATACAGGGTATTACTGCAAATGTCCCGCTGTCCTGTTTAAAGTTTAGATTTGGATTACAGGGTTCTTTGCATCTGGAGCTTGGTGTCATACAGAGAGATCTTTTAATATCTGCTTATGTACAGAGCTCTGCTTAAAAGCACAGTGCCTGTATCACAGTCAAGGTTAAATCTGAATATTTTACACCATTTAAGTGTTAAAAGCTTTAGAGCTCTGTATGTGTGTGTGAGAGAGAGAGATCATAAGAGTGGGTGTGGAAATGGCTGTGACGATGTCAAAAAAAGTGCAATAATTAAATATGTTCTCAAGGACACAATGACCATTTGCAAGTGGAAATGATCCCGGTGGCTGAATGCGTCAGTGTCTGCGTTGTATTTGTTACTGCACGAGCGCTTCATCATGGCTCATATGTCCTCATATTGTTCTGCCAAAGCTGTCTTGCAAATGACAAGACATGAATGCCAGAGAGGGAATCATTCCGAACACACACGCCTGGATCTTTTTTTGTTGAGACGGATTGGAGATCATACAGATTAAGACCATTTTCTTTCAACAGTTATGATGATAGCTTTTCTTACCTTACTCACTGCTAATAATCTCAGTTAATATCCTTGAGCAATTAAAGCATTTTGCATGGCTCAACTACTAATCACAAAGTACAGATTCCTAATGCTTTGTACATTTGGTATGGGAATAGTGGTGTCGGACCACTGATGGTGACAGTTTTGATGTTTTAGAGTTGTTTTAAAGGGGACCTATTATGCAAAATTTTATAAGGTGTTTGAAGACAGATGTGTGTTTACAGTGTGTGTAAACAACCAGCCTATAATGGTAAAAATCCACCCACTCTTTTTTTTATATATATATATATATATATATATATATATATATATATATATATAATATACATAAATCATAAACAAATGGTTCCAGATTTCCCCCTACTCTTACGTACAAGAAGGGGGAAGCCCCGCCCATTACTGGTGATCTGCCCTATTAGCATAGATACCAACCTGAGAGAGCCACAGCAGTCTAAAACCATTTCAGTTTCCTCACTGTATGAGATATACAATGTCAGCACCAAAAAAAACTAACCATTGAGATTCAAAAAAAAAAAACCTAACCATCCAGTTGCATTCTAAAAGTTGTAACTTCTTCCTGAGTCTCTCCATCAGTGACTCCGGTTTGAACATGTTAGACTTAACACTGCTACTGACTATTTCTGATATTTTGCCTGCGTGAGATTCTCCAGTTTTGTTGTTGTTGAGTATCCGAACGAAGCACGGGCTATTAAATCTCCGCCCTCTTCAGTCCAGTTTTGTTGTTGTTGAGTATCCGAACAAGGCACAAGCTATTAAAGCTCCGCCCTCTTCTGGAAAGGGGTCCGGCAGCTCATTAGCATTTAAAGGGCCACAAACAAAAATGGCGTGATTTGCTCATACCCAACTATGGGCAAATTTGACAAGCTCTAATAAATGATCTGTGGTGTATTTTGAGTTGAAACCCAGACACATTCTGTGGACACCAGAGACTTATATTACATCTTGTGAAAAGGGGCATAATAGGTCCCCTTAAGTGTAGTTAGTTACATCGTAGTTAACTTTTTAAGATTTTATACATTAAAATTAGGTCATGTTTTAGTTAAATAGCAATACATTCTTGCACCATAATGCAATTTAATGCTTAATGCTTAATCTTTAATGTTAATTTATACATAAAAATCATTGGTTTGCAAAATGCAGACAATGATTATATTTTAATGTACAAATGCTCCTGTGCACTTAATATATGTATAAACTAACATTAACAACAATTAATTAATGCTGTAAAAATGTAAATTGCTAACTAAAGTTGCAGGAAGTTTTGAGAAATGCTTTTAAAAAGTGGATTGGACCGAGCCCCACAACAATCAGGAGTAGGGGGCGTAGGAAGAGGGAGATTTGAAGAAATACTGTAGAAAGAGAGATGGCTGAGAGACATTATAAAAAAAAAAGAGAGAAAAAGGTCAGTGGATTATCACTGGTGGGAAAAAAAAAGGGTTATGATGAGGAAAGAGCTTTAGGACTTTAAGATGTTAAAGGTTCTCTAAGCGATCCTGAGCGGAGTAACTTCCTGTTGATGTTCGAAGTGTTGTCAAACAAAACAGAGGCTAGCTAGACCCTCCCTCCTCCTCCTCCTCCCCTCCCATCCGTGTTTCCTGAAACAGTCATGAATGCGCATTTAAAATCATTCTTGTCGGTTATTGGCTGGAGCATGTTTATTATGATTCATGGTCCAGGCTGCACCAGTTTGCTTTTGTTGCCGTTTTTTGAGCTTGTGGCGACTACAGAGACCGCGTTTTTTTTACAGTATGTTCAGGGGACAGGCAGCTAGCGGATAGTGAGGAGATGTTTGCTGTATGTGACAAAAAATGTTTTGGCCTAAAAACGCATGACATAAGAGGACCTTTAATATTAGAAAAGCTTTCCAGCTCTGGAGAATCCTAAGCAGGAAGCCCTGAAAACAGACGCCAAGGTTACATTGTTTCTGCTCCATACGTGAGTAACATTGGTTTTATTCATTTATTTATTCCAGGTGTTCCTGAGGGAGAGGTGAAAGGGACAGCACATTAAACTGACTTTCTTCGTTTCATCCATTGGCCGCGGTTGCATGTGACAGAAAGTGCTTGGGCAGCAGTAATATTTTCACTGCTCTTTGGGGGATCTGAAAGGAGGATCAAAAGGGGGAGATTTAAGCTTGAACATAAAACTTTAAATGCACATGACCGAAACACAACAAATGGTACTTTTGAATATAATCGTGTTGGGTTTTTTTTGAGGACCTCATTCTGACTCTAAGCCAAAACGCAACTACAGATACTACTGTTTGAATAAAAGGAAATTATGAGTAATAAACAGTTAACACAGAACGCATTTTTACATTTCAATGAGTTGCAAACAATCATTCGCCCCCAAAATGCACAAATATGCAATGCAAGAGTGGATGTCTCTTTAGCTGAAGTATGTTTTGTGTAAAATAAAGCTAAGATGACAAGGAAGAACAAAAAATGATATACTATATATAAGTAAGTGCTACAGACAAACAATGACACTTAAAACTGTCCTGTTACTATAGCTAACATTAAAACAACAGCATATCTTGGTTCTGTTGTTTTATTTAACCAGGATAAATATAATAATGTAGCATGTAACATGACAAATGAGTTAAAGACACTTGCAAATGATCATTTGAAAGGGAAAAAAAGTAAAATAAAAGCAGTTTCTGAAATGTCTATTTTTTTGAAGATTATTATGTCCACTGTTCAAAGCACTATAAAGTCCTTTTGCTCTCTGAGCATGACTTTGAATGTGCTCAGCCATTTTTTTTTTAAAAAGTGCTTTTGTTTGTTCGAAGTTTTAGTTTTTATATCCAAAGGCTTGCGTAAGCCACAGCACACATTTTTATCAGTTGCTCATTGCATGCTAAATATTTACTTATCATTAAGTGATTGAACCTTAATTCACACAGCCTAAGCACCTTATGCTCGCCTGCGTTCACTCGCACTCTAATGAATGTATGCAAATCCATCATAAATCTGAAGATTAGCTAAATCATTTTGCGGTGCTTGAAAAAACAAAGCGTGAGCTAAAAGGGTGCTCGTGTTTTTGTGCCGTGCCTACACCAGATTTAGAGGGGCAGTGGTGTTCCCTCCTGTTCCTTTTCATGGCACGACAAAGGTGGAGATGAAGGAAAATTAATAGTTTTAGCTGACAGGCCAAGGTCAAGTGCGGAGAACAAAATAGAGGGACATCCCCAGTCAAGAGGTCAGGGTGTCGAAGTTCACTGGTCTTTAAATGAAATATCATGAAAAATGCAGCGGGCAGGGATGGGACGGGATGGCAGAGCTATTTTGGAAAAATTGTTGAGCTGTTTATTTGCAAGTCATTGGAGCTGAAGTAATGCACCCTGGGAATTGCCACCAAATGCAGCGCTGCAACATCTGCTGTCCCTAAGTGAGTTAGAGCACGTCAGACATCTTTATGTCACTGCAGAGCTGTGATGGATGCGGCCCCTAGAAAACGTTGCATAAAAATCTGCTGCGCCGTTTTGGCCGTTAAGTGAAATTACTATTTAAATTAATGGTGCTGTCACAGTTTATCTGTGCAAAGAATGAACGCTGATTAGGGTATTAAACAATTAGCAATTTATCATACTGGGGGTTGATGGTAATTATAGTAGTGATGGTTTACCCAAGGAAATAAACCAGGAGTCACTTCCTGTTAGAAGAATATTAAACTGCTTTTCGGAAAATTCTATTCTTTCATCCCTCTGCCACAATCCCTACTGCCAATCATACAGCAGTTTCACCATCTTGGTCCTTATTCCAGTAGACGATATATGCCTGAAAATACAATTTTATACACATTAACGCAAGTATTTTAAGCGGAATTTTCAAAGAACCATTTCATATCATTACCTAGTTGTGCTGCTTAATTTTTTTGTGGAAACCGTGATACATTTTTCAGGATTAATTTTTGAATTTGATTAATTCAATGCATCCTTGCTGAATAAAATTATTAATATCTTTAAACAAAAAAATGTACCCACCCTACATTTTGAGCTGTAGTGTAATGCAGTAAGTATTTTCACCCCCCTCAAACACAGCTTTATTTGCAGGGCCGGTGCGTGTATGTTGAGTCAGGCCTCTGAGAACACGGTGATGCTTTTAGAGGTAATAGGAGAGGATGCAGATGTGGGTGCTGAGCACTGATGGCTGATGGGAGGAGACAGTGGCCACGTTGCCAGGTGAAGCTGATTCCTCATGCAGCACGGCCGTCTGCATCTTTTACATGTCAGCTGCACATGCAGCTCTTTGACGTCGCCTGGAGATGTCCAGTGAGCTGTAATGCGTGTATATTCATGGTTCAAAAAATGTGCTGACTGAAGTCATGTTTATGTGTCTAAAAAGAATTCAGATGCATTATTTGTTTTTGTTTTGGAATAGTTTTGAGATTGCCAGTCCAAATAATTAATGACATAGACGTAGAGTGAAGTTGTGGTTAAACTTCCAAATGCCATTCAAACAATTTTTCTTCTTCAAAAAGAAATTCGCAAATCTTAACATGATTAAGGTTCTCTTGCCTATAAAAAAAAAAAAAAAAAAAAGTCAATACAGAAGGGCAGAAGCTCTGAAGACTTTTGTTCTTGGCTCATTTTGAATTAAACTAGAGACTTGCTCTGACGGGATCATTTGAATCAGTTATTTGAGAACAGATGCAGTCGAATCTTTTCAATTCACAAATGAATCGTTTGTATAAAACTGGAGACTCGCTCTGACTGGATCATTTAAATCAGTGAGTTTTTTACTCGAACACAGATGCAATCCAATTCACAACCATTTGCGAACCAATTTTTTGGTACATTGAAAAGAATCATCTCATTCACAAATCGGACACCACTATCGTGTCTTGGAGTGGGTGATGGTTTCTTCAGTTCAAAATAAGAACGACATGTTTTTATGAAATTTAGTGGAGTAAAAAGTACGATATTATTCTTTGGAATGTAGTGACATAAAAGTTAAAGTTACCCAAAATCAAAATACTCAGATAAAGTACTTGTATAAAAAAAAAAAAAAAAAAAAAAAATGTACTTAAGTACAGTAACAAAGTAAAAATACTTCATTACTGTCCACCACTGGTGACACTGACACAGCAAATATGCAAATAAGAACGATAACCCACAGTTTAGGAATGTACAGTGTGAAACGTCAGCTTATGAATACCCAGGGTTAATTGTTAACCCTGGAAAATTATGAGTAGTGTGAAACATGATGCAAGATAACCTAGGATTCTGTTTAGCCTTGGTTTAAAATAAGCCAGGGTTAACTATTTAAGTGTGAACAGCCCTAATTTGTGTCAACCTCTTAAATGTATATAAATTTGTTTCACATAGGATTCAGCTGCTGTGGAGAGCACTACATCAACACATCCACTTCCTGGTGCTGCACAGGTCCTAGCGGTGAGTCTAAAGTCCATGTAGTGGAGAACAGGACGGCGTCGCTGAAGTGCTGCTGGTCAGATGTGATTGATCAGGAGGAGGAGTGTTGTAATGGAGTGGGCTTCAATCCGTTCACATCTGTGTGTGCTGACAGAGCCCCGGCCATCATCCTCATCCCGGTAATTAACACTTTCACTCAGAGTGACATATTCACTGTATGTTCATTCAGCGATAGTTCTTCAGGATGAAGACTTAGTGGAGACTTTGCCCTCAAGCTGTTCTGTAGTGTCACGCCAGTTTCTCAAACTCAGATTAAGGCAATGCTTTGCCATAATTTGCCAAAACAGATTATGGAGAGACCTTGGCTAAATGTCTGGTCCATACTGCAGTTAAGATCGCCCACTGAGACCACCTGACTGATAAACTGTTTTTATGTGATATATAGGGGCAGGTTTATCTAAATCACTTTATGTCACTGCAATAGAGTGAAATTTGAAATATATTTAAATCAGCCCTTGTAAAAAAAAAAGTACTCTTGCATGCTTTTAAACAGAAATGATCTCTCTCGATCAGACAGCTCTAATTTGATTGCACTAAAAAAAAAAAGGATAATCAAAGTTGAGTTTACTGAATGTCTACGATGAATGTTTTTGAGGGTTAAATAATCAATGGATTTGCAAAGGTTAGTGGTTAGTGGCATCATAGTTTGGTTTAAAACACTTTTGTAGTAAGTTAACTAGATATCCATGACCAGAACTGTGTATTTTGTTTCAGTTAAATCATAAAATATTGATGGACAGATTTAAAAGACTAGATACCAACTTTTATGCTATTTTTTTGTTTTCTGTTCCCATTTAACTTTAAATACATTTAGAACATTTTAAATGTACACAAATCACAACTACATCATTAGAAATGTGTAATTCCAAAAATACTAAAACTCCCTGTGTAAGTTTCAGTATGATATTAAAGTATATTTTACTTTATATACTTTACCACAAATTCTTGTCTGTACATTGAACAGTACAGAAACATTTTTAAAAGAGATTAGAATTATAAATTTGCATATAAAGATGTACTTAAGTAGGTCAAAAAAGCACTCTTAAATTCAACTAACTACATTTCATATAAATTTAAACTACAATACATTTTCATTTAATTGCAATTTGCATACACTTAAGTGTCCGAAAACGTTACATTCAGTTCACACTTAAGTATATTTTTTTACACCCCAAAATAGGTTCGAAATTAAAAATCAGACACATAATTACTAGAGGCTACAGTAATTTTTAAACAATAGTTGAGTTAAATAAAACTAAATAAAACAACCCAGTCGCTGGGTTTGTCCATTTTCAACCCAACAGCTTTTTTATAGTGTGCATAACTTCTTAATGTAGATCAGACTATTAGCAAACAGACTTTGAGAAAGACTGTGAAAAGACCGTCATGTGGAAATCTTTTTTATAATTAGCGAATAGATTTAGCACCAATGAATTAGTAGTGTTAACGGGCGTTACTGGATAGGTGTTTTAACAAAGTAGTTGAGTTTTAAACTCAAGCTGCCATGGTCTAAAGTGGAGGTTGGAAAAATGAGGCACAGAGCAGTGATGTATCTGCTCCTCTCCTCAGGAAGTAGGCACTCACAGTCACACTTCATTAATCAGATTTGCTCGCTGTAACACAAGCTCATCGTGCACCCAGCTTGAGCTCGTGAGGAAAAGAAAGAGACCAAGAAAAGAAAACTGGGATGGCGGTCATTAACTTGTAATTATGTCATTAAGGGGCATCCATGCTATTTATTGAGACAGAGGACTCCATACACACCCGCTGGCAGGGGTACTTTGACACACAACAGTTGTCTGATGACTGTTGTCACTAATGAGAGTATGTATGCGTATATGTCCTTTAGGAGAAATGCCGCCCCAGTACGGTGTGTCCTGTGTCGGCGGCCGCGGGAGCTTTCTGCGGCTTGTGTGATTTTAACCCGGCGCAGTCCATCTGTACATGGGTACCGAGCGAGACGTTCCCTGGACACGTTTCATCTCCCTCTGCTACTGCCGCCACCCCAACAGAAGCTCCTTCTGCTCCTGCCCACAGCCAGCTCTGTCCATCCTCGGAGGAGCTGATATACAGTGGAGGGGCAAACCGGTACAGTTTCATAGGTAAACAGGTCAACAATGTTTGTCAATTTACCCACAATAATTGTTTTTTCATGCTTTTATTTAAAAAAATATGCAAAATTGGAACAGTGTTGTTATTGTTAAAACTATAATAATATATAAATAATACTAAAAAAAAAAAACAAAAAACACTGAACTGGAATAATAGAATAACTGCGCTCTGTCAAATCATACACTCTCTTTTTTCATAATTTTTTGTCATATTTTTCACATCAGGGGTAAGTGATGGGTAAAAGAAAAGGAAAGCATGGATAAATAAAATAATACACAAACATGCAAAATAAATTGCATAATAAAATAAGTCAATTATATGTGTATACCCTCTTCTGTTTTGCAAAATTTTAGTGCAGTCAAATGATTAATTGTGATTAATCACAATTAATCATATCCAAAAGTTTGTGTTTATATACTTAATGTGTGTGTACTGGGTATATTTATTGTGTATATATAAATACACACACACGCATGTATATATTTAACAAAAATATATTATATTTATATATATATTATACCCAGTTCACACACATTTAATATATAAACAAACTTTTATTTTGGGTGCGATTAATCGCGATTAATCGTTTGACAGATGGAAATTATGAATATGTGTGTCACTTAATAATATAAATTTATATAGAAGCAGGGTTATCGTCAAGAGGAAGGGGTGAAGGGGGTTCTTCTCTTCTTTTTTTTTTCCTGAGCCCTGTGAATTTAAGCAACAAACCTGCAAACGAGAGCCAAATGTGTCCAATAAACAAGAAATGGTATATGCCCAACATGCTCTTTTATGTAAAGACATCAAACTGAATGGCACACACACACACAAAGGGAAGCTTAAGTCATTTTGGGGATGTTCCTCACACTGTAAACATCTGCACATTTCATGTGTTCACAAGAACAGATGCTTTACTGTGTATTAATTGTCATGAGTCATAAATCTCACCTGCAATTTCAAACTCATCATTAAAACTTTAAGATAGGCGTTTAGAGCGCCCCCTTGACTTGCACACTTATTAATGTTTTCAGGGGAACTGCTGGCCCCTCGTTCTGGCTCAACCTCATCTGAGGTGTTATTTATTTGGTTAGTTACGTCTGTTTAATCAAGACTAATGCAGGAGTTGAGGGGGCTGGCTGGCACGAGGAGAGTGATTCTAGTCAGCGCTGTGCCACCATCTGGGCAGAAGCGTATAAACCTGTCGTGGCCCTGCACTCCTCCAGATGTTTCTCACGCCCCCATACGCGCACCCCGGAGAAAGATGACACTGAGTGCTCTCGGACAAATGCTGCCCAAGAGTTGATTTGCCAGCCACACAAATATGAACGATTCCACTTCCTCCTGACTTTGTGTAGCAAACACCCTTGAGGCCTTTTTGGGGTTTTGTGAAATTGCTCCATATGAAACACCCACTTTTTACAATCCAAACAATTCTACATTTTTTTTCTATTGAAAATCTTAAAATTACATAAGTAAGGGTTGCAAATTCTATTTCATGTTTTCAATTAAAATTTAAATGAACCTTTTTCATGAATTATTACTATTATTATTACTACTACTATTATATTAACTGTTTTTATTTTCAAAAGAAAAGAAAATAGTAAATTGGTATTGTTTAATGTACAAGCAAATGCACATAATTTTACTTTTAAAAATGATATAAAATTAAATAAAAAATCATTTTAAATTTTACACGTGATTTTCTTTTCTTTTTTTGTAAATACATCTGCTTGTTTAACTTTGTTAATTTGTTGTGAGACTGCACTGTAAAAAATAATTGTTGGTTTAACTTTAAAAAGTAAGTTAACTTGTTGCCTAAAAATTTCATTGAAATTAAAAATTTGAGTTAATACAATGAAGGTGATTGGTATAATCAACAGAAACTCAAAATATGATCTTATCTGAACCACATTAATTATCTAAGTTGATTTGACAAAAGAAAAAAATGTTGTGATAACAAGTATTGAAAATATTTTTTACAGTGTGTGTCTTGTCCTCTGAGAAGGGTATTTTGTCATCCTGTCACTCATAGAAGTGCCTCTGCCTGTCTGATGAAAACCATCTCAGAGATTTACACCAGTGACTCCCCAAACACACATATACAACAAACCGCTGTATTGATAACACAGAGCTTTACAGTAAAGTGTCCCTGGCTACTCTTTAAACTTTAGCCTTGTTTTAGTGTGAAGACTGAGACACTTTAGAGACTCTCCTGTGATGTTGTCAAGAACAAGGTTTCAGGGCAGTTCTGAGGAATAGGTGTGTTTATGTGACTCTCTGGTGTGTCATTTCCAGTGATGGGAATACGGCATTATAAATAAACGGCGTTTCTAACGGCGTTACTTTTTTCAGTAACGAGTAATCAAACAAATTACTTTTTTCCCCGTTACAATGCTGTTACGGTTAGTGACAAAAAAATGCCGTGTTACTATAATTGAGCTCACTGAAGCGTTTTTTATCTGAGTAGGCTCTGTCTCTCAGCCATAGGACCTGCAAAGTTTTTTTTCTGGTGTGTGTTGGGGTGGGACACATGCTAACTGATGATGATTGGTGTGTGACTAGAGATCATATACCCGCAAAGCATTTTGTTGTAAAGAAATAGTAAAGTTTAGTCATACACAAATTTAATTTTAAACTGATAATAATGTACGATGCTCTGTGTGTGTGTGTGTGTGTGTGTGTGTGTGTGTGTGTGTGTGTGTGTGTGTGTGTGTGTGTGTGTGTGTGTGTGTGTGTGTGTGTGTGTGTGTGTGTGTGTGTGTGTGTGTGTGTGTGTGTGTGTGTGTGTGTGTGTGTGTGTGTGTGTGTGTGTGTGTGTGCGTGTGTCAGATCATGCGAGTGGAGTGTGAGCTCAAACCAGAATACCCTTTGTGACATGCTGGATCAAAAATATGTGAAAAGTTTTTTCTAGTCGACTAGTAGTTGTTCAGTTAAGCCATTAGTTGACTAATCACATTTATATTAATTTAATTTCTTAAATACTGGAGAGAATAAACCATAATAATGAGCATTTAATATAGGCTATATAGAACTGAAGCGCATGCATAAAGCGCTCCAGTTCACGTGCAAGTGATCGCGCCGGCGCCTCCATGTCATGATTATATTGTCTGATATATTTGCTTCTTATTTATTAAATCCAGGCAATTGGTTGATGAAACATTGATTAAAATTAATATCCAATTTTTACAAAATGAAATTCACTTTAAAGAAAGGCTTTCTACAAAACAAAACTTAATGAAGTGGTAAAAATCATGTCTGAACCATTCCATGTCTCCTGATATATTGCGCATCTTATGATGTATTCTGTCTTACTAATGCTGTTCACTTTTCATAATCAAATAGATAAATTTAAAACATAACATAGGACTATTTAAACATGTTTTCTTTAATGGCTACAACATGTAGTACAGTACAGAGAAATTTCATGTTGTGAGCAAGAGCAGATCATGAGTCACAAGTCGGATCAAGCATAATTTATTTTTAGACTTATATTTAATATGGGGTATCCAAGTTATTTGACATATTTGAATTTTTTTTTAAAGTAATGCAATAGTTACTTTCCCAGGTAATTAGTTACTTTTATAATGATGTAACTCAGTTACTATTTTTGGGAAGTAACTAGTAACTATAACGAATTACTTTTTTAAAGTAACGTGCCCAACACTGGTCATTTCAGACACTGAACTGGACCCTTACACCAGTTATGAGTATAGAATTGGCGCCTGGAACAGCTTTGGCCGTGGGTTCAGTCCCTCTTCTCGTGTCACTACTAAAGAAGATGTTCCCTGGGATGTGTCTCCACCTCACTGGAGCCATGTGGGCCTGCGTGATGACATCATCCAGCTTGAATGGTCAGCGCCAAAAAACCCCAATGGTAATTATTTTGAAAAGGTGGTGTTGACTTTTATTACATCCCTCTATGGCCGAGTGAAACCAATCCAGTGATATATTTTAATTTTTTAAAATATATATTTTCTTTACAATATAATGTAATATATAAATTAATTTATGAGAATGATATGGGGTCCTGATAAAAAACAATCTGGTGACTTAATATTTTAATATATCAATAATTATAATATTAGAAATATCAGTTGTTGAATTGTGAATTGTTTGCAAAGAATTGTATTAATTACACATTAAATATCTTCTCACATATATATATATATATATATATATATATATATATATATATATATATATATATATATATATATAATATTCTCATATATATAAAGGGTATATCTAAATTCATTGATTTATGTATATAGAGTGGACAAAGCAACAGTTTTGGACTATTTGGTCTATTTAGGATATATTGTTTCTTCCTTTTTAAATGTTATTGCTTCCAGCTTGGAAATGTATAATAAATAACTAAAATTCACATTGCATATTGCATAGTCAGGAATGATAGGTTGAGACATGTGGAAATTTAATGTCTTTATAGTTTCAAACTTTTTGAATGAATAATCCTTTAAAGTTTGATTTCTTTTTTCCTTCAAATCAGAGCACTTTTTTTTTTTTTTTTGCCAAATGCCACAGTAATGCAGTTTTTTTTGCTCTCATGGTAATATTGTCATATGTTTATTCAGTAGAAGGTTTGGTTATGTAAATGATTAATCACGGAGTGAATCAGTTTGGGTAATCCACGCCTGAAGTCGTGACTCTCAGAAGATTTACTCACATTTCCCCCAACAAACTGGAAGGCAGTCTCTTTCTTCAGGCTGTAATGATACGACTCAGACAGAGTGGAACTAGCTGATTGTTTTATCATCTCTCCTCTGAAGACCTGCCTGTTATTAAGCGTAATCTGCATAGCTCGGCAGAATAATTTATGAAGAAAAAAATTCACATGCGCATAAACACTAAGTGAGAATAACAAGCTTCATTTTAGGGAACTTCTGTGCCACTTAATATGTAAAGAAACATGCTGATTGCTCATTAGGACTTCACTCTGTGTGCTAATCAAACGGCTTGCCACCAATCTGTTGTGATTTGAAAGTTAGTTCACTGGTTTCACTGCTGCACTGAGTGGAATTGGTGTTGAAGCCATTTTTTGACCCTGCGTATTTTTATGTACTATGATAGGTGAGATAAGTCACTATGTGATCCTGCGTGATGGACAGGAGCGCTACCGTGGCACCGATCATAGCTTCACAGATGCAGGAGGAATCCGACCTTTTAAGGAGTACATGTACCAGCTCAGAGCCTGTACTTCTGCCGGCTGCACAGACAGCTCAAATGTGAGTCTATTTCTCATCTACCTCTAATCTTAGTCCTAATAGGCAGAAAATCAAGTACAACATAACAATGATGTGTGTAATATAATTGCCACTAGTGGTACCAAATGGAATTGCAACAATGACTGTTTCCAAACGGGTTTCCCGAATACAACCAGCCATTGGTTGGCCAAATACACAGTCCTGCCCCAAACTAATGCTATTTATTTAGATAATGTTGCTGTGTAGGGCCAGTATGCTCTGACCGGACACAGCAACATTTTTACGTTTGTGAAAAAAGGTACTGTTCAAGTGGAAAAAAATGGTGTACATACAGTTTAGTCACTCCATGTTTTCGTATTGTCCTTCACCTTTACAGTCTTACCTGCAAATATTTACAAGCATTGTGCTAAAGAGCTACAAAATGCTTGTAAAGTATTGCAAGAGTCGCACTCCCCCTTTAATGCCAATGTCGCTAGTGCCGAGTAAACAGGATATTTCTAATGGCAAGCTAATGGAAGCAGAGCAACAGCTGACTTCCTGCCATAATTGTTGTCTCCTTGTAATAGCTATCAGCGGCTCAGCTGATGAAAGAGCAAATTAACCTGTCTATCTTCTCTTTTTATGTCTAATTTAGGATCCGATTATCAATAACCACACAGATCTGCTGGAGGCAAAATAAAAAGAACCTCCCAGAGTAGCATTAGGTCCATTTTTCTTTCTGCACACCTTCGGGGTCTTGCCCAGCACACCAATTGGCCACCAATGATCCACTACTTCTTTCTTCTTCCTCTTCGCGCAATCGTTTTTAAGTGGAGCAGGATTAACTTGTACACCTGCAAGCATTGCCCAAACAGTTGCAATTATTGTCCGACCCAATACAAGGGGAGCAATTACCACGGGGCACCCTGTTGTCGTTCAGCGGGACCCTGCTCAGCCAGCTCTGTCGGTGGGAATGAGGAACCTGATTTAATCTTTGTGGACACTCTGCAGGCTCACAAGCACATCAGGCCAGCGCCGGGCCAGCCTACACGTAGCCAAAAAAAAAAACACCTTAACCACCTCTCACGGCCCTTTCCTAATAGTCTGCCACTCCTAAAGACAAGAGTTGAAACCACTAGTGACATTCTATTAGAGCAGGATATCCAAGCCTCCATTAGGGCAAATTGCTCTGTAATTCTTTTTGGTGTGTGTGCAGGTTGTGGCAGTGACTGTCCAGGGGGAGCCAGAGGGAATCGCCGCTCCCGTGGTGAGCGCACTGGGGCCCAGGGCATTAAAGATCAGCTGGGTGGCTCCAGCCAAACCGAACGGTATCATCCGGGAGTACCGCATCAATCAGAGTGGCGTTGGAGTTATCCACACGGAAACAGAGGGGGAGATGGCTTACAATGTCACAGGTATCACATATGCACTACCTTTCATTTTGGGATCAGTAAGATTTTTTATTTTTAGTGATCGACCGATAATCGGTTTTACCAATATTTTTTCCAGTATGTAAACTTTTTTTCACAATTGGCTTCACCGATAAATGCCACCTTTTTGTGGCTGTTTTGTGCTAAACCACCATTAAAGCACTGTGTCTGAAGGGAAATGAGTCAACAACAGTGTTCAAAGGTAACATAACTTGCCTCCCTGAATTAGTAAACTTTATTTAACATAACAGCCATTAGTGCACAAATGAGATATGTTACTTGCTTGATATGTAGTTTAAACTTAAATATAAAAATAAATAAAAAATTGAGATAATCTGGTCACGGATCCGTCAAATCATGTCCTGGTGAAGACAGCTATGAATGAGTGCATGTTTAAAATAAAACTGCTGAATTTATTAAGCAACTCCCTAAATTACATTAACATTTGCTACATAACCTTTATTTCGCTAATGATCATCTAAATAATTACAGCTATGTGGAAATCAATTATCTCAGCGAGAGAAGTTCTGTGTAAACGCATAGATATAAACAGCACTCTGTCAGCAGGTATTTTATAATCTAGACTGACAAAAACATTATTAATAATTCTGATAACATGCCAGATGAGATCATTGCGATGTTTTTGTTGTTTTGTTTATTTATCTGATAATGCGTTTTCCAACTAATGTATGCGTAATGTATGTGTATTCCAGCGAAAATTCCAGCGTATTCCATTCTTTTCACTCTTTAGTCTATTAAACAACACATAAACCTTTTAAAACTGTAGTTAAAAATGAATGCTTATTCATGCAAAGTTGATAGACTCGCCAATCATTTATGTTCTCCATTTGAAAACATTATACTTTATGAATGTATTTTGCCTATTCTTAATATTACTGCTGTTGTTATAAATAAAAAGAGTACTAGGAGTACTAAGCTACACTAAAGTAGCTATATATGTTTTAATTATTTTATTTATTCAGGCTGTTTAGAATGTTTTGTGATTTTTTTCATTTGTTAGAATTATTTTTACTTGCTATATTTTTACTTAAAAAATATTTTACATATTTTACATGCTATATTAGCTTTTATTTAAAGAGATTTAAGTAATAGTGCACTTTTTTATTTTATGCACTTTTTCAAACCCCTTTATTTATTTATGTATAAGTTTACTTTGTTATGTGTGCAAGGAGGGAGTGAAATTACAGAAATTACAGTATAGAAAAAAAAGTATTAAAAACAGTTTTATTCAATTCAGTGCTTTCAGAAACTGAAATAATAAATATTGGTATTGTATATTGGTTATCGGGCACATAAACATGCAAATAATCAGTATCAGTATTGGTTATAAAAAGTCAACATCGGTTGATCTCTATTTATTTATTTTAAAGAAAGAAATATTCACAAAGGGCACATTATATGATCAAAGGTAAAAAATTAAAAAGTTTTAAGTAATTACAAAAACTTCAAATAAATGCTGTTCTTTTAAACTCCATTCATTAGGATCATAGAATCCTGAATAAAAATGTATCACGGTTTCCACAAAAATATTAAGCACCACAACTGTTTTCAACATTAATAATAATAATAATAATAATAATCAGCATATTCAAATGATTTCTGAAGGATCATGTGACACTGCAGATTTGAGTAATGGCTGCTGAAAATTCAGCTTTGCAATAACAGAAATTATTATATTATAAATAATATTAATTCATTTTTATGTATACAATAACCTATAGTTTTAATTATATATGTTTTAATATTATTTTTTAATGATTTGTTTCAAATAAACATTTCATGTGGTGAATCATAAATATCACTGCCTTTTGTTTCCCAGATGTCTATCTAATTACAGTCCACAAAGCTTTTTTACTTAGCGGATTAAGTACCTCTGAATATATTTTGAACTGTAAAACAGATTTAGAAAAGTTTGTATCTAATACCTATAAACTATTTAGCTGCAACATTCATGATTTTGTTGAACTTTAACATAAGGAAAGTACTAAATGAGAGCGAGAAATAAAGAGGAAAGTCAGAGGGCGAGTGATGAATCAGTTTAGCAGCGGAGAGCAGCCGCCCCCTACACGCTGCCCCATGCTGGCCCTGACGGCAGCGGCAGAGAGAGTAAGAGAGTGAGAATCCGCCATGTCTCCTCCACGTGCCCTGCCTTTATTTATGCATGCTGTTTCTGGAAGCAATCTAATGACTGAATTTACACCTGATTCCCGCAATGAGCAGCCGGCCTGCCCATCACTCCTGAGGCCTCCGCTGATTTGTGGGGCTTCTTTTATCTGCCTGGGAGAGGAGCAGTGTTCCTGGCCCCGAGCCATCCGTCACCACCGCAAGGGTACGCGCAAGGCGCACTCCCACTTTCAGTGCCGCCCGACTCGGCACAGCCCAGCACATGGCAATGGACAGCTGCACAACAGCCAGCACACACAGAGAGAGGGATTTAGATTAAGTGCTCACAAATATCCTTCCAAGGAAGATTTACATTTTCCTCTGAGCAGTATCACTTGTGGTTATTTTGTTTTTACTAAAAGTTATTTTTATTATTATTGTTGTTATTCAGTTTTCTTTTACTTTGTTGTGCCCGTTGTCTTAAAGCAGCCACTAATTATAATGTTTAGAGGCTTTTGTCAGCAAATATTAATAACATGTAATTGCTATTAATGTAATTATTAAAATCAGTATATAATGTAATTAAATTCAATTAAAAATGTATAATCAAGTGGAAGCAATAATAATTTTTTTTTTTCTTCATGTTATTTTGCAGCCGCTTTTTATAATGTCTGCAACAGTAATGTAATGTTTGGAAGCTTTTCTCAGCAAATATTGATACAGGCAACTGCTGTTAATATAATTATTATAATTGGTAGATATTGTAATAAATTCAGTTAAAGTGTGTAATCAATTGGCAGTAATAATATTATGTATTTATTTGTTTGTTGTCTTAGTGGAATATGTTTTTGTTTTTTTTACTTATAAATTATCTTTTTGAATAGGCTCCTATCCAAACAGCACATATGCATTATAAGTGTCTGTCTCTACAGACCAATATGAAACGCATAATTCATGCGGAGAGAAAAAGAAAGAATGTTTCTCGCTCCAGCCTGTCGACACTATCACTGACATGATTATCAAACCTGAGTCGGGCACATCGTTTTGAGGAGCATCTGATCTCTTTCCAGTCAGGATTAATCTGAATGAATCTCATGCAGGGAGCCGCTCCTCTGAGAGATGGCTGACTCTGGGAATGCTAACATCCCATAACGCCGGAGAGAATGACATCCTCACTTCCTGACGTCAAGGAGAAAATCAGCCTTGTTTATTTGAATGTATTGTACTTTTTTTGCATTTTGAGACTGTTGACTGTGCAGTCTGTGTAGTTTAAATACCTCAGTCGTACTGAAAGCAAACGTAATATCTCAGCTGCTGTTCTTTGTGAGGAATCTCCTGGCGTGTAGTTCTCAGTTTTTCTCTCCGAACACGAGCTCAGACCTCCCTCCCTGCTTTCAGCAGCGCTCAGCCACAGGCTGTCTGTCTGTGCACTCCAGAGGGGCCACTGGGAAGCACCACATCTTTGTAAATAAGCTTGAAATCAGCGGGGACCTTCAAATGGTTGGAGCTCCTCTGCAACTCGCTGTCGACCAAAGATATTTCAGCTAGCAGCGGCGGTAAGGGGCTTTCCAAGTTCTTTCTGTTCCTCTGAAGGCCCTGAAGTTGGCAGCGACGGCACGCACCAAACAAATCATCCAGGGGTGAGTGGGGAGGGAGGGGATCTGATGGCAGATTTGGCTGGCTGGCAGTGTGGCGTGTTTAAGACTTGGCTGGGGGTGATGGCAGGAGAAGGCGGACTCGCTGGCTGGGATGTGAGGTGGCGGCGATGGCGTTCAGTTGCTGGCAGAGGCTGCAAAATGCCTTTGCTCGGGGTTTCCTTTGTGGAAAGGCTCTAAAGCCGCGTTGAGACTTTCATGTCCCTCTGCACGGAGCTGTAAATCCTACCAGTGTTTTGTGCCATGCGCCGGCTCGGGCGGCCTGAGCGTCTGTGCTCCAGCGCCGACTGCTGCTGGGAAGCACCTCAGTGCTCCTTAAAACCTCCAAACTTCCTGCCTTCTCTCACTTGACATGATTAAACACACACACACCAAAGCACTCAAGCTTCCTGCTTGCTTTCTCTGTGGCAACAAAGCCGCCACTTTAAACACCACATTAGAGTCACTGGATTAGATTGAGCTTTTTTTCTATTTGGAAGCCTACCTATGAAACTATTAAGACGAAAACTTTAATTTTGGAGCAAGTTGCGTTGTGCTTGTTATATACACTATTTTTTACAAAAATAACGATTCTTTATTGGCACCTATGGCTCTGTGAAGAACCATTAATATCCTTGAAACCTTTCCATTGCACAAAAGGTTCTTTGTAGTAAGAAATTTAAGAACTGTTCACTGAAAGGTTCTTTTGGGAACCTAAAATTGTTCTTCAATGTCATTGCTGCTTTTTGGAACCAATATATTTAAAAGCGTATGTGAGTTTACTACCCATACCATCAAAAACTGAAATTTATTGAAGTTGTGTGTGATGCATGGAATTGAAAGTGATCGCGTTCAAACATTTCTTTGCTGCTCTTTGTAGGTACAGGAGCTGTGCGCACGTTCACACACACACTGCGAGAGCCGTCCCTTTCATATGACAGCCCTCCTAGTGACAAAGACAGTTCCTGTCCCCTTTGTTATTGTAATGAATGGACCAAATAAATGAAAGGCATCAATAATTAAAGCATTATTAGTTTTGACTGTGACTTCAACACATTGGGGAAAATGCAGTGAGAGAGAAAAAGGTTTAAAAAGGTTTTATTTTACTTTTAGATCACATAATTAAGATTATAGACTACACCTCAAATGCTCTTTATTTTAATAGGCCATATTTTTTATTTTATTTTTTTGCATGATGGAACTTTGCAGTGTGAATTGTGCTTTTATTAAGTGCAGTGTTGAATGATTGTTCAAATTGCATAAAAAATTTACTAATATTATTTGTTCAAATTTGAGTGAGACAATTCTACATGCCTGTGAGATAAAACAGTTAATATCATGTAGTCAAGATGCACTTCATCATTGCAAATTAGCTTCTGTTAAATTAAGTATAAAATCCCCAAAGAATCTAAAATATGTATAGCTTTTCATTAACTGATGGGAATTATTACTCTCAATTATATAAATTATGTTGCAAGCCATGCGTTTAATTGGACATTTGTAAATGAATTAATAATTTATTAATATACAGTACTAGCATTTTTAATTCTAATTCCCACTAGAGTTTAAATCTTGATTGAAGATTTTCATGAAGTGTAATGCTCTGAAAATGATTCTAAATTTGTCAGCTTGTAACATTTATACAATTAAAATTTGAAAGACTTAATGTCATGATAAGCAAAAATCTTATGTAAATGTAGAAAGTCACTGGTTAGTTTTAGCCAGCACCACAGTCTCAAAAAACCCTTTACCTGGCTTTATCAGTCTTCCGTGTGCAGCTGCTTTATCAGGGTTCAGAGAGGTCTGGCCATGTCCTGATAGAAGAGAAGAACCTCTGCCTCCTAAATTATGCGTGAGCGGGAGGAAACTGATCCTATAAAAGGCATCAGGGGTAGTCTCCTTGCTTGGCCGACACGTGGAGCCCACAGATCGCTTCATAATCCCCTCCAGACAGGGAAAAAAAAAAAAAAAAAAAAAAAAAAAAAAATTAAGTAATTGTAGACAGGAAGTGGGCACTTAATTATTTAGAGGTTTTATCAGTGTGGCAGGTAAAGTGAGTAAGCATTGCAGGCCTTTTCTCATCAGGTTGGCACGTTCAGGAATAGCACCTATCATCTTCTCATATTCTCTAATGCAAACAGTAAATGGCAGCTTGTCAATAAAATACCTTTTTATATCATTTATTACCTCACACTTCCTCACGGTGCTGTACTGAGCAATTTGGATGACAGTTACGGCATTGTTTCACTTTGTGTTAGCCGTGTGCTACAAATGGGCCCTTGTGTGCTTAGAAGGGTTAGAGCTAAAATGATTGATTTTTTTTTTACTCCTGTTTATTTATATATGTATTTATTTGCCGTTTATAATAAAGGTGCATATGACTTTAACAGGCAAAGAGTGCCCCCTTCAGTTTGTATGGGAATTCAAAATGTAACTGAGGGTGATTGTGAATGGATCAATGTTTTCTGGAATAATATATGTGTATATTAATAATTACGACTTCCTGCTTGATATTAGACAGCATATGCATTCAAATGCAAGTTTGAGTCCATAAAAATAGTATCGCCTGTGTTAAAAAAAAAAAAGTGAAATTAAATAATCTGTCAAATTATTACAAGTCTTGTTTCTATGTGTAATAATAATAATAATAATAATAATAAATTGGGATGTTAATGCTTTTACTAATATTATTTCTAAAGCTGTCCTCCATGAGGTTAATTCTGACTAATCATTCAAAGCTTTTTTTCTGAATAATGTAATCTTCCTATTATTTTCCCAAGTAGATTGGTCTCTAAACTAGGTTGGATTTACGACATGCAAATGTTTTCAGCCCTCCTGAACACCTAATGCTATAATAACTTACCCCTCAACACTATAATAACCTAGCCCTTCTAGAATACACACCTGGACATGTTTTGCATGGCGATGTGTGAAGTGAAGCTTTAAAGGCAATATTCAGCGGTTGTCCCCTGTGTTTAGTATGCTCAACAGAATTCTTTACTTAACCCAAACACAGCTCAACGTTCTGAAAACATTGATCTGTGTTTGGGTTAAATGAGAGAGGCTGTAAGGCATACCAAACAGGAGCACGGGTGCATGTGTTCCTCCAGATGTGGAGGCAGTGCTTGACGGACACAGGCACGGCTTTACGGGGTGCGCAGAGTTCAGGATTAGAGTGAGATTTAAAGTGCTTCAGGATTAGAACCAGATTTAGAGTTCTGACTGCTGAGGCTGCATCTTTGTCACAGGTGCTGTGTTAGATACCAAATTACTTGTACATTTTGTATTTTTGATATTTTTTGTTGTTGTTGCTTAAATAATATAAGCCCAATCTTTTTCAATTTTAAATGAGGTGTTACATAAAATTATTTCTATTTATATATATATATATATATATATATATATATATATATATATATACACACACACAATTGGCTGTAATATTGCATTAAACATTCAAAAGAATTCCATTATCTTTTGCTGTTATGTGAGGTACATTAATAATTGCTGTTATTATCAGCTGAATTTCATATTTAAGTGTTGATAGATTTTTTTAAATACTATTAAAATAACTATGCCTAAAAAAAAAACCTATATAACTTATATACATTAAAATTAAGTATTAAATATATTACATTTTATTAACATTTAATACTTTGCGATTATATTATTATTATTATATTAAACTGTATTTATTATTAAAATTCATTAGCACATATAAATATGTTCGTGAAGAGGTGATTGTTGCATATGGTGTTTAAAAGCAATGTCTGTTTTTGCAGGTCTGCAGCCGCACGCCAATTACAGCTTCATTCTTGTTGCATGCACTGCAGCTGGTTGCGGAGCAAGTCAGCCATCTATGGGCCGCACACTGGAAGATGCACCAGCAGGTTAATGCAAATACAATCACAGTAACATCATCTCACAGTCAACTATTGTTGTTTGTTTTTGATATTCAATACATAATCAGAGTTTTCGTATTTTTCTTATTATATATTTATGTGTGTGTGTGTATATTTATATATATAATATATATACTCACACATACACACACATATAATTGTCTCATCTGGCCTATCCTCTTTGTTTTCTCTTCTTTAGATGTGTGGGCAGTGCCCAGGCATATACAGGTGAACTCTTCAACAGTGGAGCTTCACTGGAGCCAGCCGCTCAAACCCAATGGCCTGCTCTCTCGGTATCGGCTGCTGCGTGACGGAGTGGTCGTCTTTACCAGTGACGGAGGAAAGATGAGCTACACAGACGCTGGCCTTCAGCCCAACACCAGGTTCTATCTATCAGCCATCTTTAACAAGCCATTAGCACTTGATTATCGATGACATCTAATCCTATGTGTGTCTTAAAGAATCCTGGGACTCTACAATAACAGAGCTCTTCAGTAACAGAGCTGCTCTGATACCAAATCATTAAAAGTTTTTAAGAGGAGCGAGCAGTGAGGCTAGCTAATGAGCAGCAGTGTTGGCTTGGAGAGTGGCATTGATCCTGTTCCCCTTGTGGCTTGAGTTAGGACAAAAACCAAACTTTTCTACTGCTGATGGAGAGTGAGACTGAGTAATTACTTCACGACTGCTAAAAAAGTATGTTCTGTATTGTAATTCTGGATTGTAATTAGGACATACTACATCCGCCATGCTGTTATTATCATGTGACCTACTAGCGTCAGTTACATCGCTTTACTGCCATTCACAAATCCTCTCCTGTGGCCTCATGGGATAGTAAAGTGTCCATCGTATGCACACATCTCATCGTACTTTTTGTCTACTCTTTTATGAGTACTGTGAATTCGAATATACTTCTTTTGTCATACTATATAGTAGGGAAGTATGCGATTTTGGATGAAGCCACAGTGTCATGATTGTGACGCGATTTGATCCTATATATAGTATTGAAGTCCTATAGAGTGCAACAGTCGTGTTCCGGAAGTAAAAACTCCATTCATTTTCTCCATAGGGAAGTTTATTTTAAATTTTAGATTTTTGTTATATATAATTTTGTCAAATTTTTTTGCTTCAAATTTTCCAAAGTTGTAATGTTATGATTCACTTCATAGCTGATTGGCTTGGTTCATGGCGTATAACTCTTTAATGAAGATTTTTTTTAAATCCCTGTGGGAAAATTAATGGAAAAAAATACACATGCGTACAAATACTTGGTATAGTTTGGTTTCTAACTGAAAAAAAATTTGCTTGTATTCTGCTAGTTGAGCCTTTTCAACGATACAGTGACAAGAAAAACCACTTGCGAACCACTTGCAAAATCTGTGAAAATGTGAATAATTTTCATAAAATTAAGAGAGATCATACAAAATGCATGTTATTTTTTGTTTAGTACTGTCCTGAGTAAGATATTTTACATAAAAGATGTTTGCATTTAGTTCACAATCACAAGACAAAAAAAAATAGCTGAATTTATTAAAATGGTCCCATTCAAAAGTATGTGTATCATTGATTCTCAATACTGTGTGTGGTTACCTGATGATCCACTGTTTTTCATGAGTCCCTTGTTTGTTCTGAGTAGTTAAACTGAGCTCTGTTCTTCAGAAAATTCCTCCAGGTCTTGCAGTAATTTCAGTTTTCAAGCATTTTTTGCATATTTGAACCCTTTCCAGCAGTGACTAAATGATTTTCACTCTGAGGACAACTGAGGGACTCAAACTCAACTATTAAAAAAGGTTCAGATATTCACTGATGCAACACAAGGAAACATGATGTATTAAGAGCCGGGGGTGAAAACTTTTGAATTCAAATATCAAGGTAAATTGTACTTATTTTTTTTTCCGGGAAACATGCAAGTATCTTCTGTTGCTTCCGAATGGCAGTACTAAATGAAAAACAATGATATTTAAACAAAATAAGAAAAATCTTCATCTTCAAAAGTTTTCACCCACTCTTAATGCATCATGTTTCCTTCTGGAGCATCAGTGAATGTTTGAACCTTTTTTAATTGTTGTGTTTGAGTCCCTCAGTTGTCCTCAGTGTGAAAAGACAGATCTCAAAATCATACAGTCACTGCTGGAAAGGGGTTGAAATATGCAAAAATGCTTGAAAACTGATGAATCTGCAGGAGCTGGAGGATTTTTCTGAAGAACAGAGCTCAGTTTAACTGCTCAGGACAAACAAAAGACTCATGAACAACCATCACAAAACAAAAAAACAGTCATAGATCATCAGGTAACCACACACAGTATTGAGAATCAATGGTTCACATACTTATAAATGGTGTTATTTTAATAAATTCAACTATTGTTTCGTCTTGTGAACTAAATGTAAACATCGTTTATGTAAAATATCTTACTCAGGATGGTACTAAATAAAAAATAACATGCATATTGTATGATCCCTCTTATTTTATTAAAATTATTCACATTTTCACAGATTCTGCAAGTGGTTCACATACTTTTTCTTGCCACTGTATATGACAGATGTCTATCTGTTATAAACAATGATTTTACAGATCACATTTTCATGTAAAGCA
Source organism: Chanodichthys erythropterus (assembly GCF_024489055.1). Classification (NCBI taxonomy): domain Eukaryota; kingdom Metazoa; phylum Chordata; class Actinopteri; order Cypriniformes; family Xenocyprididae; genus Chanodichthys; species Chanodichthys erythropterus. The sequence goes on from NC_090238.1 coordinate 25,280,555, forward strand.
GTAATTTTTCACACTGTGAAAATAGAGCACTTCTAATATGTCAGCAAATTTAAAAGCACTTGTTAAAGTGATGGTCATATCCCTATTTTAACTGTCAAGCCACCTTCTTAGCTTTAAAACGACCTAGTGTTGGTTAAGCAAGTGGTTAAGTAACATGAAAACTTAGTAGCGCCCCCCACTTCAGATTTAAGAGGTTAAGGTGAACGATTATCAATTCATTTAAACAATAATCAATTATTTTAATTTATGTAAATTGACGTCCCTGGTATGCTACCGTAATTAAAAGATATAAATAATTGTATCAAATCAATTAAAATGAAAAATTAGAATGTGCTGAATAATCAGAAACAGTATACTTAAGAATGTACATAAATAAATATGAGAATATAGTTTTCTTAATGTTGTAGAAATTCAGCTGTTTTGTCAATGCCTCGTTATTCATGAATATATCCAGTCTTAGCATCTGTGAAATCTGTTGGTTGGCTGTAATCAAAAAAATGCACACAGGGACGCTGTGTGTGCAAAATAATTGGTTAGTTTGTGCAATATGTTGTGTAAATATTTGCAGTGGTTCATTCTCATAAGCTGCTTAAGATACAGGATAAATCTGTTTGTTTCATTACTTTACAATCAGTGATTCGTAGATTGTTCACTGCATTCTCTCACGTGTGTGTGTGTATATATACATATATATATATATATATATATATATATATATATATATAGAGAGAGAGAGAACGAGAGAGTGTGTGTTTAAACCTTTTTCATCATGCAAATCTATATCTTCCACACTGATTTAAACTGTCAAAACCATGTGTCACCAGACCATCCTCTCATTGTCCCTCGACTACTTTTGTTTATATACTGTAGCTTCAAAGAGAGCAGGGGATAGCCATGACGTTTAATTTGCCGTAATTCCAGATGACCTGCCAAAAGGCATTCCCTTCTCCCGTGCTCTTCCCTTTCCCTTTCTTCTTCCAATTTAGGTCTGTAAGGAGCATTACAAAGGCAGACGAGCGGTTCATTATCCAGAGAGGCTATAGGCTGATGTGGGAAACAGTTAACCAGTGTGCTGGGGGGGGGGCAGTACTGCTCATCGATTATTTATGACAATGTTGATTAGCTGTCACTTACCTCACCATCGTAGAAAGTCTCTCTGACGAGTGAAATATTAACCTTTCTCCCTCTAGGGAAACAGGTTAGCCGCTTGCCACCTCGTTTGATGCGCCACATCATGTTTATTCGACTTAAAGTATGCAACATACACGCAACGGCACAATACCTGCGTCGGTATGCACAGCTGTTCTCCAGTGTGTTTTAAACATGTTCTCTGATTAATATCGCTAATGCTTTTATTGCACATGATGAGCACAGTATATAATAACTGATGTGACTATTTTAAAGGGATAGTGCTGGAACAATAGTTAATGTGGCGGTATTAATGGCTAGCTATGGAGTTTATGGCAAATTAAAAGCATTTAATGTTGAACATGACCCACATACATTGCTAATGCACACCTTTGCACTGACACCCATCTCTGTTTAAAAGGTAAATCTATCTTGTGAAGTCATGTATGTCTTAAAAGAGCCTTCCACAGAGTGTTTTTATAACCCACATCAAGCGTTAATACATGCACGTACACACACACACACATACACTTCCCTTTCTATTTATATGCATGTCCGTTCAGAGCATCTGTCACGCCTGTCACAGATCACAGTGGAGGGGCTGATCAGCATTGCATTAACAATGTCATCTGTTAAATAGTATCACACCATATCGATCTAGCAGGGACTTTTCCAATGAATCAAGTATAATGTAAAAGCAGAATTACAAGAAGGCATAGTCATCTGAGCATTTTCTTTTCTCCATTTGTATTAGAAATAAAATAGTAAATTTCATGAGGGTCAACAGCTGACTAGTCGGCTAATTGAAGATTCATTCATTCATTCATTCATTCAGGTGAAATCCTCTTTGAAAAATTATGTCTTTTAAATTTAAAACATTTTGTTTAAAACTGACAGTAACTAGGGATTTTTTGTAGTGATAGTGTGGTGAAAGACCCCCTGTGGTGAAAACCAAGCTTTTAATGTTGTTTATATGTCTATGTGGTGTTTAATATACTTTAAGATAAACCATGTGCAAATTCTCAGTCAACACCATTGCTGACTATTTTCTTCTTAAAACTGCATGAACCAAAGACAGTCTCAAAAACACGTTTTGAAATCGCGTTTCTGACATCACCAATCACGTCAACGTGTGGATCTCTGAACTGGTGTGAGCGAGTGGAGGCGGGGCTAATCTGCATATTCATAGAACCACGTATACTAAATAAGGCAAGGGTGTAGAGTTACATTCAAGCTATTTTAAGGCAAAAAAAAGGAAAAAACTTTAAATATGTCATTTTTGTGCTCAAAGATGAGTTCAAAGGGATACAATTATTGACTACAGAGGGACTTTTTTAACAAGCAGCAGTGAAACATGACAAAACTGTTGCTGCTTTTAATGTCAAATTGTACTGCACACGTTGGCGCCGATAGCCTTGTGGGCAGCACGTCGCCATATAGTGCCGTTACGCTTCGGGTTCGAGTTTGAGTCCCGGCTCGTGGACCTTTTCTGATCCCGCCCTCCTCTCTCTCCACACTTCCTGTCCACTCTATACTATCTTATCACAACAAAGGCAGCACCGCCAAAAAATAAAATTTTAAATTGTCCTGTATACTCTCTCCTAAACTGCTCCCCCGCATATATAATCACAGTTGCGAAATTTCACTAGCAAAAAAGGTCTGTTGTCGATATGTTTGCCCACACTTTTATTGTAGTGAATTGCTTCATTTAATTCATAAAAGAACAGATTAAAAAATCAAGTCACCAAGTCAGCTTGTTTTTTCTATCTGCTGTTTGCTAGTATTATTTTAGCTTGGTCTCCCATTCCTAATTTTAAATAACATTTGGTTTGTTACACTGGCATTCGTGCCTCAATTCTGAGAACTCTGATGAAAGACGCACAATCTCAAACAAAACTATGCTTGCTGTGAAAGACATGGCTTAGTGACAGAATCAATGCACCCGCCTCTCTCGCGGACAATGAATAATTAAACGCAATGTCGGCTCCCACCTGAAATGGAGAATCGCTGAAACAGAGGCAAATTTAACTTCTGTGACAGGAGACTTTTAAGCTAATAGCATAATTTAGTTTCGCAGTTGACTTATTTATCTTCTATCCATCTTTGCTTCACAGATATGTGTACGAGTTGGAGGCCACCACCAGCGGCGGGAGCAGTCTCAGTGATAGATACGTCATTCAGACCCCCGTCTCCTCCCCGGAAAGGATTCCTCCTCCGTATAATGTCAGCCTCCACGGCCCTCGCTCCGTCTTTGTTGCCTGGTCACCCCCAGGTAATGTTTACAACCCAATGCACTATGCAGCCTCTCTATTTAGCACTCACGCAAGGCTGATTTATCCCTGCTCGGGCCTGCGAGAGTGACGGGACAGGGGCAAGAATTTACGAGTGGCGTTGTGTGTAATTTACCAGGAGCCCAACATGGTCGTGGTGTACATGCATCAGTACGGGCCGGACGTAGATGGGTCCCACCAATCAATTAACATTCAAACCTAAGTGACAGCTTTTCCTACCTCTAGTGTGATTTAGAGGAGAGTTGTTTGAGATGCGCTCGCCCTTCACCTGCGTGTGTTCTCCCATCACTGTCTAATCGTGTCTCATTCATTCTCTCCTTCTCCGATGTTGCTGTGGAGTTGAGGATAAGTTCAGGTATTGGATGGTGTGTACCAATTCTGTGCATGCATAGATATATTCATTATTTCATAATTATTAATTGACATCTAGCTTTTTGTTTGTACTCTGAAGGCTAGATGGAGGAATCTCCACCCATGCAGCTTTTACAAGAAACTGTACAGCAATGAAAGCGATAGCACAGTCAAAATCTCAAAAATCTTTTCTCTAAAAGATCTCTAAAAATCTCTAAAATCTTTTAATTGCTACCACATTTTTGCCAAAGTATTTTTATTAAACGGTTGTAAAGAAACTAATAAAAAATATAGCTGCATGCATCGATGATGGGCCCAAGCCCCAGTGGCTTCGGGCGACTGTGCAAGATGGGCAATATGCATTTAAACTGGGTAAATGTAAAAGAATTATGCCAAGATATGAGATTCTTCCTGTTTCCCTTTTTGTCATTACTTTAATCACTCACTTTAATCAAACACCATTTGAGATATCCAATATCCGTTCACAATTTAACATTCAGTGTCTTGCTACCATGTTCAGAAAGTTTGGTTTGAATCGTATGAATCCCGTAGGAGGAGTTAAAAATGAAGTGCATGATTATTAAAAATTATCACATTTAAACCAAAATATCTTAATTCATGTTGATCAGAGCTAATGAATGTAAATTAGAAAGCTGTCCAGCTTGATGAGATCAATATATGTACCAAGTTTTGGTGACTGTAGGTAAAACTAACCCCCCACTTTTCTCAAAAGGTGGTGCTACAGAGCTCCCTCTCCATACCCGTTTTTAAGGCTTTGCCCATGTCTACTGGCTGACGAATATGATGAACCTCAAAAACACCCAAGAATATTATTAAAGTTTGATGCATTGCCATGGCAACAGTATTTAAGACATCAAGAATCCTTTCTCAGGTCTGCCATGTTTTTACATTATACTGATGAAGTTTGAAGTGAATCAGATAAAAATGAGAGAGCGATTTCTGCACACTTCCTGCTGGCAGTTGGTGGCCCTATGACTTTGACTCACAATACTTACATTCATGTGATCGGCCATGTGTGTGTAACTTGACATTTCTTATTTTTATGGAATATTGCAGTATTTATTATAAATTATTTATCCGTGAACATCATTTTTTTTTTTTAATTCATGTGTCCTCGTAATCTTTATTCAAACTAACTTCCTCTTCGACATCTCTTCTCTTCTCTGATGATGTTTACGGGTGCAAGGGCGGGACAACCTGTCACTAATATGAGATCACAGCAATTGCAAATGTTAACGATCCAGTCAGTTCCCAATGGACAAAATCAAGTCCCATCCTACATTTTTGAATGTTCAAGTAGCCGTTTCACTCAGAGACTATTGCAACTTGCGTTTCATGCTGACTTTAATAGTGTCAATGTAGTTAACTACTATTTATATCGGCTTTTTGAGACCATTCATTATCCCATGTTATTAAGGTCTTAAACTTAAACTTAAGGTCTTAATCATTTTCCGAAGGGGGTCCATGCGACAGTTCTGAGCTGAGCTGAGCCCAGTGATGCAGAGTGAGTTGTCATTGCTGGGGTGTCCTGCATGATCTTATCATTTCTATTGCAGACTGCAGCCCACCGGCCTCCACCGATCAATCAATCACTCTGTTTACACTCTGAGACTGCAGCACCGGGCTCATCTGCACATCCCACTGTGCATGTGGGCCGAGTGTTCTCCCACATGGAGAGCAAATGCAAACTCTCTCTTTCTCTCTCTCCCCCTGTGGTTTAAGCTGTGGTAGTTCATAGACATCCCACACTGCTCTTGTGTAAGCTCAGACCGACTACCCAGCCCATCTGTTTCACATATGTGTGAGATACTCTTAGCATGTTAGAACAGTGTATATGCATTCACCTGGTCATGTGTTGCAAATTTCTCCAAATCTGCGTGCACGTATTTGGTTTCCCTCAAGAAGGTGTGGGTGGGTGGGTGTTTAAGCGTGTGCGTGCATATTCACACACTCAAGAGTGATTTCACAGGCTACATTCAAGCGGTCCTGATTGTCTGCCTCAGATGGTCCATCTTTTGCTATTATTGCCCCATTATGCCTCTCTCCTGTGAGAGGATCCCCTTAAACAACCTCAATTACACCATAAGAGCCCTTAAACAGCCCTGATACCCACAGAAAACATTTACATAGCCCGGATCTTTTATTGACTCATTCCGAGAGAGGCGAGCGAAAAAATCTATGGCTTCAAACTACAATATCTCACGCTTGGTTAAGTCCGAATGCAGAAACGGGCACAGTTTTAAGCTGCACCTGTGCTTGATGGATCAGATCTGATAGCATGTTCCTTTTCTTTTCCTTTGTGCCATTATTTCTTATTAGACTCTCATTCAAGTTGAAAGTGCAAAAACTCCAAAGTCAGTGATTAGTTGTAAATAATAGAACTTAGGGACCTGTGCGATTGAACTTCTCAGGCAGGATGCTTTGATCAAAGCACCGTCTAATTCCAGCGGGTTTTTGTGTCTCAGGCAAAAGACTACATCTGCTCAGGGAGACGGCAATGAAGGAAGTTGAATAATTTAACTTTTTCATTTGTAAAGATAATCAGCCCGTTCTGAATACATCTCAGGTCTCATAAATGTTGAATAACCTATCAGCCTCCAGTTGCCGTAAATTATGAAAGGCGCTAGTGATGGGAATATTAACAAAGCGTGGATGCCGGGACTCTACATTCTTTAGTTCAAATGCATTACCAAAGAACGTGTGCATGTCTGTGTGTTTCGGACAGCGGTGGGATAGACGAACTGGGGGAAGTGCCTGCTTGCCCAGAAGGATGTTGAATCAAGGGCAAAGCTTCCCAAAGTGTCAGATCCACTGTATCTCAGTCCTTGCACTGTATTACAAACATACTGCTCTTTGCATATTTTGCGAATGCGATTGTGAAAAGGGTGAGCTGATTAATTTCCTATCGATGGCCTTGGATATCAGTTAGTAAAAGCAGGCAAATGTGACTTTCTGTTTCTTTTTGCTCCTCTAGGTGTGTATAATTTAAGTGCTCCTTTGGAATATAACGTCCTGCTCAATGCAGGCACTGAGCGGCCCCTCGTCCGCCCTGCTGGACCAGAGCATTTCATGCTACTACAAGGACTGGACCCCTACACCATCTACCACATTCAAATACAGGCCTGCCAGCCAGGTATTCACCTACCCAATGAAACCTGAACACTTTAAATAGTCAGACAAGAAAATTAAATGAGACGATTGGGACGTTCTGTAGACATTTCAGCTTAGGTGGAGACAACAATCAGTCAATTTGGAAGTATATGCCTCTGGAAACAATTAATGTTCCTAAATGTTACCGTCTACACTCAGGAAAAAAAACACTGTGTTCTTTATATCTATTTGAATATGTTGTATCAGCTTTACCTATGTATCGTATAGCACACTGCTTTCATGGAAATATTTGTATGTGTGCAGATGGTTGTGGTGTGGGACAGGGTGTGTCTGTTCAGACCCCTGAGGATGCACCTTTAGCTCAGGACCCTCCAGTTCTCACTGCTGCTGGCGCGACCATTATCGAGGTCCGCTGGAGTCCGCCACACAAACCCAACGGCCTCATCACTAACTACTTCATATACAGGTACAAGTACTCAATCTCACATTTAACCAACAAAACATACTTGTCTTTTTATGCCAAAATCACATTTTTTTTTATTTTTATTTATTTGCTCATCAGATATGTCTGTGATTAGCAACAATGATCAATGCGTGGGATCGTTTAAAAAGCACATGGAAGTTTGAATTTGAAAGCGTTTGAAAGCAGTTGAAAGCAGGCTTCTGTCCGCTGATAGACGGCTACTTTCAAATGCTCCTGTGTGTATCTGTGTAAGAGCATCATTAATTTATTTTTACAACATGTTTTGGAAGCGTTGATCATTGCAGCCAATCACAGACATATCTGATGAGCGCGTCAACACAAAGGCCAATCAGAGGTGTTTACAGATCTGCTCAACAGTGTTCAAAGTTCAACTTGTTGGTACTTTTGACAAGACTAACCACTAGGGATCTACAAACCCCGATATAAATGAAGACATTAAGGTTTGGAAGAAAATATTTGGCACAGTAATGTTCACTTTTAAGTTTTATACTAAATTTGCGGATTTGTCAATGAGTAAAAATATTTTATTAGCAGAAAAAATAAAGAATCACCAGCTTGAGTGAAGTAATAAATTCAAGTTATTACATATTCAAGTTATATATGCATGATTTCAGTGTATATATTTTTTAACCATTGCAGTCAATGTGACATCCAGTTGTCAATAATTGAATAATGTTGATCACACAGGCCTAGGACCTCTGTAGAACAGATATTTTGGCTCTTTTGTGGACGTTAACCAGTACTATTAACTAGCACTCCTCTATCAAAATGCACTTTCATAAAAGGATGCTGTCAGGCTAAAGTCAGTGCAGAGCTTGCATCGGGATAAATGTGTGTGTGTGTGTAGGTGTGAGTCCATGTCAGGGCATGTTTGAAAGGAAGACCGGAAACATAGACGAACATAAACAGTAATTTTGCCATGACCTTGAGGTGAACAGGCCAATCACTGCTGGTTACACTTGTCAACATTTCCTCTCTACTTCCTGTGCAACTGACAGCAAGAAAACGCAGAATAGAGTGAGGAGTGCTTATGTGGATATCAGCTGTATATCAGTGACTGTGGTATCTGAGCGCAGGGAAGAGAGAGAGAGAGAGAGAGAGGGGCTGATCGGCAGCTCTAAATGGAAGATGACATTGCCCTGCTGACTTTGATTATTCCAGGCACATTCAGAGCCGTTTGAGAGCAATATGAAACAGAATGCCATGATGCTTCCACCCCGCACAGAGGGAATAAAGCTAAGACTGACATGGTACGATCACATCAGAATGCTTTGCTCTGCTGTTACAGAGGCATCCTTCAAGGAGAACAGGGAGCGATGTGCCGGGGAGTAGCCAACTCTATCATTACGCTGCCATCATTGCCCTTATGGTCGGAAACCACACAGCCGGCCTAGCTCGAACCTTTATTGCAGTACATAGTGAATGGCAATTTAACCATTCAGGTTTTGACTTTAAATGGTTCAGATTAAACCATAAATTGAGATGTCTTCCCAACGTTTTCGCTCTAAGGATGGCAGTGAAAACAGTGTTTATGGCATCAGTGTGCGATTGTGTGTGTGTGTGTGTGTGTGTGTGTGTGTGTGTGTGTGTGTGTGTGTGTGTGTGTGTGTGTGTGTGTGTGTGTGTGTGTGTGTGTGTGTGTGTGTGTGTGTGTGTTAGCAACAGCATAAGGTTTTAGTCAAGGGCAGCACGGCTGTTGACCAGTGTCATTCATATGCAAGGTCAGATCACTCTAAGCCCGCATAAATCTTAAGAAAATATCATTAGCATAGCCACAGATGCCAGGGCATTCTGACAAACGTATGACTGGATTTCATCTTAGCCCTGATTTGGGAGCGGGATAAACTCTGGCAAATGCATCACATTCAGGGGGCAGCAAATTCACTCGTGGCTTAAAGGACTTGGTGTATTATTCTATCTGCTCATCTTAATACCGGCGATCAGCGCTGCGCTAAATGTAATCGGTTTAATGTGCTATTGTGTATGTATTCAGCTCATTGGAGGTTATCTGAGATTGTGAAGTGAGTGTCCCCACCTCAGGGATGTTTGTCCTCTACACGTTTAACTTATATTACACAGGAGACTGAGGTATTACCTGGGAGAGTCCTTGACTGCTCTACAGAATTATTGTAAATCAGTTCCTAAGAATACATCCGTGTTCATATTGCATGAATGCAGATGATGCAGAAGATGCTGGTGAGACAATAGAAGCATTGTAAAACTCAAATCTTGTGTTCATCCTGGCTTTTAATTTCCTCGACAAAATGATATCATAATTTGTCATGACTTACACCGTAAGTAACATGCATTTATCAACCCAAATGTATGAAAAACAAAATACCTATTACTATGTTTACTTCCTGACTTCCTGAAGCAGAAGGTCTTGTGTTCCAGATGCAGTGTCGGTATGTGTGTGGAACAGACTGCTCATCGCAGCTGTGTGCTGTAGTTTAGCGTCATGGTGTGAGACGTTCTTCTCCCCTGCCAGTCTCTGTTTGGCTTTATTTTAATGCGGTGGGTGAGATTAGGCCGTTGCGGTGCGAGTGGGGCTGGCAGGGGCCACATTAGAGCGGTGAATGTCATTTTCTCCAGCAGCATGGAAGCCAGGCCTCTAATGTGGAAGAATTAACGAAGCTTGAGCAAAGCCCAGAGCTCTGCTCCTGCCCCTCACCTCCTCCGTGTGCTCTTCCTCATCTCTGCATCCTTCCTCTGACACCCCTCCTGGATTTGTTTGTTTTTGGGCCTAAATTTTAACTAGAGCCATATTTTGGGTCTTTAAAGAAGCCGTTTTGTCATGTTCTTGTTGTCTTTCATTCTTTGGTAAATTAAGTATTTCTGTTTTTTCATAGAATCTAAACTATATTCCCTCTAGACGACCAATTGGAACTCAGGAGGAGCTGCTGGTGTTCATCTGGACCGAAGGTCCCCTAGAGTTCATTGATGCTTCAGACTCCCTTCTACCGTTCAGCGAGTATGAATACAGAGTCACCGCCGTGAATTCTAAAGGCTCCATTTCCAGCTCATGGACCTCCGTCCGCACCTTAGAGGCAGAACCACAGAGCCTGGATGCACCCTCGGCCCACCCCGCCAGTGCCTACTCTCTTCTGCTGAGCTGGACCCAGCCTAGCATACCAAACGGCGTGATCTCCAAGTACAGAGTGGTGTACCAGAAACTGCCCAAAGATCCTACGTTCAACTCCACAACTGTTACTGCTCTTACAGTACTGGTAATACTCTTTTCTTCCATCAATTTGGTATTCTGTCCATATACTGTGTGATAAGTTAAAAATGTTCCATGTTCAAAGAAGCAAGAAAAACGAGTAATGGGCCATGAAATAGCCCCCACAAAAAAGATTTTGCACAAATCTATCAAATGAAGAGGCATCACTTTTTTCCCATTATCAGAGAAAAACCAGAATCAAAGAAATTGTTATCAGTGAATATTATCAATCGACAAAACTATTCTACTATATTAGATATATAAGACAATAAAAGGGAGACTAGGCTATTTGTCACAGGTTTTTAGCAAGTGAATAGTTATGAGGGTTGGATTTAGAAAGTCAGTTTATATATGGGCACATACCTTTCACTACAAAAAATCTGTTGAATATTTTAAGTGTTGTTACCCAGGGGGGGGGGAATCATTTTTATATTTATTAAACACACAAATAGCAAAGCATTTTGTCGCATTAAATAGGGTAAGTTGTCAAAATGGCAGTTAAACAGCCTATTATAGACGTTTCAGTGAAATTCAAACAGTAAATCAATTTTGAAAGTTTATTAGACAGAAAAAATTCTAAACACAATAAATGCAGTTCTGTAATTAAATTTTGTACAATACTATTCAAAAGTTTGAGGTCAGTAAGATAAGCAAAGACCCTTTAAATTATGCAAAAAAGAAACAGTAGACTTTTAAAGGATCATGTGGCACTAAATTCTCAAGTAACGGCTGCTGAAAATTCAGCATTGCCATCACAATTGAAAACATTAAACATATATTAAAGACCCTTGAATCTTACCAAATTTTAAATGGTGTAAATTTATAAACACATAAAATACTTGTGATAACTTGCACCAATCCGTCATTTAAGAAAACACCTTTGTCTAAAAACACATTTCAGGCTTTCAGTTAAAAATTCGAACTGAAATTATATTTGAATACTTTAGTTGACTATAGTTATATTATTTGCTTAGATTATTTTTATTATTTTTAGTTTTACTTCCTTCTTTAAGTGTGTACTGACCCATTGTTGTGTTTTTGGTTATAACGGATTACAGTTCTCAGTTCAGCTTTAACACCTGAAGTTATTCATTCTCTAGCATCAGCATCTGTCTGAGATCATCCATCAGTGATCAGCCCATTGCTTGCATGTTTAAACAGATTCCTCATCCACTGATGTCTCTACCTATAAAAGTAGCTGCTGTGATTCATGGCGTTCTCGTGTTTGACACCGAGGAAAAATAGTGTGCTGCTTTCCTCGCAGATGCTCACAACTGCATCGTGGCCAAATTAAAGGCTTCAGCTTGAGCTCCTGTTCAAAACAAGTGTGAACAGAGCCAGCTTGCCCCCTGATAGCAGCAACACCATAGGGGAAGGAATCCAGAACCCACTGAGGAGTTCAGCTTCTCCCACAGAGCGCCAGATAGATGCTTGCCTAATAGACAAATTAATTATTTTGATAGCAATTAATGAACGTCATCCAGGATAGGCCTTTTATCAGCACCCCTCTTTTCTTCGAGAGTAATTTACAGTTCCGCTTCTATTCTCTTGGCAGTCCTTTCAGGTTTTCTTGACCTCCAAAGGTCGGCTTCAGTGGTGAACGTGTGACGTCAGTTTGCAGTTAATCAGCTTGTAATTAATTTTCCATGTGTCCTCAGCCCTCTTGAGTTATGACCCTGGCCTCCTAATGGCTGACGCAAATTTATCATTTTGCAAATTGTACATTTTTACTAATTTTATAGTAATTTTATGAATAGAAAAACTGTAAAAGTGAATTTTAAAAGAATACATTTTTGGGAATAAATATAATGTTCTGTTACTTATAAAAGCTGCTTGAGAAATTGGACTAGTATTTTCTGTTTTTGATTTCTAGATATTAAAATGAGCATTCATCATAAATGTACTTGGTCTGTAGCTAAGCAGCACCAAATATCAAACCATTACTATAAAGGAGCTAAATGCATATATTATGTGTAATGATGAATCATATTTGCTGACTATATGTAACCATGATTTTTATTTTTCATATTCATCTTAAACCAGGCTAATTTATTATGAATTATTATTAATTTATTATTTAAAGTAAGGATTTTAGAATATAAAGCTTAATTTACCCATACCCATTTACCCATAGTTTCCCCATGTTCATCTGCTGAAGACACTGTCCAATCGCATAACGTCTGCCACGGGGAAATTGTAGTGAGGGTATTAGTGCAATTTCTCACAGCTACATTTATAATCCATCGATCCTGCGGAATCTTTTTTTGCACACTGACTTTGTGCTATATCAGCTGTCCGCCTGCCATGTCAATACTTGGCCTGCAGTGGGGCATCATATTGATTTCGCTGTTGCCAACTGTTGAGTGGCTACAGGTTAATGTTCTCTGGTGGAGTGAAGTAGTTTTTATGTCTGAGAATGAAGGATTATGTAAAGAAAAGAAAAAAACAGTAGTTCTTGGTCCTAGTGTGCACTTTTTCAATCTAACAATGAAAAAAACTCAACCAGCAATATACAAATTATATATTTTATTTTTTTTAATTGGTTTTCCTTAAACAAATAATTGGTTTGCATTAGTTTTTATGTATATCACATGTTGGTTAGTGATGTTTGGTTCTTGAACGAATAGTTCTTTTGAGCTGGTTGAAACCGGTTCTCAGGAAGTAACCGATTGAGCCGGTTCAGTAATCCAACTGAATCGAACTTTAGTTTCGGGTTGATGACGCAAGACGCACAAGCCGAAGTAGCACGCCTGACTCAAAAAGAACTGATTGAGCCGGTTCAACAAGCTGTCGAGGTTTGCCGAGGATTACCGAGGAGTCTGATGAGTGAGTTGACGATACCATGCAGTTAATAAACATTTTATTAAAACCTGCAAAAACCTTTTTGTCGAGAGATGTACATAAATTTTACTATGGTAAAAAATGCTGGGTTAAAAACAACCCAAGCTGGGTAAAATATTGACAAACCCAGCATGTTGGGTTAAAGGGCACCTATTATGCCCTCTTTCACAAGATGTAATATAAGTCTCTTGTCTGGTGAAGTTTCAGCTTAAAATACCCCACAAATTCGCCCCTATTTGGGGGTGAGCAAAAACATGCCTTTTACTATATTAATATATTGCTGGCTAAAAAAAATAAATCCAAAATTGGTTGAAAAAATGGCTGGGTGAAAACAACCCAATCCCTGGGTTTGTCCATATTTAACCCAGCATTTTTTAGAGTGTGCAGATTAAGTTGTTAAGTGAAATCAATGAGTTTATTCTTTTTTTATATACTTTAGACATGTAGAACATATCTGCGTTTGTGCATGCATATGTGTGTTGTAGTTGCGAATCTTATCCAAGATGTAGGCTAATCAATGTTAGTCAGTCGTACCCTCAGTCGTATCCAACATAAAGGATCCGCAATCCAATGAAACTGTGACCACAAACTCCATTAAGTGAATGAAAGGTAATCAGCAATATGCGTTCATACAAATAACTTTTTATTTGAATGTTTCAGTATGCATTGACACAAATGACCTTATTTAAACATTTCATTGATATAACATGACACTAAGTTGTTAGAAAAGAAATGCATAGTGACGTCATAGCATAATGATGTCAGGAACCTATGAATCGGCTTTTTGAACCGGTTCATTGAGCCAAACTGTCTGAAAAGAACCGGATTCTGACTTTGCATCACTAATGCTGGTTGCAGCAATAAAGAAAAGTTGGCAGGATCTAATAGAAACAAAACATACAACTTGAAGAAATGTGAACAGAGCAACCAACCTTGAGGACAGACAATGAACTGAAAGAAACACAGGGCTTAAATGCAAGAGCACAATAATTAACAAAATGAACATCAGGTATGACAGATAATCAAACAATGAGTAGCTAAGGAAACTAGGTCACAAAACAAAGATGTGATAAACCCCTCCAAAACCAAAACACAGATAAACCCTGACAATGTAGAAATAAAATTAATAATGTAGTTATATTAAAATATATATAAATTAATAAATTATATCATATATCATATTTGATACATACATATAGTATTATATAGGAGAATATGGAGCTCATTCTCAAGGAGGAAAAAAACACCTCAATTTTATATGGAGGCCCAAACTGAGCAAAAATATGATATTTATATGGCCAAAAGTAGGATGAAATTCTGATAGCTTGTAATGAAATTCTATTATATCTTTAAAACAGTATAGAAGAATACATAAAATGCCTATAAATATCAGTTGTCACTCTATATCTCCCAAAATGTTGTCTTAGTTTTATGATAAAAGCTCTGTAGTTTTTTTTTTTTATTATTATTATTATTGTGGGGGGCAAAACATAATGCAATACAATAATCATTAAAAGAAGTTCAAATAAATCTTCCTCAAAAGCCTGCTGTATCATGTTTGATATTTATATTTTGACTTTTTTTTTTTAATAAATAATGATGTATGGATAATTGAATAATTTGAAGTTGCTTCAGTACAGTAAGAGTTCATCTTGAAATATTACTAAAAATATAAAAGTTATTCTTATGTTTGCTTTAGAAAAATCTGTAAAGATTTCACAAAAAAAAGTGTACTATGACCTAAAGCAGGACATTATTAGAATTATACTAAAATGCCTTTTACTTGTTAAAAATAGTAAAAAACGAGAGAAGGCATGTAGTAGATTGTGTACAACAGGTTTTTAACAAAGTTTTGATCATGTTAATAATTTAGAGGCCTTACAGTGTATCAAATATGATACTTAATAAGATTAAAACCAAATTTATGCTGTGATTGTAACATTGTTGGAATGCTTGTGTCATCTTCGTTGAGCCCTGACTAGTAAACATACTGTAGGTATCAAATCAGTCGTAAAAGACTTTTGTGCTAGATTTTTGATTAAGATTTACAAATCATTGCTTAGACACGCAGGATGTGGAGACGAGTCGGATCGTGGAGCAGATGGTGTAATACTGTTCAGTAGCTCTTCAGCAGAGAGGAGAGCTTGTGATCTTCTGTGGTCTGAGCATGCCCAATCCTCCTTTTTTTTGGTGGGTGGGGCTGCTATTGATCCCTGGCTGTGCTGTGTGCCGTACCTCGTGCCAGTGCGTGTGATTAATGTGGACGTCATGGCGACGGGACTGAATGAGGCTACGGAGCACAGGCGGTCTGAGCCGCCAAAAGCTTCCTCCCTCACCATGTGTGCAGACGCCCCTCATTACCGAACACTTATCAAGCCTACATGAGAGATTAGGCAGGCCCAGTCACAGCCAGCACCAGACCCGTCCCATCCATTCCTCTCTTTCTTTCCCTCTCCCTCTTCCTTTTTTTCGCTCTCACGCTTTCTCTTCTTCTCAACGCTATCGCCTTTTCCCTCTGCTTTCTGTACACACCTTCCACTGCTCTCTCTGCCTCTCTTACTCTCTCTCCCCCTCCTGATCTTTCCAGATGTTGCTCAGCAGCCCCATGAGAACCCCAGCGATGGGAGATGTATTAATACATCCTATTGATTAGATCAGGACCCCTGACAGTCATTTGCAGAGATACCATCTGGCTGCTGTTCCAATGCCTTCACCCAAACAGGACGTGACACCTTATTAATCTCCACCGCCACTCTATAGACGCTTCGCCTTTTGCGCACAGAAGCCCGACTCTGTCGGAGTGGCAAGCGGAGATGCGGGCGGACCTGAAGGGTGCAAGAAATTAAGGTTATTACACAAATTGAGCCATATGGTCCAAATATTTCAGAGCTGAAATTTACTAGGCAATAAAAATTGCTCCTGCCTTCCTAATGGTGTAAATTACAGTTTAACCATGGCTCTAATGATGTCCTTCTGCTGCCTGTAACCACTCTAACATGAAGGACATTGTTTAAAAAATGCACAGGAAAAAAAATGGGGGGGGGTTGAAACTCTGGCAGCATGTTTACAATCTGTTAGTTTATCATTAAGAACACAGTGAAGAGTGCATAAACATGATGGTGGAGCGTTGGACCGTGTCTTTGTGTAGATTCGTTTACACACTGTTGATGTGGAGCAGAATGATCCGAGCAGAACCGCGAGCAGCTCGTTTGGGCCCTTGTTGAACCCAAACTCGTTTGCTGAAAGGACAAACAAAAGGGAACTCCCGATTGTCTGCGATTTTTCTTTTATTTCATTTTTTTTATTGTGGATTCCTCTGAGCCTTTGGAAGTTTTACTTTTTAATAGTTTCAGACCAGGCCGATGACAAAATGTTCTGAATAATTTATATCTGTAACTTGAGGATTGAAAAATGTTTATAGGTGTTAGAGTCAAAGCCTGGAGGTTTGGACATGGTGCTCATGAGTTTGAGGATGTAAGTTTGAATCTGGTCATGTCATCATATCCCGATCCAGGTCCTCCCATCATTTCTTCTCTGCCAGAAATGTATGATTGTATTTTACATATATATGTCACAGGCGATCCACACTCCAATCCAGAAGGGAGCACGCGTGAAAATGCAATGCTGTTTGCCAACCGCCACAACAGGAAAAAACGCAGAAGAAGAAGAACAGATCATATTCATAGATATGTTTACATGTACGTTCTCAATCAGTGTTTTAACCATGGAAAGACATCAATAAAACAGCTTGAGAATAATATCTCACATAGCATTACATTTACCTCAGGCAAGTCATTTAATGTCCACAGCATGTTAGTTCACTAGAGAAATGAACTCTAGAAGGGAGAACACTATATATTATTTCAGTAAAAAAAAAAAAAAAACTGCTTTTATATTGGCTAGCATCTGCTTGTGGTTTGTAGTACTAAGTAAAAACTCTGGGAGTGTCTGTTAAATCTAATTTCTGATGTAAAAAGCAAAAGTTAGTGGCACTTGACTGTGTGTGCTTTCATTTTTATTTTCTAAATATGACTTCCATCATTCACAGTTCTGATTGTCATACATACTCAGCCACAATCAGAGGAGGTAAACGGTACTTTCCTCTATTTCTGTATTTGTGTGTTTGCATGCATGAAGGGTTTGCTTCATCAGACACCAGCCCAGTCTGAAGAACAGCTGAGTGATTCAAGAGCCCTCCATCTGATTGAGGCTTGGGGTGAACAGAACTTTACATCTAAACCACAAATAATTAATAGTGTCAAGGCATCTCGGGAACTGGGTGCTGTTGTTAGCACTGCAGAGCAAAAGGATAGATGTTTTAAAATGATGCTCTAAAGTCTTTAGACCCTCTCAATAGTTGAAGGATTAGTTGACTTTAAAATTAAAATTACCCTAAGATTTACTTACCCTCAAGCCATCCTAGGTGTTTATGACTTTCTTCTTTCTGATGAACACATTCAGAGTTATATTAATAAATATCCTAATGCGTCCAAGCTTTATAATGGCAGTGAATGGGGGCAACGAGTTTGAAGCTCAAGAAAGTGCATCCACCCATTATAAAACATACTCCACATGAATCCGGGGGTTGATGTGATTATGTAAGAAAAATATTCATATTTAATAAGTTTATATATTTAATACGCCAGACCGTCTTCTGTATTCAAGTTACAAAGAAAGTGTAAAACTCTCGCATTTCAAAATGCTTACGCTACGTCTTACGCCTTTCGTATTAAACTTAAAAAAAGCGTGGCTTGAGGGTGAGTAAATCTTGGGGTAATTTTCATTTTACAGTGAACGAATTCTTTAAACTAAAGTGTGTGAAGGAATGGGAGCAATGGAGATGTTGTGATATTAAAAGGATAATTCAACAAATATTAAAATTATGTTATCATTTACTCATGTCGTTTCAAATCTGTATGACTTTAATTCTTCTACAGAACACAAAAAGATAAATTAACGAATGTTTCTTTTTTTTTTTCTTTTTTTTGGTCCATATAGTGAAAGTCAGGTTTAATGTTGCTTTGGACCCAATTGACTTTCAAGGTATGGATAAAAACAGTTAAAACATTTTTAAAAATATTTCCTTTTGTGTTCCACAAAAGAAGGTGCAGTAAGTGATGATCATTTTTAGGTAAACAACCTATGACTAGGACAGGATGTGTTAGTCATCAAATTGTTTTGAAATGTGCATCATGAATATTTTTCCTCAGTTTGTTAAATCGCATTGTAGAGCACATTTGCACTATTTTAAAGCACCTATATGTGTATAAAAAAAGAAACGTTAGACATTCAGGGATATTCCGAGATGAATGATAATGTTTACAACAAGATGCATCATTGCATCATATTATCTGTATAAAATTCTCATACATTTCTGACAGATTATGAGTGCAGGTTACTTAAAACATGCCCAAAGGCTCAACTTTGCCAAAGGCTCCATTTGATGCTTTTTGATGAGGCATTTCCCGGGCCCTGTAGCTGTTAGCGTGATACTAATAAAATCTAGCTCAGGCTGAAGTCAGCAGTGGCAGGCCGGGACAGTATGTCTACTGTATGCAAATGAAGCAGTCCCACACCTTTGAAGGGTCAGGAATCTCCACTTTCATCTAATCAGCATAATTGTTGTGACAAATCCACATGGTTATTCTTAATTAAAATCATCCCCTGGCCCAAGCAGCCCCCAGCGCTGTCACAGGAAATAACACATATGTAAGCAGCTGATGAGACAAGGGAGACCTGTGCTCAGTTGAAAGAGGAAAAGAGGAAAGAAAAGGCTTCTTTCCCCTTTACAAATGACTGATTCCCTGTGCTAATGCTAAATGTGCTTCTGATACCTCTTTAATGTTTAAAATAGCGAGGCCTTTTTCTGCCTCAATTACAAGAAGTCAGAATTTGAAGCCTGACTGCTTTGGCCTCCATTTAGAAGTTCATGCATTACATATTAGCAATTCCCCTTTTTTTTTGCAAGTTGTCCTATATACTCAGTAGTTCTTAATATAAAATATTGTGAGTATAAATATTGGTGAGAATTTGATCATTTTATGAACGGTGTATCTATGCATACCCAAAAGACAGCATAACCAATTCTCTTAATCAAAACTTAAATACTTCCCATTTTAGGGATCTGTGCCATAAACATTTATTTGGAAATCTATAACAAAAATCAATTCTCTTAGTCGCTTTTTAATGGCTGCCTTGAGTATCCTGGATGAGCGAGCGCCTGCTTGTTAATGTCTTGGTGCCCATGTTTAGGAAAGTGTTTGATAGCATTGCCATCTAGGGGCAGGATATAAGTCTCTGTGCTAAAATAAAGTGAAATGAAACAGCTGTCTCTATTGACAATGTGCATATGTTTGCTGGTTTATAGTCCAAATGTTCTCAATTTTTCAACCACGTAAAAAGGTAGCTGTTTTAAATGCTTCAGTGCCTCCCAGCCATGTAATGGATTGAGGTGTAAAATCTGCATAGGGATAGTAGCGAGGGTGGCTGTAGCTTTATTGTTGATGGTGAGAATTATGTGGGGTTTTTTTCTGGTCAAATTAAATTTTATTTTCAAGGAATGAAAAAGAAACAAACATCTGTTTACAAAACTAATATTCAGCATGGATGCTGACAGTGTTGCATTCCTCAATTTAAATATTTTATCTTATGCCTTTCAATATTGATGTTTTTGAGCCTTTGTATGGTTAAATGAAGGTGTTTATAAGGTTTTTTTTGTTTTGTTTTCGCAATTTATTTGCATTCCTGATCAATTTATGAGTACTGCATTCATGAAATGTATATAATGCATTTTATTATATACACATTGTTATGTATGCTGTAGACAATAATGGTAGTAGTAGAAATGATAGTTATTATTAAACATGTAATTTCTATAATTATTAAATAATTTTTTATTAATTATTTTTATCAATATTAATAGTAATATTGATATCTGCATAACATATACTAACTATATTTGTGTCTTTTGTGTTGTAGGGTAACATTTTTCAAGCTCATGTGTTTGGGTTGGAGCCGTACACCACATATAATGTGCGTTTAGAGGCAGTTAATGGAGCAGGTCAGGTGTCTAGTCCTTGGACCACTGTTCGGACCCTTGAAGCCTCTCCAAGTGGCCTGGCTAACTTCAGCGTGGAGAAGAGAGAACACGGTCGAGCACTGCTGCTACAGTGGGCTGAACCATCTTCTCCAAATGGAGTCATCAAAGTATGCTACCCTCAATGATGCTAACATTGCAATATCAGGCTTCAAAATCTGCCATCATTTAACATATTTATATCCACAGATGTACAACATCTTCAATGAGGACAACTTGGAGTTCAGCGGCCTCGCACGTCAGTTCCTGTTCCGCCGTCTGGAACCGTACACGGTATACACGCTCGTTCTCGAAGCTTGCACTGAAAAGGGCTGCACGAGGACTGCACCTCAACATTTAACCACCGAGGAGGCCGCCCCGTCCTCTCAACCTGCTCCTACGGTACAGCAGATCCAATCCCGCAGCGTGGAGCTCCGTTGGTCTCCACCTGCCCAGCCCAATGGCAGGATTTTGCAGTACCAGGTTCTGGCTATAAGTCTGGAGGATGGCAGGGTACGGAGTGATGAAGATGACTCGGTGAGAGCCAAGACTGTGTTCATCCAGAACGACACCCAGGCTAACAGCTTCTCCTATAATATGTCTGGCCTTCTGCCCTGGAGCAGGTACAAGTTTCGTGTGCGCGTTTCCAATGCGGCAGGATATACTGATAGCCCCTGGCTCACGGTTCACACCAAACAAGCTACTCCTAGAGGACTGGCTCCTCCGGTTGTCACTCATATAGAGGGCAAGCCTAATGAAGTCTTTGTAGCTTGGACACCTCCTTTGGAGCCCAATGGTGTTCTTCTGTCGTACAGGATTCAGAGGGACAACATTGGCTTCCATTTCAGCTTCGACTCGAGCGTGTTCAATTACACTGATGTGGATTTAACCGCGTACACTCTCTACAGTTACGCAGTCATTGCCTGCACCGTGGCTGGGTGTGTTACCAGTGAGCCGAAACAGATCAGGACGTTAGAAGCTGCCCCTACTAACGTGGAGCCGCCTATGGTGTCTGACATCACTTCCTATTCATTCAATGTGTCATGGACTGTTCCTTCCATCCAGAATGGTGAGATTGTGGTGTATATTCTCAAAATGAACAACGAGGAGATCTACCGTGGGAAACGGTTAAGCGTGCAAGTTTTGGATCTACAGCCATACATTTCCTACAGCCTCGTCTTGACAGCCTGCACCAATGGTGGCTGTACTGCAAGTTCACCCATTCCGATCCATACTAGAGAAGCACCACCCTCAGGGATGCCCACACCTACTCTTAAAGTCATAGGCCCTGAATCAGTTGAAATCACATGGATAGAGCCCGTCCAGCCAAATGGAGTGATCACAGGGTATGAGCTCCGTCGAAACGGTAGTCTTATATACACTGGCATGGACACCCGTTACCACGACTTCACCTTACTCCCCAGTGTTGAGTACAGCTACACCATCACTGCCAATAACAGTCAGGGTGCCGCTACCAGTCCACCAGCAGTGGCCAGGACACAGCCTTCAGCACCCTCTGGTGTGGCTCCCCCCAGACTGCAGGCTCTTGGGCCATTCAGCATTATGGTGCAGTGGGAACCCCCTGCACGACCTAATGGGGCCATCATCAGCTACTCACTTTACAAACGGGACCCAGCTGAGCCCAACGTGAAACGCTTCATTTTTGCATTGCACCACAGTGCGTTTCAGAGTCAGAGTTTCTCCCTCACTGCACTTAAGCCGTACTACAGGTACAGTAACAATACCAGCTTGCAGCACTGTTTAGTCAGGGTAAGGGAATATTGGTTAGTAAGATACTGTACATTGTGACAAATATTCTCAGTAGACCATATATATTTGTGGTTTACTGCATATTACCAAGGCCCAAAAGTATCTGTTCATTAATAAATATTATTTATAATTATTATGTAAAGAAAAAAGTTTAGTTGCCTTTGTTTTTGATACCTAAAAAAAAAAAATGTGTAAAAACTCCTCTAAAGTTAGAATGAACTGAATATGAATCGATTGAGTTCTTGAATCTTTAAATACAATTTAGATTTTTTTTTTAATTTATACCTGTTAACTATGTCTAATTGCAAATCTTAATATACATTAACTGGTCAAGCTTTTACAGTTGCTGCACTAGAGACAGACACACTTATAAAAGAAATGAAGAGGGGGGGAAAGGAGAGAATCTTAGAGGGGGAGGGAATCAACCTTGAGCCTTTTCTAATGTTTCCATCCTTGGCATAGACAAAGACGGTCAAAAGGAGGAGGCACTTAAATGAGGGATGACTAAAATCAGGAGCTGTATACGTATGTTGAAGTGAAAATCCAGATAAGTGGGGTGATGATAATGGTTCATCAACATTATCAACTCGCCACTCGTTGCCTCTTTCAGATGACCGTCCCTTTATTCTCCTGTTCTCTCTTCTCTCCCTTTTGTCCTTCTGTTCATCGCTGGTGACCTTCTGAAGGAGAAAAGTGTTTGTTGTTAAATTGTTGATAAATAACAACACTTTTTTACCAGGATAATCACTATATTCCTTAATTCAAAATCAATTTTAAAAAAAATAAGTATAAAAAAATTACAATTATAAAACATATTTGTGTCTTCTTTAACTGAAGTAAACATTGTACACTGATATTTTACAACCGTGTTTATTATTTGTTTTGTTTTTTATATTTGTTTTTATTTTATATATTATCATTTACTTTCATATATAATTATTATTATTGGTTGTTTAATATTTATATTTTATTTATGTATTATTATTTATTTATTTAATATTTAATTTTTTTTGTGTCTGCATTTTTTTTTTTTGCAGGTACGAGGTAAGAGTGGAGGCCTGCACCCAGTTAGGCTGTGCTGCTAGTGACTGGTCTTCAATACAGACGCTTGAATCGCCCCCTACTGGCCAACCTGCCCCACTTCTAGAGCTGCAAACTAACCCTAAGGGCATACAGACCATCTTTTTGCTGTCCTGGCCTCCTCCAGCTGAGCCAAATGGGAAATTATTGCACTACGAGCTCTACCGGAAACATGTGTTAGACACTGAAAGCCGATCTGCAACTACACTGGTGTACCGAAACTCCTCAACCTTCTGCCACGATGACAAACTCCTGCCCTACACAGCCTATGAATACCAGGTCACACTGCTGTTTCTTATTTTGCTCAATCCTATTTTACACTACAAATTGCATAAGTGACCATCATTGGTGCGATTGATTTTTACTTTTTATGCCTTTTAATACTTTTTATATAATTTATACCTTTATAACTTTTTAAAGGTGCCCTAGAATTAAAAATTAAATTTACCTTGGCATACAGTGAGTCTCAAACTCCATTGTTTCCTCCTTCTTATGTAAATCTCATTTTTTTAAAAGACCTCCGAAGAACAGGCGAATCTCAACATAACACTGACTGTTACGTAACAGTCAGTCTGTATAATTCATAAACACAACTTCATTCTTTATAAATCTCTCCAACCGTGTAGCATTAGCCGTTAGCCATGGAGCACTATCAAACTCATTCAGAATCAAATATAAACATCCAAATAAATACAATACTCACATAATCCGATGTATGCATGCAGCATGCATGACGAACACTTTGTAAAGATCCATTTTGAGGGTTATATTAGCCGTGTGAACTTTGTTTATGCAATGATACAGTCGAGAGCTCGGGAGGGGGCAGCGAGCGTGAGCATTTAAAGGGGCTGCAGCCTTAATCGGCGCATTTCTGATTATGCCCCAAAATAGGCTGTTAAAAAAATGAATTAAAAAAAATGTATTGGGTATTTTGAGCTGAAACTTCACAGACACATTCAGGGGACACCTTAGACTTATATTGCATCTTGTAAAAAAATGTTTGATGGCACCTTTAATATATTTTACTATATTACACAAAGAATGAAAAACTTGAACAGATGAACATTTTTCAGTGGTGCTTGTCTGCTGAAGTGGTTGCTAGGTCGTTTCTAGGTTTATGTACTTTTAGTAATATTTAAATAATTTAATAGTGTTTATTAATATTTTGAATTAGCTTATTTTTATATTTTCTGTTTTTATTTTTTATAAGTTTTAGTAGTATGCTTTTGAAATTGTTAATAATTTTTAGCTATAATTTTAGTTTACAACAACAACACTGCAATAAGTCTTTCTAATGAATATAATGAATATAAAATGATACTTTATTCTCATAGTACATAACATTTTAGCCTACACATGATTAAATCTGCCATATAAACTGGTCCCCAAGAATATTTAATTAACATGATTATTATTTGTTGCTGCTGTGTTTAACGTTTTGCTCATCTATACTCTTTCATTCATGTAGACAGGCGTTTAATCTAACTCGCTATATTCATCGCACCACCGTCCTCTTACGAGACCTTTCTTAATTGACAGCCTAGCCTTTGGAGCAAAATAACATTAGCATTTGACTGTCAGGCTTGAGAGGCGTGGGCTGATCAGGACTAAATTGATAGAGTTTGCCTGATTGTTCCATCTTATTTATGAGCGGTAATTTATGACAGCTGGCGGGCGGAGCTGAGTGATGACGGACAAGCGACAGGGCCATTAATCTGGGCCTGGCTGAATGCTGACGATTACGATCGAAGCCATTGAATTAGCTGTTAGGCCTCCCAAATGTACAAGTATTGGAAAGACCTTTTAATGCCTATTGGCTTTCCCTGGGGAAGTTGCTAACTATACTGAATGTGTCATGTATGTCTATGTCGGCTTGTATAAAATGCTGGTCGTCGACCATTTGAAGTTTCAAGGAGTCAGAACTACCACCACTACCATTTTTATGTTTTTGTCCTAATGTCATGGAGTTGTGTCCCTTTTTGTTGTGTTTCATTTTACTCTTTATCACACAAGGGCGTGTGTCCCTGTGAAATCAAACCCATCCCATGTTAAGAGGCTACATATTTTATTGACACTTTTATGTCAAATCTTAATTAGCCTAGTGCTCATAACAGAAAAGGGAACTTTTGGCCCTGTGTCCATGACTGGGGGCGTGGCCACGGCCAATGGGGATCTGTCTCCGGGCAGATTCGGCTCTTGTGGCGTACACCCACATCCATTAGCGCTCGCTCATGAAATAGTTTTATTTTCCCGCGTTAATTACAGCTCTGTATGCAAGTGCTTTGGTGGCAGTAAAATGTCTGCGCCGCATACAAGGGCATGAAGATGTCCTGGCTGACTCCACTTTAAAACGTAGCACTCATATCTCTTTTCACAAAATTCCCATCCAGGAATCGGAATGATTTATCAGTGAGAAATTAAGGTTATCGCACTTCTTTGTACTGTGGTCATTCATAACGTGGCACACACACAAAGTGTCACTCTTTCTTCCTCACTGTCTTCCTGCCAACGTGACCTTTTCTCTCTTTGGGTGACAAGAGGCTGTTTCCGTGATCGCCCTCCTTCTCGTCTGTCACCCCACAAGACCTCCGTCACCCCCTTGCGCTCCAACACGTCTAGTCGTCAGTTTGGCAGTGGAATGGCTTCGGATGGGAATGTGAAATCAGCCGGTGCCTCGTGCAGTCTGTGTGTATTGCCACTTAGATCTATCATCTGGATTGATCACGGTGTAATTGCCTATTATTGAGGCTAATTTAACCCTATCCACAGGAACATCCATCTGCCGCCGCTATTATAACTGACAATCTACAAATTACTTACCCATGCAAATAGTGACCCCAGCTGACCTTTTCCTACTCTTCCTGTGTAATTATACAAACAGCTCCTCTAGTAAATAAGATTACTTCACCTTTCCATGTGTTCATTTACTCCTTGATGAAGGTGAAATTTAATTTTCATGTAGATTCAGGCCGGAGTGATTCTGTAATGGATGCTGATGTTTTGGCTATTAACGACAGCAGGGCTTCGAGAGTGCAAGACTACTGACTCCTCAAAGTAGTTGAATGGGTAGTTTCCTTTTGCAAAAGGCGCCAGGTGGGTCCATCAGGTGAAGGTGACTCCTCTTTAAGAGTATGATGGTGCCGAGTCTCCGT
Organism: Chanodichthys erythropterus; assembly: GCF_024489055.1. Taxonomy (NCBI): domain Eukaryota; kingdom Metazoa; phylum Chordata; class Actinopteri; order Cypriniformes; family Xenocyprididae; genus Chanodichthys; species Chanodichthys erythropterus. Next base: position 25,307,079 of record NC_090238.1, read on the forward strand.
TCTGTCTGCTGGGCCACTTCAGAGCCGGTGTCGGTATCAGATCCGGTCTTATAGGTGTTAGATCTCAATACACTCACCTGTAGCTTTGCATAATAAAGTTCCTTCCTTCTCTCAGGCATATCTATACTAGTCGGTCTCAACTGGTGGGTCATGACCCAAAAAATGGTGGTAGGTTTGTTCTGTTGCAAACAGCAGGGGAAAAAAACAATGCTACTTATTAGAGCTGTAGTCTAGCAGGTAGTAAAAAATGCAAAATTTATATATAACATTTAAAGGGCCATGATGCACCAAACCAACGGTTGGCCATTGGTGGGTGTCTGTCGGGCTAGTTTTTGCAGTTTGTTTCACATCGGCAGCAGTTTGCCCAATTCAGCATGTTGAATCTGCCTTGGAGCCGTCGGTGAGAGCGATTGCTCTGATTGGCAGTTCAGTGCATGAGAATAAAAGAGAAATTAATGAAAGCAAGCAAAGAAGTCAAGATGGCACAGACTGAAGGCTATTATAATTGTACGTAATCTTACCTGAGCATTCCAGTATGCAAATATTTTAATAACATGAGCCGCCTGGAATGAAGAAAGTGATTGGCGTGGTTGGCATGAAACGGTAAGCAAGCGCTGCTTTGTGTACGGTTTGTATATCTGCAGTCCTAGTGTCGTTTTTTTTCTTTTTGAATGATGAAAGTAGACTTGATACCTGCTTATATAGACCGTTACTTCCTTACACACAGGCGCAGAACGCACATGTTAGTTGGTAGTTGGCTGTAGTCTTTGCAATGTGCAAGGCGACAACACAATCTGCTTTCATCACCGCCAGTGTAGTTCTTTGACATCGGCTTTGTGCGCCATAGCCTTTAAGGTTAAGTTTACAGATTTTCAAACAGTTTTGGTACAATGTGAGTAGTATATGTAAATGAACAATGTATACTCTTTCTACATGTTACCTGCACCCAGATATCCCCATTCTTCTTTTAGCAAAGGTCACCCACATACAGTCAGGGGTGCGTTTCCCAAAAGCATCGTTAGCTAACTAACATCACAAATTCTTTGATTACTAACACAGTTCAACGATTTGGTGTTTCCCGAAACCATTGTTCAAACGAACATCGCAAACTGCATCGCTAAACTTGTGTGGTTGCTCAGCTCTCAAGCTGTGGTTAGAAGCATAGTTTCTTGTTTTTATGACATGTGGACTTAATAAATCTTTATCTTGAGCACAAAAAGCAAGCTGACATTAAGTACAATGTATATCTTTTATTTAAAATATATACAAGTGTGCATGTGCGTACTTGCTCTAATACGTAAGAATGAGCCTATGATTGAATCTGGAAATAAAGCAAAATAAATGAGAAAAATGATAATTAGTCCTCAGATGCCATGTCCGTAATTTATAGCAAAAAATCTAGCATTAATTTGATTTCAAACAGATTAATTTAAAGAAGTTATTACTCTATCACCTGTGTGACATCATTCACTAACGTGGTTGAACAACAGGTTTGTCAACGAAGCATCTTACTATGGTAGCTAAGCAGCGACTTACGTTGTTGTACGGGAAACACACCCCAGGGTCCATATGTATAAAACTTCTCAGAAATGCTCTTAAGAATCGACTTAAGTTTTGACCGAAGTGTCAAAAAATTCTTAATAAAGAGTAGGACTTTTCTAAGAGTAGGAGATTTTTATAAAGAAGCTAAAAGCAACTTTTAGTAAAGTCTAAGACTGATTCTTAAAGGTGCCCTAGAATTAAAAATTGAATTTATGTTGGCATAGTCAAATAACAAGAGTTCAGTACATGGAAATGACATACAGTGAGTCTCAAACTCCATTGTTTCCTCCTTCTTATATAAATCTAATTTGTTTAAAAGACCTTCGAAGAACAGGCGAATCTCAACATAACACCGACTGTTATGTAACAGTCGGGGTGTACGCCCCCAATATTTGCATATGCCAGCCCATGTTCCCAACATTATGAAAGGCATTAGACAATGGCAGCCAGTAACACCTGGATCTGTGCACAGCTGAATCATCAGACTAGGTAAGCAAGCAAGGAAAACAGTGAAAAATGGCAGATGGAGCGATAATAACTGACATGATCCATGATAACATGATATTTTTAGTGATATTTGTAAACTCTCTTTCTAAATGTTTCATTAGCATGTTGCTAATGTACTGTTAAATGTGGTTAAAGTTACCATCGTTTCTTACTGTATTTACGGAGACAAGACTGACGTTATTTTCATTATTAAACACTTGCAGTCTGTATAATGCATAAACACAACTTCATTCTTTATAAATCTCCAACAGTGTAGCATTAGCCGTTAGCCATGGAGCACCATCAAACTCATTCAGAATCAAATGTAAACAATATAAAAGCATACAATACTCACATAATCCGACGCATACATGCAGTATGCATGACAAACACTTTGTAAAGATCCATTTTGAGGGTTATATTAGCTGTGTAAACTTTGTTTAAGGCAAGCGCGAGCTCCGTGGGCGGAGAGCGCGAGCAATTAAAGGGGTCGCAACCTGAATCGGCACATTTCTAATTATGCCCCAAAATAGGCAGTAAAAAAAAATAAATTAAAAAAAATATATGGGCTATTTTGAGCTGAAACTTCACAGACACTTTCAGGGGACACTTTAGACTTATATTACATCTTGTAAAAAAAACATTCGATGGCACCTTTAAATCTGCTGTACGTAAAATTTTTTTGTGTTTAAAATTTACAAAAAATTATATAATGAGAATGTACAACATGAATCCATTTTCCAAACTGTGTTTTTGTCTTACCCTGAATCATTATGGTACACTTATAATAAGTGTTTATATTCAGACTATTTCAGACCGAACTGGTAGGACCCGCCGCAGAGTATCACAGTAACTGCGTGACTCGCCATAGATACACACAGAGAAAAGTAGCTCCGGCTACAATGTTCTTCCACAAGACGCGTGCAGTTCTGTTTATTAACCGCTAGAGGGCTACAGCTTTAAGTGCTAACTGAACTCGCACTTAAGTGTTGTGAACTAAGGACTACAATGATGTCAACTCAAAATGGCCGCCCTCAATCTCTGAATCAGCCAATAGCGAGCCTGCAAGTGTGAAGTCACAGCAGCACAACATCAATAATTTAATGTTATTATAAAAAAAATAATAATTTAAAAAGAAACTGAAACGTTTTAATATTTAAATTTATTTTTAAAAATAGCTTTGCATTGTGCAAATTAGTGTTGATGGTGTGGAATCTTTTTCTATTGATATATGTCTCCTCATTTACAATTGGAGCAATGATGTGTCATGAGTTCCATTAATGGCTCCAACAACTCCAGGGAAGCCCACTATCAACATAAAAGTGGCTTTCTTTTGCAGCATGGTTTGATGGTCAGTTGGAAAGTCAATGAACTGCCATAGAGTAGTGGCCAAATGCCATATGAAAATTGACATTTTCAACCTTAATTCAAATATTTTTTAAAATGTGTTAAAAGATTTAAGCATATTGCATAGCTGTGCTTGGAGTCAATTGTTTCATGTGCGATAATTAAATTATTTTTGGCCAGGCTGTTTAGCACATGCAAAAACAAGAGGACCAATGGAATATTAAAAACGAATTTAAGTCGTAGTCAGTGTGTGCTTTTTTCTGAGCTTTTTTTGTTTTTCTGAAACCTGTAGCTGTAGTTTTTCCCCTCTTTTTTTTTTTGACAAAAATTTTGTCGGATAAATACCTTTGCTTAGTTTAGTGTTTTAATCTTCTCTCATATTTTAAAACATTTAAATAATATAAACATCAAAATATGAGGAAAATATTTTTATTTTTATGGTTTAAGCAAAATTGTAGGGTCTTTTTAAAAAAAAAAAAAAAAAAAAAAAACTTTGCACATCTGTTTGGTGTGGTAAGTTTAGCAATGACTATTTAAGAGCATGCTTACTGTGGACTGATGGGTCCAAGTCCTCACTGGTACACTGCTGCATTTTTCCAGTTACCAAAAAAAGGTAATTAATATTTCGTTTGTAGGTGTTACATTTAAAGTTATAAAAAGTTCATTCAAAGTCATTAAATGAATTAAAATGCATTAAATGTATTAATTATTGTTTAAGTAATATTTATTACATTTATTTAAAGTTATTACTTTAAAGTTATTTCTTATTAGGTCAGTTACAAAAATAATTGTCAATCAAGTATATATCTTTTTATCAACTCCATGTCATCATATAACTCCAATACATCATATCTTCATTAGAAAACATGAGTCTCCTCTTCTTTGCTGCCATCTTGTTACTCCTAACTAGGTTAGGAGACCTCTCCAGCTCTCCTAAATAATTTAGGAGCTGAGACCTGGTCTTGACACTTAGGAACCTTGATGAATCATACTTATTCTTAAGTCTAGGAATAAGAGTAAAATGACATCATTTTTAGAATTTTGACACACTTAAGAAGACTAAATTTTTACTCTAAGTGGCTTTATCCATACGGGCCCTGATCAACAAGGAGCATCACAGCCTTTTTTCTCTAGTCATGTAGCACCAATTTTTTCCCCGTTTCTACTGCATAGACAGCCGAGTTCTATTAAACTTTAATGTTAATTCAAATAAGACAAGCTCCAAGTGTAATTTTTTTTAAAATGACAAAGCTTTTTTAAGTTAGTGGGGTTTTTTTTCTTTATTGTATGTCTTTTTTCTCCATTTCCTGTGGGGTTTTTTTATATATTTTGTGCTTTTATTGTCATTTTCTATGCTTTTTGTACACATTCTGAACCATTAAGCAGTTTGAACTCTTTTTTATGCTTTTTATTATTATAGATTGAATTAATGCTGTTTAGCATAAATACCTGATTTCATGTGTTGTGTTGTTTAACTTTGACCATCTAGGTGTGGGCTGTAAACTCAGCAGGTCGGGCCGGTAGCCCCTGGGCTCAAGGTCACACAGGTCCAGCTCCTCCAGAGGGGATGAGCCCGCCTAAATTCCTGCACATCCATGCCACCACAGCTGTGGTGGACATCAGCCCACCCACCAAGCCAAATGGCATTGTCAGCCTCTACAGAGTCTTCACACAAAACAAAGACTCATACCAGCTGGTACATAATATACACTATACATATTCTTATACATATAAAAAACTAAGAATATATATTAACAGAATTTTAACTTTTAACTCTTTCGTATCTGTGCGTGGAGCTGTCTGAGGGGACTTCCCACCAGCAGACTCTCCATGGTCTTAGGCCCTTTACGGTGTATTCTGTAGGCGTGGAAGCCTGCACCTGTTTCCTGTGCTGCAGCCGAGGCCCTTTGAGTGAGCTCCGCACCCAGGCCTCTGCCCCAGCCCAGCAGTCCCCACCACGTCCAGTCGCCCTCACCTCTCGCTCAGCTCTGGTAGAGTGGGACATGCCTCTTCAGCCCAATGGCATTATTGAGAGGTGCAGATCTCACAGAAAAAATATTTATTTTGCATGATAATATAATCACTTATTCTGAATCAGTGGTATTAATAGTTAAAGTGTGTGATTTCTACCATGTTAAAATATATTTATATAAAGTATTCAACACAACAACCGATGATATGAGTTTGAGGTTGGACTATTTAGCTTCTCTGAGCTATGACATAACGAGGAAGTGTTTGAAAAGTTAATTAGTTTTGCGATTCCATGTGGTGCTACTAACATCGCTCCCATCTCTATAGCTGTGAGCTCCACATGCGATCATCCTGTCCTCAGCCGCTGCAGCCGGTCCCTGTACCTTGTGCCATTGGCCCAGTGGAAATCAAGTTTTTTGGGATGGGGCAAAGCTTCAACATCACTGGATTACTGCCCTATGCCAACTATGAGCTATGTGTGGTGTCATACAATAACATGGGCAGCACTGTTTCTGACTGGGTCTCCATCACCACACTCAAAGAACGTGAGGACTCTCTCCTTCTCATTCCTGTTCAGAACTCTAATACTGTATGGCTCTGATTACTTGTTGCTAACAGAAATTATAAATTCATTTTACCATCTGAAATTCTTAAAAATGTTCTTCTACACTTATGCCACATAAATAAAAAACACCTCTCTTGTTGTTTCTTTGTAGCCCCTCAGTATAAGGAGCCATTTGTGGTGCACAGTAACCTTACCACTGTGTTTGTGGACTGGAGTGGCTCTTTTTCTCTGAACGGACCTCTGAGTGAATACAGTTTAACCGAGAGCAACCTGCGCATCTACAGCGGCTTCCACAGCTCACTGCACATCCCACGCACTTCTGATAAAAGTATGACAACTATGGTTATACTAAGTATGACCTCAGGCTAGGCCTGATTTGGCCCATGGGCCAGACTTTTTTCTGTCTTACAATGAAACATTTCATTGGTCTCCTCATCATCCCCCCAATCTCTGTTGTCTCTTTTCACTTCAGCCTTTGCATTTCAAGTTACCTGCACCACTGACAGTGGCAGCGCCAGCTCTCCTGTCATTAAATACAATACGGCCACCGGTATAGGTACGTTTACTCAGGCCTGGTAGGTGAAAGCGACTGAAAAAACCGAGCAATGTCTCCATTCTGTCTGAACTGAGATGCTCCTGTTCCAGTATCATTGTTGCAAATTAGTCCTCATTGAAGCTCAGTTCACTACATTGATTTTGGCAAGTAAATAAATGCTAAAAACAAATTTAAATATAACAAATGGTTTAAGTCACACTCAACTAAAAACATCTATGGCTGTTGCAACCCTCATTGTCTCATTGCAGACATTTTTACTACTTTCAAACCTATAGAACTTCATCTGGTGAAACGCTCCCACCATTAAGCTAAGGAACATACTGTATGTACTGTAAATATGGGTGTTGTTTCACAGTATTTGCAGCAAATATATAATATAAAATTATTTGTAATAGGGAAAATATATAATTAAATATAACAACTAATTATTTTCATGTTTCTTATGATATACACAATATATTTTTAATGACATAATGCAAAAGGTTGCAAGGTAATTCGAAAGTACTGGCAGTCATAATATTAATCTATATTTAAATTTTTAATAATAAAATGAATTATTAATAAATAAAAGAATGTCCTCTTTTATTCAGTATTATTGAAAGTAAGCTATGGGGTAGCTGGAAAAGTCTTCCCGTTTAAGACTAAATATTTGTATTGGTTTTTAATTTTTTTTTCTTATCTTAGCATCTAATCTGTTGCCCACAGATGCAGTGGAGTCCAGTTCTGGAGGTAAAACAGGTTTGTATGGGGCTGAATACAAGTTCTATACCGAGTTATGGTTCATCATTCTTATGGCGTTCCTGGGGCTGCTGCTGCTGGCTCTGTTAATTGGTCTGGTGCTGAGAAGAGCCCTGAGCAAGCCTCCCTTCATCAGAGAGAGACCTCCAATAGTGCCCCTGCAGAGGAGAAGTAACAAGTATCCGCCTAATGACTCCTATTTGGTGAGACTCTTTATACTAGACCTCTAAAGTTTGCTGTAACATTCTACCAGTTTTAATAATTTCATAGAGTTGTGTGTTAAATTATAGAGGTAGAACACAAAAGATGCATGCAGGTTATTTTTCATATTCCTTTTATTACTTGACAAATGTTTACGCTCAAAGCTGCAACATGCATTTCCTTCAGATGTCCAGAAGAGGGAGTGCTAACACTTCTCTTCCCACTGCTTCTGTATGGTGATAGAGACAACGACAGAGACAATGTCATAGTGACAAAGAGGAAATAACTATGTTCAGATTAGCATACTAGTACTCTTACTATTTATACACTTCTGTTTAAAAGCTTAGGCTCAATATATATAAATATATATATATATATAAATAAATATATATATATATATATATATATATATATATATATTTTTTTTTTTTAAGAAATGAATACTTTTATTCATCAAGGATGCATTAAATTGTTGCATTAAAAGTGAAAGTAAAGAAAGTAAAGTAAGAATTCTGAGAGAAAAAATGCTTTTTTTTTTTTTTTTTTTTTTTTTGAGGACCAAATCAGCATATTAGAATGATTTCTGAAGGATCATGTGACTGAAGGACTAATGGCTGCTGAAAATTCAGCTTTACCAGCACGTAAATACATTCCCCGCAAGAAATTTTACGTTGAAAAAACATTCTCAGAACATCCCCACTTGTGTAAAGGACGTTGCCTAGTAATGTTCCCAGTATGTTCAGAGACGGTCACGATGTGGAGTTCTTTTAAGGTTTGTGGGACGTTATTTGGTGGACCTTCACAGGACATTCAAGATGTTCTCTGAACGTTTAGGTAACCATATTTTATTTGGAAATGTTCTCAGAACGTTCCTGCTGCCCTTGTCAAAAAATTGAATTGAAAATTAGAGCTAAATTGATTAACAAAAGCAGCTGTTCAAACAAAATCTATTTTTTCTTAAATGTCTTACTAAATATCTCTTGCAGTAAGTCATTAGCTAACAACAACACATGCATGAGATAATGTGACTGCTATATCAATGCATCAGCAACTACACAGTTACTGCTGCCATTAAATAAAGCAACACACAGCAGAACAGAAACATTTCTGGATCATCATTGACTGAAGCACAGGCTCTACTCTCCAGCACAATGGTGACCTCACAAAACTCAGATAACAGAAACAACATTAAACACTATCAGATCTCTCTAGATCTCTGCATCTTCACTTATTACAAACCACTCTGACTTTATTTCTTTCATACAAAACTTCTTAATGAGGTGTTGATGTTTTATCAAAATTTATAAATGTCACCGTTATGGAGGTAAGCGCTTGCTTTAGTTGGGCCTTATTTTTTTCTTAAATTGTTGGAACTGTGTTTCTAATGCACATCTGATACAAAAAAAAAAAATTATTGTGAGAAAAAAAAGATCAAATAGATTTGTTGATGAATATATCATCATATGGTGGTCTTATTCACTGATCTTTGAATATTGTATTTTCTTTCATGTTGTTAGTCCTATGATAATGCATAAAATCCTGTCCTGCTTCAATGTTTTGAAATTTTTTATCATTTTGCAGAATTTATTCAGACAGCATTATGTAGACTCACACAGACATCAAGATTCTGCGTATGATCCTCAACAATGGTGACAAAATTTTTGGAATAACAGATCAACTCTGAGCATCACAAAACAAGCTACTAAAGACACAAAAAAAGATTTTTGTTTATTGTCATCATTGTTGAGGTTCATACGATGATTCATGATGTCTGTGTGAGTCTAAAAGAATGTCTTAGAACGTTCAGAGACAGTCACAATGTGGAGTTCTTCTAAGGTTTGGGAATGTTTAGGGGATTGTTACTATAGGACGTTCGTACTATAGGATTTCCCAAATGTTCCTTTTGTAACATTCTTGCACGACCATAAAATAACCAAAATAGAACGTCCCCCTAAACTCATATTGGGAACATTATTAAATGACCAACAGAGGACCATGTGGGCACGGAACGTTCTTATGTGACCATAAAATTAACCAAATCGAAACATCCCCCTAAAATCATATAAGGAACCTTGAACTGCAGCACTTTCATTACCAAAATGTTCTATAAAATTTCTGAATTTTTATCACTTTTAGAGAACTTTTAGGCAAAGCTGTGCAAGGTCACAAGAACGTTGCCTTCTAGATGTGTGTTTTATAGAAAATAATAAAGTTTGAAGTCACCGTTATTGAGGTGAGCGTTTGCTTTAGATGGGTTCTTGATTCTTGCCATTTTAACATTAGATTATCTCTGGCTACTTTGATTGTGTTTTCAAGTCATGTTTGTTATAGCAAAAAATACAAGAAAAAATTCTGATCAGATGAACTGGGTTGTTTAGTGTCATCATGGAGTGTCTTGATTCACTGATCATCACCAAAGTCTAAACTATGAGTGTATTATATGTTAGTTTTGCATTAATTAATGGTTATATATATATTTTTTTTAGGTTCATTATACAGAGTTTTGAGCAGTGTCTTTTAGACTCACACAGACATCATGAATCAGCGTATAAACCTCAACAATGGTGACAATAAACAAAAATCTTTTTTGTGACCTTAGTAGCTTGTTTTGTGTTATTCAGAGTTGATCTGTTATTCCGAAAATTTTGTCACCATTGTTGAGGATCATACGCAGAATCTTAATGTCTGTGTGAATCTACATGATTGTGTCTGGATAATTTCTGCACCATAATAAAATTTTTCAAAATGTCAAAGCAGGCAAGGATTTTATGCATTATTATAGGATAACAACATGAAAGAAAACACAATTTTCAACGATCAGGGAATAAGACCACTGTTTGATGATACATTCATCCACAATAAGCAACCAAATCCATTTAATCAGATATTTATATATTTATTTATTTATTTATTTATTTTTTTTTTGTAACAAATGCACAGTTACAACAATTGGAGAAAACATAAAGTCAAAACATCAAGGGTCAGGAGACGACTAAAGCAAGCGCTTACCTCCATAATGGTGACATTTATAAATTTTGATAAAACATCAACACCTCATTAAGAAGTTTTGTATGAAAGAAATAAAGTCAGAGTGGTTTGTAATAAGTGAAGATGCAGAGATCTAGAGAGATCTGATAGTGTTTAATGTTGTTTCTGTTATCTGAGTTTTGTGAGGTCACCATTGTGCTGGAGAGTAGCGCCTGTGCTTCAGTCAGTGATGATCCACAAACACTGATAATTTGCTGCATGTTGTTTTATTTAATGGCAGCAGTAACTGTGTAGTTGTTGATGCAGTGATACAGCAGTTACATTAGCTCATGCATGTGCTGTTGTTAGTTAATGACTTACTGCAAGAGATTTGCATTTTAAAGAAAAGCTTTTGTAAAATTTAACCAGGAATTACCTGTAAAGAGCTTTTTTTGTAAGACATTTAAAAAATGTTAGTTTTTGTTTGAACAGCTACTTTTGTTAGTCAATTTAGCTCTAATTTTCAATTTTTTGACAAGGGCAGCAGGGACGTTCTGAGAACATTTCCAAATAAATTATGGTTTCTTAAACGTTCAGAGAACATCTTGACTGTTCTGTGAAGGTCCACCAAATAACGTCCCCTAAACTTTAAAAGAACTCCACATCGTGACCGTCTCTGATTGTACTGGGAACATTACTAGGCAACGTCCTTTACACCAGTGGGGACGTTCTGAGAATGTTTGGTTTCACGTACAATTTTTTTTGAAAGTAGGCAGTATACAGTGCATACTAAGCGATATTCAATAAGAAGCCAGCTCGTGTTCAATTTAAAACATACAATTATAACAGCATAATTATATTTTACTTTAAATACACTCCCAACCTTTAAACTGTCGCCTTTCTCTTTAAATCTGCTGTGTTTTTAACTCTCTCTGTCCTGCACTGCTCTTGCTACTCCAGAGACCTTCCTCTGAACTCTGCTCTAATCATGCTTCTACTGCTCTGCTTCAGCCTGATGCACCGATGGTAAGCGTACTCCTCTCTCTCTCTCCCCTTCCCAGTTTGACAATATACCGGACTCCTCCTGCAGTATAACACTAAAGCGTTTTGCCATGCACACTGAGGTACAGGCTCTCTGGGAAGTATTTCAGAATAAATTCTCACCATAGCCTGCTGTATTGGCATGTTTTGCCCTTTTCTTCATTAGTGGTACTTGCTAAGGAAACTCTCTATTACCGTTTCTTATACTAATATACTAATTACCAAAGTATTTATGCTACAGGCATGAATGTCTTTTGTGGCATTTGCACTTTTGCATGAACAAGCACTCATGTCCTTTTTTTAATATATATATATATATATATATAAAATCCAATTTCTTTTCAAGTGTGATTCTATAGATTCAATTTTATTGAAGTAAATTAATGCCAAATGTTTTTGAAATAAAAAGCTTGTTGAATTGCTCTAACTGAAAAAAAAAAAATGCATTACATTAGCTGTACTTGCATTTAGATGCACTGTATTTTTAAGGCTTGCATTTTTATGGGATGAAATTCAACACAGTCGTATATTTAAGCTGTGAATATTTCAATTAAAAATATTTCACACACATTTTCATTATTAAAAATTAAATGATTCATATTCACATTTCAAATTTCACTTCCAAGATATTTATTCTGTTTAAAAATACAACCTATAAAATTCGACTAGCAATTTTCAGTCCATTTTATTTCGCTTTACAAATTCGCTTCCACAAATTCAGTGGTTCAAATTCGGCAGAAAATTCAACATTTCACATCCGGGAACTGCAGGAAGAGCAGTAGAGTGCCGATGCATCATCTCTATCTGCTGTTAGTCTTCTTCACCAGCAGGTGCCGCTAGCGGCTGTTTAGGAAGACCAAAGCAACGCTAGTAAGTCATTCATTCATAAAAACGGATTTACAGAATTAGAGCAAGCGGTAAGTGAATGTGTGATGATTATCAGGGCCAGTATAAATGCAGAAAAGCTGATAAAGACACAAAAGCTGCATTTATGTTTAATTCAGTGTATTTACGCTTACTTTCCCAGTGTAGCTACAGCTTTCTCTACAGTGAACAAGATAACGTTATTGCCCGATGCTGGTGTACAGATCAAACGTTAAATCTGAGATAGACATATATTTCTCTCTGTTGTTTAGTTTCCTTAACTTTATATCGCAGCGCTGTGTTGTAATACTAGGGCTTCCCTCATCCGTCATAGCTGCCATCAGGACATATAAACTCTTAACACAGCTTAATGGACTCGTACAGTGATATAAAAGACCAAACTCGCACCTCATTTGTGATGTAGGTTAGACTATATAGGCTCCAAGAAAGCAGATACTGGCATAAAGTTGATTTGACGCTGAACGTTTGATTATGATATTCGCAAATTTAGGGACCGTCTCTAAAGTTACGACATTCTGTATTCACGTTTCTACCTTCTACCAAACTCTTGTAGACACACATGAACATATACATATTCAAACACACCCCACTCAAAGTACATGCATATATACTATTTCTTTTTTTTTTTTTTTTTTATTTTTTTTACACGTTCATCACACAATTTTTTTTTTTTACTTTGTTCATTTTTTATTTTACCTGATCATAGATTATCCTGCTTATACAAATTTTAAATTAAATTTAGAAATAAAATTAACTAAGTAGAACTAATTGTGTGATGAATGTGTAAAAAAAAAAGAAAAAGTATATGTGCATGTAATTTGAGTTGAGTGTGTTTGAATATGTGTGTGTGTGTGTGTGTGTGTGTGAGAGAGAGAGAGAGAGAGAGAGAGAGAGAGAGAGAGAAGGGTGCATCACTCTTCGACCTGGCACCTATAGATGAACACTTCACAGGTAGTTTTGGTGATTGTAAATCATTCTCATCAAATGCTATTGAGCTTTAAATTATGGCATTTTTTTGTATGATCCAATACAGTAGTGAAATACATAGCAATCTTTACATATTACTTGACAGTTTATTTGGAAACACTTTACAGTAAGGTTCATAATGTATTAACTAATGTGAACTATCCATGAGCAACACATTTGTTGTTGTATTTGTTAATCTTTGTTAACGTTAATAAAAATACAGCAGTTCATTGTTCATGTTACTTCACTGTGCATTAACTAAAGTTGACAAATACAACTCTTGATTTTAATAATGTATTAGTAAATGCTGGAATTAACATTAACAAAGATTAGTAAGTGCTGTAGAAGTGCAGTTCATTGTTCGTTCATATCAACTATTTAATATAAAGTGTTACCTTTTATTTTAATAAACATCAAAAATCTAAAAAGGTTTGCATTATACCTGACACCTAGATGAACAATTTACAGTTGGTTTTGTGACTAAGTCATTCTCTTTAAATGCTATTGAAGGTAGAAACGTGAATATATAATGTTGTAACTTTAGAGACAGTCCCTAAATTTGCGAATATCATAATCAAACGTTCAGCGTCAAATCAACTTTATGCCAGTATCTGCTTTCTTGGAGCCTATATAGTCTAACCTACATCACAAATGAGGTGCGAGTTTGGTCTTTTATATCACTGTACGAGTCCATTAAGCTGTGTTAAGAGTTTATATGTCCTGATGGCAGCTATGACGGATGAGGGAAGCCCTAGTATTACAACACAGCGCTGCGATATAAAGTTAAGGAAACTAAACAACAGAGAGAAATATATGTCTATCTCAGATTTAACGTTTGATCTGTACACCAGCATCGGGCAATAACGTTATCTTGTTCACTGGAGAGAAAGCTGTAGCTACACTGGGAAAGTAAGCGTAAATACACTGAATTAAACATAAATGCAGCTTTTGTGTCTTTATCAGCTTTTCTGCATTTATTCTGTCCCTAATAATCATCACACATTCACTTACCGCTTGCTCTAATTCTGTAAATCCGTTTTTATGAATGAATGATGACTTACTAGCCGTGATCTCGTCTTAAACAGCCGCTAGCGGCACCTGCTGGTGAAGAAGACCAACAGCAGATAGAGATGATGCATCGGCACTCTACTGCTCTTCCTGCAGTTCCCGGATGTGAAATGTTGAATTTTCTGCCGAATTTGAGCCACTGAATTTGTGGAAGCGAATTTGTAAAGCGAAATAAAATGGACTGAAAATTGCTAGTTGAATTTTATAGGTTGTATTTTTAAACAGAATGAATATTTTGGAAGTGAAATCTAAAAGGTGAATATGAATTATTGAATTTTTAATAATGAAAATGTGTGTGAAATATTTTTAATTGAAATATTCACAGCCTAAATATACGACCATGTTGAATTTCAGCCCATAAAAATGCAAGCCTTAAAAATACAGTGCATCTAAATGCAAGTACAGCTAATGTAATGCATATTTTTTTCAAATAGTGCAATTCAACAAGCTTTTTATTTCAAAAACATTTGGCATTATTTTACTTCCATACAATTTCCATTTGTTTTGGTGTTGACTGGCATTGCATGCAGAATGTGTACAGTTGGATTGTTATTAACCTCTTGTTTGCTCATCTATTCTTAAGTGACTCGCTGCTGCATATGATTGAGAGACTGAATGCGCAGTGATGTGGGGATTTGTGCTTTATATTGATATATCAGGGTTTGACTGACACTAAGATCGGAGGCACCAGCACCTGCACCAGCAACCACAGCTATCAGGCCAGCATGTCTGTGCTGCGCGTTCCCAGCCAGAGCCAGCTGAGCCATGCCTATTCCCAGAATTCCTTGCACCGGAGTGTTAGTCAGCTGATCGACACTCAAGATAAGAAACCATGGGACGCTGACCTGCACGGCACTGACAGCGGAATGGTGAGATAATTTGTCATAAGGGATTGGGCGTGACGTGGAAAGGTTTTGTGTCATCCTTAGAAGAAAAAAAAATATTTTAAGTTATTTTAAGTTGGCTGACTGTACACTACCCTGCTTACTTTACAAATAAATGTATATATTATTGATTTGAGATAAAACTTAGATAAAATTACATTATACAGTGATACAATAAATATACACACTACCATTCAAAAGTTTTTGTTTTACACCATGGATTCATTTAAATAATAGTAAGACTTAACATTGTTACAATTTTTTTTATTATTATTTCAATTAAATGCTGTTCTTTTGAACTATCATTCCATCAAAGATCACCATTTCCACAAAAAAAAAAAATTAAGCAGCACAACTGTTTTTAACATTGAAAATAAGAAATGTTTATTGAGCAGCAAATCAGCATATTAGAGTAATTTCTGAAGAATCATGTGACACCAGGGGCGTAACTAGGCCATTTTCAGATGGGCTTCAGCCCCCCCCCAAAAAAAATTTGTGATTAGCTCCATGATTTATACACAAATTCGTGATCGCCTCATATGAAAACGGTGTCAGGCTTTGACTCATCCCCATCTTTTAGTCTTTGTTATTCAGTCCACAGTAGTGCCAGCGTCAGAAGCAGAGGACAAGGTGTGTGCATCTATTGAATATTACTATTTTACTGTATTTTTATCAAATAAATGCAGCTTTGGTGGACATTAGAGATTCAAAAACATTAAAAAAATCTTACTGACTTTTGAACGATAGTGGAGGAAATCGGTTGTCAGAGACAATGTTCAATTATACAGTTCAGTAGACAAAAATACATAGTTACAAAAATATTTAGTAACATATAACAGTAGAATGCCACAACTGACCAATCAGAATCAAGTATTCCAGACATGTGTAGTAAAGTGGGAATGTATCATGTAAAAAGTCCAGTTTTAGCAAACCACATTACATTTACTTTTATATTACTGTAAACATTTCTGACCTGTGCTTTCTTACCAACATTTTTATTTAGCCCTAGTCATTTTGCCTGGGAAAGGATTAGTCATAGCTGATGATGATGACTGTTATCTTTTTGCAGTATGTGGGTGATGAGGAGTTCGGGGAGACGATGAAAAGCTACAGCTCAGTGAAGAAGGAGCAAACCATGTTTACAGACACTCACTTGTAAAGCCTTCATACACAAACACACACACCCCTACAAGTGTGGAGAACGTCCTTGGGAATAGAATTCTTCTCCAACTTATCTGCGGATGAGTGTAAATGAGTGAATTTCACATTTACAACAATAAAATAAGGCAGCGACAGTATATTGGTTTGTTTGACCATGATAAAACAGTGGAATGTAATGGGAAATAATCTGTATCTCATAATGCTGGATTTTTTCTTTTTTTTATTAGTCAGAGATGTGTTAGTGTACATGTATGTTGACTACCTCTGACATCACCTGGCTTCCATTTTAATCATAGAATTATTTATATTTATGTTACCTGCTAAGACTAAAAGAAATGTCTTTTTGAATATCGTATTTTCAAGGTTTCACACGTTTTGTACTTGCCTAGATACACTCACAAGCCTTGATTTTTCTTTATAGACCCATTCAAACTTGCACCTTTCAGATTTCTAAGTCAAGTGGATTTTAAATTTCCATCTTCCATTTTGAATTTCCATTATTATTATTTTTTTAATCTTTATAACTATCTCGTGGTGCTGTAGTAGGTACAAAAAGGTTCTGTTAAATCATCCATTACAATGACATTTTTCAGTCCAGTCGAGTTGCACCATCTGCAGATGCATTTGCATTTGCAAAACTGAAAATTGAAATTATTTACACCTCATCACGGTGCCCAAAACTGACCTTTTTCCAATGGGACATAAAAAGTTATCAAAATGTCAAAGCTACAATTAATAACTTTCAAGTTACATTTTATGAATTAATTATTATTATTATTATTATTATTATTATTATAAATAAAAAATATATTATTACAAAAATATGAAATTAATAATTAACTTTAATATAACAATAATATAAATATTGTACAGGTTAAAATGTTTTTACCCCCTTGGTTATGTATGTCTTACCCTACGTTGGGCGCCAAGTGAGCCAGAATTACTAGTGGTTCCGCCTCAAAAAAAAGAAAAAAAAAAGAAAATTGTGTTATGTTTCTGCATAACACCTACTGAATACTTTAGGAGAGGTGAAGACTTGAAGGATAGACTGAATTGATCTGGAACTGTACTTCTGAGATTTCATTTAGTCTAATTTCTTACTTGTATATGTTATTATCGGACATAGATAATCTTTTCTGTAATATGCACTTAACATTGATGCGGAAAGGAAGCAAACAGTTCTGAAAATAGCACTGTATTATTATAGCTTTAAATGGAGTCTTATGACTGGATGTGTAGCTATGAAATATTACCGCAATCATAAAGTATTAATGAACTGAGTCTCCAAATTATTCATGCCAACATAGAGAGGAAGTCCATCTCTTCTGTCTCTACAGACACATGAATGAGGAAGATAGTCAATCCAGTAGACATATCCTAGATCTGTATTAATGGAAAACTAATGTGGTGTTGTGCCTACTAGACTGAGCAATAGTGTGTGTGTGTGTGTGTGTGTGTGTGTGTGTGTGTGTGTGTGTGTGTGTGTGTGTGTGTGTGTGTACACATTTGTGATGATGCCAATGGATCAAGTGTCTTAAATGTCAAGTTAAACTGCAAAAAATTATCATCAATGTCACATGTGGATGTTCTTCATCGGTTGTTTTAAACCTGTAAAGTGTGAATACATTTATACATGTGGTGTTATTTCACATATACATACTGGTAAAAATGAAATGGCACTATCCTAAAAAACATTTTTACATATACATTTTTTTAAACAAGATGGTCAGTATTATTTATTGTTGCAATAATTTATTTTTTTGTAAAACAGAACTTTAAGTTTAATCAAAGGTTTGTGTGGTTATTGTGTCTTGTACGCTTGAACAAGTGCTTCGATAAACTGACAATATTTGATCTAGAAAGATGTGAAATGTAAAAAAGTTGTGCTTGTAATGCTGATGTTTCCATTCTTATTAAAAAAAAGCCAAGAGTCTGTTTTATTTGGTTACTTTATTGTGCCACTGGAGATGTACAGAGGCTGAGTACCAATCTGCAGTGCATGTACTGTACCATTTTCACATATATTTTTTTCTATATTTCATGTAGCATGAGCTGTAATTTCCTCTTGAAGCCACACAATGATCTGTGCAGCAGGTTAAGTTAAAACAGTCTTGATAAGATAAAGCATAAAGCAGTCTTGTTAGATATAACATATCTAATCTGCATATTAAAATGAAGAGGACTCGTCTTGCCTGGAGATGAAATCATACATTAACCAGGTTGAAAACATAAATCAGGTTGTGACTATTTCTGAAAGCAAGCATAAAGTATCATACTCTTGTCAATTAAACACTAAAACATCTCAGAGGGCAAATAAATGGCATGGAAATCTGAATAAAGTAAAATGTTCTAAGACTCAATCTTAGATTGCTCACAACATTTATGTATAGTTATGACCAGTGGACAAAGGCGAAAACAAAATTAGTGCAATTATTTATCAAAACAAATATATGTATATCCGGTTTTATCAAAAAAGATCACTACACTAGCAAACCAGTCATAGCAATAGAAGACATTAAAAATGTGGATTTTATAGATTTATGAGCAATGTAATTTTGGGACGTGACACTTTTAAACATGCAGATTTTCCAAGGGCTAATTATTTTTTATTGTTTATTTCTCTAGCTTCATGCTGTTGTCCTAAGAACTTTCTGCTTTTCTTTTATTCATTATTAAATTTCAGGCTACGTGGCCTATTGTCACCAAAATGTTTACACTGATTGCATAGCATTAATGAGATCTCATCATTCCCTTCATATAAAGTACATACTTTGTTAAAGGCGTCCATTTAGTTACAATTCAAATAATCTCGTTTAGCAACATATAACTATATTAATAGTCTATATTGGATATGTATCACTGATATATACTGTCTATTTCTTCATAGCAGGATATAACCTGAACACAAAGTGTAATGGCTGGAAAAAAAAAAAGTGTCCATGCTCATCAGTTTATAATGCAAAATAAGCTCCATGTCAAATATAAATAATCCATCCATTACCATGTATTCTTATTAACAGAAGTCGAAATGCAAATGATAAAATTATACTTTGTAATGACATTATTCACATGTTGATTAGACGTTTGTATTTTAAATACAGAGCTAATACATTAGTACAAATTTAATTTTTTATTTTGATTTGTAAATTACCTTTAAAACTTGCAGCTGTCTTTAAACATGCTTCTTTTCTTTCCTCGTCTTGATAAGTAGGATAATCCAACTAACCCTCACACCAGGAAAAAAGCTGAATCGGTTTTGCTTTCTCACAGCATTACCTATCTTAATCGCAAAAAGGCACTGAATAAATCCCAAAAATGGATAGAGCAAGTAAAAATCCCCTGCGGATACATGCTGAAAGTTCACAGAGAGCAATCGGTTTTCACGGCAGCAGCAGTGGAGTCTAACCTGCACTTCAAACCTGATCATCAGTTGAAGTTCATCTTTTCAATCCTTTCTTTATAAAGGGATGAATGTAAAGACAGAAAATAAAGTGCATCACAGTGTTTTAAAGGTACCGTTAGTGGACAGTAGCATCAGCATGTTAAATTACTTTATTAAAAAAAAAAAATGTTATAAGAGAATAGCAAGCCATTGAAGCAATAGTCCACCAAAAATCTGCCTGCATGTGTTTCAACCCCTGCATGAACAAGTGGACTGTCCTGATCATTTCCATACAATGAAAGCAAACAGGACCTCAGATGTCAACAAGGATTTTCAAGACAAGGCCTTCAATAGTAACTTTAAATTCTACAATAGTTTTACATTCACCAGTTGGAGCGCCCATGATCTCCACCAGAGGGCACTCCTCCTGACTCCTTTGCTATCTGATTATGAACTTCATTTCCCATAACCCATTGCCTGCTACTAATTATGGCGTGTATAACTATACTCTGTATAACTATATATAGTGTTTTCACTTTCACTTTGTGAAGTCTGGTTGTGTTACCATAGCTTTTCTGAGCGCTTACTCTGGTTTCCTGTGTTATGGTTCTGATCTTCTGCCTGTTTTCCTGAATTTGCTTGTGAATTCTGTTTGATATTTGGATTATTTGCCCTGTGGTTTTGACCATTTGTCTGTTATGTAGATTATGATTGTGGTATACCCTTAAAGGAACACTCCACTTTTTTTGAAAATAGGCTCATTTTCCAACTCCCCTAGAGTTAAACAGTTGAGTTTTACCGTTTTCGAATCCATTCAGTCGATCTCCGGTTCTGGCGGTACCACTTTTAGCATAGCTAAGCATAGTTCATTGAATCTAATTAGACCGTTAGCATCACGCTTAAAAATGACCAAAGAGTTTTGATATTTTTCCTATTTAAAACTTGACTCTTCTGTAGTTAAATCGTGTACTAAGACCGACGGAAAATAAAAAGTTGTGATTTTCTAGGCTGATATGGCTAGGAACTATACTCTCATTCCAGCGTAATAATCAAGGAACTTTGCTGCCGTATCATGGCTGCAGCAGGCGGAATGATATTTCGCAGCGTCTCTCACAAACGTCTCCATGATTGCAAGGCACGTTCCCTGTGCAAGCAGGGGCTCACAGGCGCTGCGTAATATCATTGCGCCTGCTGCAGCCATGGAACGGCAGCAAAGATCCTTGATTATTACGCCTGAATGAGAGTATAGTTCCTAGCCATATCAGCCTAGAAAATCGCAACTTTTTATTTTCCGTCGGCCTTAGTACACGATTTAATGTAGTGATGCTAACGGTCTAATCAGATTCAATGAACTATGCTAAGCTATGCTAAAAGTGGTACCGCCAGAACCGGAGATCGGCTGAATGGATTCAAAAACGGTAAAACTCAACTGTTTAACTCTAGGGGAGTTGGAAAATGAGCCTATTTTCAAAAAAAGTGGAGTGTTCCTTTAATAAAGCTGCATTTGGATCGTCTAGTCATGTTTTAGAGTAGTTTGTAACAAATAAATTAAAATAGTAATTTCATTCTATTCTGACAGAGCTCTCTATAAAGTATTAGTCGTATGGACCACTTTTGTTTTTTATATATATTGTACAGTACATTCTCTAATCTGTTTGGAGTTTTAGAAGCCATATTCTCCATCGGCTTTCATTGTATGGAAGAGAGCAGCCCAGACATGAAATCTGACATGATTTTTTTAAATGTTTTAATTTCCAGGTGGACTATCCCTTTAATGATCAAAAACAAGATGAATCTAACACATAAACTAGAATCAAACACATTGCTCTAATAGATTTTGCAGTGAAAGTGCAGGCGTACAAAGCTGGGGCCTCAATTATAAAGTGTGCGTAGGAACAGATCTGATCTTGGAGTGTGCGTACGCTAAAATCCATGCCAACGTCCGTATTTATAAAAACGGTCTTTGACATGGAAAAGTGCGTAGCGTCACATCGGGTTCTAAGCTGGCGTTCGCACATTACTTTGGAGTACTGCAGGTATTTGGAAATCTAAGCATTTCTTAAGGCTCGCAAAGGATTTGGACTGGTGTTCTTTTATTTGTTAATGACAATGATTAGGGGGCGTTTACAAGCTAGAGATCTGAAATTAGCTGTGCACAATTTCAAGATCATTTGCTATTTATAGACTCCACATCTGAGAGTGAGGCATTTCTCTGAATCACACATTTGAGAAATGATCTTAGATCAAATGTAGGATGGTTTCTATGCAAGATTTTATAAATGAGGCCCCAGAAGTCTTATTAGTTGAATAAAATTGATTGGATCTAGTCAATTTATGTTAATTTGCTCCAGTGAACTTTAGGCAGATGCTTTTAAGCTTGGAAAAAGCAGACAAGAGAGAGCAAAATAAAATCTTTCAACTAGTTAACATGTGAAGAAAAAACAAGCGGCCATTTCTGTGGTGCATTTTCCCTTTAATTCTGTACACAGTGAGGTTTTTATTGCTGCTAGCTGCCGTCCTGCCAAACCTTATGATCAACGTTCACATCTACATCCTGAAACGCTACGCATCCATTCAACTACCTTCTTTTCCCAGTCAGAGATTATTGTATTTGGTACGACCTGTGTATGACAAATCTGCGTAAAGCATCACTCACATGCAGTGTCAGGGCCTTTGCGATGGCGTGGGGATGTGGCCACTTTAGTTGGCGAGGGTGAGGCGGTGCTGGACGAGTCGCTGCCCCCTCCATCAGCTGCTGCGGGTGGGGGGCTCAACTGTGGAACTGGAGGTGCCTTTTTCCTGCTTAGAAAATTAGCTTCAAATGCCCCTCTCCTCCTCCCGCCCTCCGCTCTGCAGTCTGCAGCCCCCTCCTCCATCAAATGGACCCTTCGTCGCTGGTCTCCAGGGCTGTCTGGGGGTTTGCGAGCGGCTGCAGACTGGGTTTCGGACGCTCTAGACCCCCAAAGATCAACTGCAGAGTTCCTTTTGTCTGCGTCCTCAGTGCCGTTCTCCCCCGCAGATTGGCGAATCTCGTCCTCGGTGGATCCATACTGTCCATGGTTCTCCAGCAAGGCTTTGGTCAGGTTTAAGCTGTGGAAGTCTCTGTAGCTGTGGAAGCTCTCTGTGCGTCGAGCACGGGCCAGCAAGGGGCTCTCTCGGTATGGCCGCAGGGCTCCGTAGGTGGCCGTCTCAGGGATGGGCTCCTGAGCCTGCAGCTGGAGACTGTAAAAATGACAACATTTTGTATTGCTATTCACCTTATTTTTAATGTAAGAGTGTTTTGCACATTCACAGAAGATTGATTAAGAACATTAAAAGAATCGTTCACCCAAAAAATATAATTCTGTCATAATTTATTTACAGTGTACATTATTTACTTACAATATTACTTCAAATGTATATTTTTGTAACTCTTTTCCATACAAAGACAGTTTATAGTGACCAAGACAATCTTCAAAAAGGCCAAAAAGAATCATTAAAGCCAAAACCCAGAGGTATAAAGAGTACCTGAAAACCATGAGTAAAAGTACAGATACCTTACATCGAAAATGACACCACTACAAGTTACAAGTAACCAATTCCAATATGACTTGAGTAAAAGTCTTAAAGTATCTGATTTTAACATTACTTAAGTATTTTACTCATGCTGAATGTAGGCTCAGAGATACACTAGTCCTCAACATCTAAGAGACATGCCAGTAAAAATAAGAAACAATTGATTTGTAAAATGAGAAATCATGTTTATTTTGTAAAATCAAAATAAAACTGAACACCTCAATGTTGCAATAAATCAAGGTCGACACAACAATATTTTAAACGTCTACAAACTCTCAAGTCTCAGGTGCACAAAAAGGCCATAAGTAAACCAATATCCGTCAAAAAGGTCTTGTCAATATAGTGGATAAATAAAATATTGTTAAGTAAAATTAAATAGTTAAAGGTGCTCCAAGCGATGTCACGCGTTTTTAGGCCAAAATATTTTTTGTCACATACAGCAAACATCTCCTCACTATCCGCTAGCTGCCTGTCCCCTGAACACTGTAAAAAAACGCGGCCTCTGTAGTCGGCAGAAGCTCCGAAAACGGCAATAAAGACAAACTGGTGCAGCCTGGACCACGAATCATAATAAACATGCTCCAGCCAATAACCGACAAGAATGATTTTAAATGCGCGTTCATGAGTGTTTCAGGAAGCATGGAGGGGAGGGGGAGGAGGAGGAGGGAGGGTCTAGCTAGCCTCTGTTTTGTTTGACAACACTTCGAACGTCAACAGGAAGTTACTCCACCCAGGATCGCTTAGAGCACCTTTAAAGTCTACTGTATGTGCTGGTTTGAGCCTCATCACCAGCTGCAGTCATTTCCTCATCTACTAAATCAAACACCTGTGATCAGAAACTACCTGCTAATGCACTCACATTCATGTAAAGTAGCCTTGCTGACAAGTTTTGGGGGAGTAAAGGCAAAATGCACAAGATATAGTACCTTCAATGCTCTTAGATGACGATATCACTTCTTTATATCAGAAACAAACTGCTGCAGAAAAACTTAGGTGCCATAAAAAATGTAATTTGTAATTGCATTACTCATCACAAATGAAGTGGAGTAAAAAGTACATTTAATTGCTCAAAAATGTAGTCTAGTAGAGAGTAAAAGTTGCCAATATCTTTGACACTCAGTACAACTACAAAGTAGCCAAAAAGATACTTAAGTACAGTAACTAATTACATTTACTCAAATACTTTACACCTCTGAAAGCATATGCATAATATGCAGTATATTTAGTCCTCTGAGAGCTTTGTGAGGAAAGGACTGATATATAAGATTTTAGGTATTGAAAATGTTGTGTGATTGCCGTAAGCATTTGTCATTTTTTAAATATGTGCTTTCAAATTTAAAAATCTGTGATCAGATTTAACACTACTATTATGTGGGATCCAAAATTACATTTATGGGTGAAAAACAACCAAAACTTGGTCCCTTCACATTAAGAAGGCAAGGAATATAGCGTTAGTCATATCAGTTTATGGCTCTTTTAACAGCTGTGGTCACTATGGGGTACATTTTTTTGGTGAACTATTCTTTTAAAACCTGTTGAGATAAAAACCAAATGAGATAAAAATTAAAATTTAAAACGTAAACTTTTTTTTTACCAAAGATGTTCACACATGCTGAATTGTATTACTGTTTGAGCTTGAATACCGGAATGAATTGATTTGCACAATTAGAAAGTTCATTATTGGCATAAAGAGTAAAATCTTGTGGTGCAGTTTTATTATAAAAATTCAGAATTGTGAATATGGCTTTGGACTCTAGTACCTGGAGCAGGACTCTCGTAGCCGGCTGTGCTGCAGCACAGAGGGGGCGGGGCTGATGTTGGGCGTGGCACAGCGTGATGTGCTCAAATCACATTGGTCAAGCAGCTTCAGCAGCTCCTCCTCAGTTGGACCTCCCATCTCTGCAAACATGTAGCATCATTTACAACTTCATCCAATGGGCTTTTTAGATTTTCCTTATTTCCAGTACAGTAATAATCAGACCTGGCTCACGCCTAGCCTTGTCGTCACTCTTGTTGACTGTGTCCATGGCGGTGGTGAGATCCCACATCTGAATGCTCCCATTTGCATGGCCAGTGAAGAGGTAATGGCGTGGTCTGGAGCCCATGCGGCTTGAGCCCTCACACTCCCGTACTGTAAAACAAGTGATTGTAGTGCCATCTACCGCCTGAACCTCACAGATCCTGAAATACAGATAGAAAAACATCAATATAAAATAATTCATTAATTAATTTACTGTTTTATATATATAACAATCATGGCTGGGTAACACAACAGTTCCATTTGTTAATATATATATATATATATATATATATATATATATATATATATATATATATATATATATATATATATATATATATATATATATACACAGTACAGTCCAAAAGTTTGGACTGTATAAGATTTTTAATGTTTTTAAAAGAAGTTTCGTCTGCTCACCAAGGCTACATTTATTCAATTAAAAATACAGTAAAAAACAGTAATATTGTGAAATATTATTACAATTTAAAATAACTGTGTACTATTTAAATATATTTGACAAAGTAATTTATTCCTGTGATGGAAAGCTGAATTTTCAGCATCGTTACTCCAGTCTTCAGTGTCACATGATCCTTCAGAAATCATTCTAATATGCTGATCGGCTGCTCAATAAACATTTATGATTATTTTCAATGTTGAAAACAGTTGTGTACTTTTTTTTTGATGAATAGAAAGTTCAAAAGAACAGCATTTATCTGAAACACAAAGCTTCTGTAGCATTATACACTACCGTTCAAAAGTTTGGGGTCAGTAAGAATTTTTATTTTTATTTTTTTGAAAAGAAATGAAAGAAATGAATACTTTTATTCAGCAAGGATGCATTAAATCAATCAAAAGTGGCAGTAAAGACATTTATAATGTTACAAAAGATTAGATTTCAGATAAACACTGTTCTTTTGAACTTTCTATTCATCAAATTATCCGCAGATTTATCAGCAGATCAGCATATTAGAATGATTTCTGAAGGATCATGTGACACTGAAGACTGGAGTAACCATGCTGAAATTTCAGCTTTGCAGGAATAAATTACATTGTGAAATATATTCAAATAGAAAACAGTTATTTTAAATTGTAATAATATTTCACAATATTACTGTTTTTTACTGTATTTTTAATTAAATAAATGTAGCCTTGGTGAGCAGACGAAACTTCTTTTAAAAACATTAAAAATCTTAGTGGTTCCAAACTTTTGGACTGTACTGTATATATATATATATACACACATACAGTACATTTTAACTAAGAGATTGATCACATTTGACAGCAGTGACTGGCCACATCTGCGATATTGAGGTATTTTTAATAGTACACTACATTTGTTATGCATATCATGTGCATTTCAACATGTACCTCTTCCCCGTAGAGGAGAGACGAACAAAGAGTTTGTTGGTAATGGGAATGACTTTCTGAATAAACACCTGTTGGTCGTCTCGCTCTCCAAATGGACCTGAATGGAAACAGCAAGTGATTATAACAACTGTTTAGCTCACAGTACAATGGAGGAAAAGCAGTTTTCAGTTCTTCTTGTACCTTAACTTCCTGATATGGTGGAAAGCTACAATCAAATCTCTCACCGATGTCGTTGCCGGAGGAATAGCTGCTGTGGCTCTCTGTCTCCTCCAGTGAGATGATCTTAAATGAGGCCAGTGGAGTAGATCCTGGCTGAGTGGAGATCATCCCTCTGAACCGAGTCACCGTCCACGTGCGTACGTGATTATTGTCGGCGCACACTTCAACAAAACAAGGGCAAAATTATAGATCACCATCTTTTTTCATTATAATATCCAGCGTCTGTGTAGTTTGTACCTGAAACTAAGTGCTTTTCAGAGAGCATAATCTTCGTGACGGGGCTGCGGTGGACAGTGAAGGTCTGGAAGAGCTGTGGACCAGATCCAACGGTCTCCGGATGCTGCACGATGACACGCACGGCCCCTGAGCTGGTTCCGTAAGCTATCTCAATCCAGTTCCCACTCACACCTGCAAACACAGTGAGATCAGTGACTGATCAGATTCACCACTTCATTGTTCCTAATTAGAGTAATTAACCATCACGGACGCACTGGTTTTAGGAGTCAGGTAGACACTGAGGGCTGTGATGGCATCATTTGATGGGTCATGGTACAGCTCTGTCACCAACAAGTCATTATCCTTCATTCTCAGCGGAAACTTCTGCATGTCTGTGAGTAGAGAGAATAAGGTTAGGCCTTTCCTTTTTCACCTTCTCATTTAAAATATTTCACATACATATTAAAGGTTTTTAATTTGTCACAGTGGTGATATTTGAAACACACAGTGTAGTGGGTTTAATACATTTGCTATGGACATATTTAAATATAGTAAACTCAAAAATACTGTTCAAAAGTTTGGGGTTGGAAAAATTTGTGACTGTTTTTGAAAGAATCATCACGGTTGCAATCATTTGCACAATAATACAGTTAAAACAGTAATACTGTGAAATATTCTTACAATATTCCTGTGATGGCAAAGCTAAGTTTTCAACCTCATTACCCCAGTGTCACATGATCCTTTAGAAATCATTCTCATATGCTGATATGGTGCCTTAAAGGATTAGTTCACTTTCAAATAAAATTTTCCTGATAATTTACTCACCCCCATGTCATCCAAGATGTCCATGTCCTTCTTTCTTTAGCCGAAAAAGAAATGAAGGTTTTTGATGAAAACATTCCAGGATTATTCTCCTTATAGTGAACTTTAATGGCCTCCAAACAGTTGAAGGTCAAAATTAGAGTTTCAGTGCAGCTCCAAAGGGCTTTAAACGATACCAGACGAGGAATAAGGATCTTATTTAGCGAAACGATCGGTCATTTTCGAAAAAAATGTAAATGTATATGCTTTATATAAACAAATGATGGCCTTCCAAGCGTTTCCGCCAAAACCGCACTTTCGTATTCTTCAAAAAGCTTACGCTGTATGTCCTACACCTTCCCTATTCTACTTACGGAACGAACACAGCACCAGTTCCATTTTTTCCATAAGTAGAATAGGGAGGGCGTAGGAAGTACAGCGTAAGCTTTTTGAAGAATACGGAAGTGCGGTTTTGGTGGAAGCACTTGGAAGGTGATCATTTGTTTATATAAAGCATATACATTTAATTTTTTTTCGAAAATGACCGATCGTTTCGCTAGATAAGATCCTTATTTCTCGTCTGGTATCGTTTAAAGCCCTTTGAAGCTGCACTGAAACTCTAATTTTGACCGTCAACCGTCTGGAGGCCATTGAAGTCCACTATGAGGAGAATAATCCTGGAATGTTTTCATCAAAAACCTTAATTTCTTTTCGACTGAAGAAAGACATGAACATTTGGATGACATGAGGGTGAGTAAATTATCAGGAAATTTTTATTTGAAAGTGAACTTATCCTTTAAGAAGCATATATTATTAACAATGTTGAAAACAGTTTAAAAGAAAAGCATTTATTTGAAATATAACTTTTTGTACCATTATTACTGTCCATTTTGATCATATTAATGCCTCCTTGCTGAATTAAAGTATTACTTTCTTACGGAACCCAAACTTTTAAAACAATAATGTATATATTTATGTATTTAAAAAAAAAAAATCAAATAGACCTCTCTTGCATTACATTAAAATTTAACAAACCTTTACAATATAAACTTGAAACACATGTGGATCACAGAACTACATTTGGATGATGAATTATACATGAGTTTGTAACCTATTTAGTATGAGAAATTAATTACACTGATGTCTTTATGCAATTTTAATTACATTTTCAACACTGACTCTGTTACTGCTGGTTTCACATCTCATTAATGACTCATGTTATATAAAAAATAAATTCACTGCAGAGAATATAAGCAGCTTACCAATATAGTAAATTGAACCGTTGTTACAGCCCAGCAAGAGGAAGGAGCCAGCAGTGTCACAGCTTGTGATGGGCACCACATCCTGCACCTGTACAAGTGATATATTGCGAATGACATGATCAAATATGAACCCTGATTATTAAACTGGCATATGACTGTTGTAGTATTAAATCTGAATTGCTTTACCTGCCAGTGCTGGGTGACAGCGTTCCACACTCCTACCTTCCCTGTGTGACTGGTGGCGACTAGCTGGCTCCCAATGAAAAACAGAGAGTCAACGGGTACTCCGAGACTGAACACACCTTCACAAAGACAGAGAAGCGTTATCTCACAAAATCTACACACATGAGTGACTGTGCATTTCATTTCTGTTCTGTCCTCCCACCTATTTCACTTCCGCTCCCTCCGTCCTGGATACTCCACAAAATAATGCTGCTCTCCGATGACGCTGCCACCATCTTGTCTTTATCTCCATGTGGACCGCCCACAACTTTAGCATTAAGGGCCACCCGCTCAATGGCCCAGTCCAGGTAAGGGCTGGAAAACACCTGCTGCCAGCCTGATGATTCCTTTATTCTAAAGAACTGTCACAGTCAGTCTATGGTGAGTATAACCTTTATTATTTTAATATTGATATGTAGCTTTACCTGTAGCAGATGACAAAATGTGCATAAGCAGCTACAATCCAGTTATGATGGCCAGCGACAATCAGCACCTTTCTAGGGTCCACTGGTGATCCTATTGCAACATAAAAAAACACAAAAAAAACAATAACCAAGTATGTTTAAACACCAGTAGGCCTAAATGCAGTACACTCAAATAAAACTACAATTGTCACAACAGTTAAAAAATTCAGACTAAACTCATTCATGCTCGCTGTCTGTTTTATTTAAAAGATATTTATGACTTATATAAGAAATTAGAACATAAACTTTCAACATACGTACAGTTCTATGGCATTCAGTGGATACTGTAATATCGATAGTAAAACGTAAATGCATATATTATTAAAAACAAGTAATAATTGCCTATTATTAATGACTATAGTCATTCTTTTTGAACTGTTTCAACAAATCACATTTTCATTTTTTTTTATGTTTTTTTTATGTTCTGTCAATTATACAAATTCTATGTAATGTGGATTCAATATGATATTCTGTATATTTTGCAGTGTTATAAATAAATGCACCAAAATGCAATAAAATGGTTAAAAAGAAAGCCTGTCCATTAACTTGTTTTCTCTCTCTCTCTCTCTCTCTCTCTCTCTCTTCATTCTTCTCACATGACTTTGCTGGGCACAGAGGACATAAAAGGCCTTTTAAGATGACCTTACCCTGCCTACTGCACTACTGCTTGTAAGGGGAATACTTTGTCTTCATGGCACATCCCCCCCACCCCTTTCTCTCGGTCTGTTCTCTGTCTGTATTGAGACAGATATAGCCAACCCAATTCTACAGCTATCTCATTGCTACACTAATACATCTTTCATTCAAATTCCACGAAAACTTTATATTATTTTTATATAGGGTGGTTTATAAGCATTCAATCTGAGAATATTTGAGCTCACAATCAAGCTCTATCAGTGGTGATTATACAGTGATGATGATGTCTTTCATTATTTGTCCTTCATATATAAACATAGCAGTTGCGCAGATTAATATTTTGGTGGAAGCTGTGATACATTTTTTCAGATTTATTTAAAATAGAAATCATTATAAATGTCTTCGCTTTCACTTAACTTAAAGGGTTATTTCACCCAAAAATGAAAATAATGTCATTTATTACTCACCCTCATGCCGTTCCACACCCGTAAGACCTTCGTTAATCTTCGGAACACAAATTAAGATATTTTTGTTGAAATCTGATGGCTCAGTGAGGCCTCCATAGCCAGCAATGACATTTCCGATCTGTCAAGATCCATTAATGTACTTAAAACATCAGTTCATGTGAGTACAGTGGTTCAATATTAATATTATAAAGAGACGAGAATATTTTTGGTGCGCCAAAAAAACAAAATAACGACTTATTTAGTGATGGCCGATTTTTCAAAACACTGCTTCATGAAGCTCCGGAGCATTATGAATCAGTGTATCGAAATATGATTCGAATTGCGTGTCAAACCGCCAAACTGCTGAAATCACATGACTTTGGCGCTCTGAAGAGATGATTCGACGTGATTCGATGTGTAAATGAATCATCATTATGCTCCGAATCTTCCTGAAGCAGTGTTTTGAAATCGGCCATCACTATATAAGTCGTTATTTTTGTTTTTTTGGCGCACCAAAAATATTCTCGTCACTTTATAATATTAATATTGAACCACTGTACTCATATGAACTGATTTAAATATATGTTTAGTACCTTTATGGATCTTGAGAGAGAAAATGTCATTGCTGGCTATGCAGGCCTCACTGAGCCATCAGATTTCAAGAAAAATATCTTAATTTGCATTCCGAAGATTAACGAAGGTCTTAAGGGTGAGTAATAAATGACAGCATTTTCATTTTTGGGTGAACTAAACCTTTAATGTATCCTTGCTAAAAATGGCTGAGAAATTACCCCCTCCCCAAAAGATCATTAAAAGTAATTATTGTGTTAGATAAAAAAAAGCATTGAATAGACATTACAAAAAATAGCTTTAGAAAGAAATATAGAGATTCAACATTTTCTAAGGCTATAATGTGGCCATAACATTTTTTGTTTGTTTCATTCAAAAGGCTGATTCATTCAGCGCAAGGGGCTGTCTTTATGAATGGGTCACTGAATCAATTCAATCTCATTCAATTCGTTAAAAAAACAGTTCTGCTGTTGCTTAGTTTGGAACTATTTTCATTGATAAAATTGAGCAAAAAAAGCGTCAATTGTACAGATTCTGGAAAAAACATCACTTTTACTCATGTGATATTGCTAGACTACTGTAACATAAAACCCATACGGGGCATTTTTTGCTCATATTTAGGGCATTTTAATGGCATTAGGCTTAATCATGTAGTCAGTCGTTGCCCTGCATCATGTTCTTAACTGCATGCTATTTAAGATGACGTACATGTTTTTCCATAATTAATCGCACCATATATATATCTCGAAAGAGAGAGAGCGAGAGAAAGTATGTACTCACCCAGTCTTTGCGGTCCATCTACCCCAGAGGGTCCAGGGAGAGAAGACTGAGGGCAGGAACGGGTGTAACCCCCCTCTGCACCACTGGGGGCTGAGCGCTCTTCTGGACCTGCAACAGCTGCAGCCTGCCCAACGGCACTGCTCCTCGCTGGGAGAGCTGAAGGACAAAAATACCAGGCACATATTGATGTTAGAGTTATATTTGGCAGAGAGGAAGAAACGGTGACTGTTTTTTTCTCTTTCTTCTGCAGATCTACTCTCACCCTACCTGGTGGAGGGAGGTAGCCATGAAACAACACACTTCCACATGACGATCGTTCCAGTTCTTCACAAAGCAGTAAGCGGCGGACTAACCATATCAGTGACAAATAAAAATGCAAGGCAAGAATTACACATTGATACAACTGTCAAGTGATCATAAAAAAATGTTAACAGGTGCATCCAGTCCAGTTATGCCATACCTAATGGTGTAATGCCATAAAACTCAGCTTCATGTCGCAGGATACTTATGTTAACCCCCCTATCAGAAAAAGCAGGAATATTACACACATTAAACTATACAGATACTTTCCTCAAGGGATGTGTAAAGGATAACAAATAGGCATATGTCATATCTCACCTCAAGTCCAATTCTTTAGTTCGAAGGAAGTTTAAAATGGGTGCAAATGCTGTTGGGTCTCTGTCAATAAATATCTTGCAGAAAAAAAAAAAAAAATCTGATTCAGAGTTGGAAAACATTTCTATTTTTATTGTTAAAACGTTTAAATTATTTTTTTTTAACAAACAACCCACAATCAGTGTTAGGGGTAACACATTACAAGTAACTTGAGTTACATAATCAGATTACTTTTTCAAGTAACTAGTAAAATAACACATTCATTTTTCAATTTACAAAAAAATATCTAAGTTACTTTTTCACATGTATTGACTGACAGCTCTCCTGTCCCCATGTTGAGAGAAATAAAGTGCAGAGGTGTTGTGTGCGCGGTGTGAACATGATGGTTATTGTAGTTCTAGACTAAATGTGAGCAGGTATTTACTCATCTCACTTGCACGAAAACATTCAGTATTCCTCAAAATGAATAAAAACAGTGAAATGCAATCATGTAATAATTAACTGTATTAAATTACACAAATATACTTATTTGTATTTAATCTTAATTTATTGACCATTGACTTTGCTGCTGACCTTCAATGATCTAATTCAACCATACTAATAAAGCAAAAATGACTTAAGATTAGATTTAGAAATAAGAGTGTTAAACTTCGATCTATTCTTCTTTAATCCAGAATGGCAGCACAGCTGAAAGGTTTGTTTGAGCTGCTCCCTCTACTGTACAGGTGTAAATATGCATTTTCTTCAGACTGAGGCTTATTCATTTCACTTTTGTTGAGAAAGGGCCTTAACACTTGCCAAAAACAGAACTTTGTTTGTTGTTATTAAAAAAAAAAAAACAAGCAACAATGCAAAAGTAATGTAACACATTACTTTACATAAAAAGTAACTAAGTAATTCAATTAGTTACTTTTTAGGGAGTAATGCAATATTGTAATCCATTACTTTTAAAAGTAACTTTTCCAAACACTGCTAATTTTATTATTTCCTTAAACATTTTCTTCTTTTGTTTTTTTTATTTCATTTTTATACACAATTACAGGTACAAATGGAACTTAGGACTTTGGGTTAATCATAGCATGATACATATTTCTACTCACGGCTCCAGTTTCATCCCGTAGTGTTGATATTCTCCCACTAAGTAAACTGGGCAGAAAAAAAAACACATTTATAAAGAACTATGCAATGTTCGTAATACAATGACTACGTTTGTTTAATTATTTAACAAGAATGGTTTAGGAAAGCATATTAGAATGATTCTAAAGGATCATGTGACACTGAAGACTGGAGTAATGATGCTGAAAATTCACCTTTGCCATCACAGGAATACTGTAAGAATATTTCACAGTATTACTGTTTTTACTGTATTATTGTGCAAATGATTGCAACCTTGATGATTCTTTCAAAAAATCTTTCCGACCCCAAAGAGAGGTTTAGCAAATACAAAGAGAATATTTGGTGTGATAATTCTGGGAGATCTATTAAAGTGTTTATATAGTGATGCATCAAATTTATATCAAACAGAACTTTTTAGATTGATATAAAAAACTACAACTTTCAGAACTCATTAAAAGTGTAGGGGGAAAAAACAACAACAACAAGGCTATGGTGCTGCTTCAAACATTATCTTACCTTGAGAAGAAAGAGTCAGGAATCCACGTCAGAGTCTGCCTTGATGTGCTAAATCTGAAAGAAAGCATGGAGATAAGATTTATGGTGCAATCACCTCTTATTTCTTTTTCACTTCATGAGAATGATCTAATATTCAGTCTACAGTTATTGTTGCAAAAGTAAAACAAATAAAAATGAATAGGGGTCTCTTAAAACAGTACTAAGCATTATTAGTACTGCATATTATTTTTCCAAAGCACGATTTCACATAGTATTCGTATGGTTTTTCGGGGGGAATTGTGACATCTTCAAGGATATGTTTTTTCTTTTGTTAAAAGTTTTTTTTTTTTTTTTTTCATTAATTATGATGGTGTTAGGGTTTGGGGATATATCATGTTTCATGATGCTGTTTAGGACATGTAGAAACTGGGGATGAAATAAGGAACTGAATAGTCTTGGTCCCGTTATGTAACGTAATAATAATATTCATAATCCTGTTCAAAACGTTCAAAATCATGTGCTTTGTAGTGCAAGACACGATTGTTACCGTTACATATTAACATCATCAAAGTCAGAAGCCGCCGTACAGCATTTCATCTCAAATAAACTTGTTTTGTCTCCGAGTTTAGCCTATGTAAAGAAGCCATGACGTCAGCGTACCTCATTCCTCCGACATTCAGCTGGATGATGTCACCCATTCCAGATGTTGAACTGTTCCCAATTCCAGCCATCCTCTAATTCCGTACGGTTAGCGAGGAGGAATGCACGCAATCTGATGATCCAGTTTGTGCATCGATCCAGCTGGAGTCCTCAAGATTCTCCTTATTCTTCCTCACGACTCAGCGAACCCATAAATTATGCGTCACAAGAACGACGTATGAGATGGAGCTGTTCGTACACGGTGTTCTCCATATTCAGAGCTTTAATAAACAACTCAAAACATGGGCTTCAATTATCAAAGGCCCTTTTCTGTAGCCTATGGGACTTGGGATTGCTACATTCAGTGTTGTGGGCGCCATAGAGCGATGCTAGAACGCTGTGGACTCATCAGAGCGTCGGCCAATGGGATAGCGTCATTCCTGACACAGGACGCAGACCCCGCCCAGTGTTTTGGGAGTGTATCTTGAGGAAAGCTCGACTTCTCACAGCATTAGTCTTAAAGGCGTACTCACTATTTTTTATTGCTAAGTTTTTACAAATGAAGAAATTAACAGCACTTTTATAAAAACATAATAAAAAAGACATTTACATCACAATACACTCTACACGTAACGCTATCTTCTAGATAAAACGGCTTTATTTTACAGGGAGCGGGCCCCCTCATGAGTCCCGCGAACTTTACAAAACCAGCTGTGTCCGGCAGATGGCCACTAATAAATATGTTTTCTTAATGATTTCAGCCAGTGCTCACTGCGCTTTACAAAGCATAAACAACATGTCTGCCCTACTGAGGCGCATGTAAAATAAAACAGATGACTGGAGTCTTCATCTCATGTGAGTGAACATGAAACAGTTTGCATTAAAGTAGCCTATTAATTA
Source organism: Chanodichthys erythropterus (assembly GCF_024489055.1). Classification (NCBI taxonomy): domain Eukaryota; kingdom Metazoa; phylum Chordata; class Actinopteri; order Cypriniformes; family Xenocyprididae; genus Chanodichthys; species Chanodichthys erythropterus. The sequence continues at coordinate 25,343,166 of NC_090238.1, forward strand.
TTTCTTCATGGGTAGATCTTCTTTGTTGAGGAACAAATTGATGTGAGTAATTGCAATGCACTACAAATGAAGTATGCTACATAGTGTGCACTACATAGTGTGCAGTGGTGTTCTGAAATGAGGAGGCACTTTTTTTAATGAATCAATGTAAATTCATGTGCATTACTCTTAAAGTTGACACATCTTCCTTGTTAAATGAACATCACTTTACAGTACATCAAAAAAGAAAAAGAGAAACCAAATACAATTCTATTTTGTAATTTTACATTAATAATGTAATGTTTATCAAAACAAAGTCAATCTCATCAAGTTAGTGTTTTAAGCATTTCTACATTCATTCCAAAATAATAACTAAAGGCAATAATAATTTGAACAATATATTTTATTTGTGTATTGCGTTTTTTCTTTTTAATTGTCAACCTTATGGGATCAGATTCCCGCCAATAGTATTGCGGTCACGGATCAAAAAATAATACCACATGTATAACACATGTAAAAATATATAGCACAAACTTAAAAAAATAATGCAAAATGATCGGAATGGCAAAGAACATGGTCACGGATCAAAATATAATAAGCGTAAAACGAAAAATCAAAAGCACATTTAAAAAAATAACAAGCATGAATCAAAACTTTAAACACATTAAAAATGATATTGCACAAATCTTAAACTTGTGTTTATGCGTTCTTAAAAGTTGTTTTCTTTGCTTTTATTACTCTTTTCTTTCTGCTCTCTTTACATTTTCTGCTTATATTTTACTCTTTTGTGCGCTTGTGCAGTTTTTCTCTTTGCTCTTCTTTCTACGTTCTGCTCTTGCTTTTCCAAATGTTGCAGTTCGAGTTTCATGTAAATTAGGCTGGGCTTAAGCGCCACCATTGGTCCACTAGTTCTAGATTGACAGCTCCTCCTCTAGCCAATCAATCGAAGGGAGGGAGATGACATCACTTCAATGCGACTCATGGCTACTGATGCTCACACTCATACAGGAGAAGATAACAGTTTAATCTGAAACTTTACAAGGACTTTCAATCTGTAAAGTTATCTGAACTATGGACAAATAATTCCTCTTTTTGAGATACTCTTTTTATTGTGCAGTCTACTTATGATTGTTAATCTTTATGTTCATAATATATGGTATTTGGTGTTAAAATATTACTTGGCTCATGGTGCTAATATGCTAAGGCTACTGTAGCTAATATATTTCTTAATTGTTGTTAAACGATCATAGGTAAATTAATTCTAATGGTGCGTTCAAGTCTTCCTGGGAAGTTCGTATTTACGAGGTGGGAAATCGTGTGTACGACGGTAGGTGCGTTCAAGTCACTTTCGTCGGAGTATGATGGCGGTGTGCCTTCTCTAAATTAATTACACAAAATAACAACACTTCTGCTTCTAGAAAATGTAGAGCAAATAATGTACATTAGTTGTATGTTGCTTTTTTATGTTTTTTAATTAATGTATGAAGCTGTTGTAAACTTTATTGTTGCATATTACATTTTTATATTGTGATGCTATTGTATTTTTTGCTGGGAATCAGCTTACTTTGTTGTAAATAGAAAAGCCTGACAATTCAATGCTAAATACCTGTAATATTGTGGTATTTCGCCATGTTTCTGACTGACACGCCCCCAACTCGTACAGATCGGAGCTTAAAGAAAATTACGAGCTTCCCACTGGTATTTACGACATTGTGGTGGCATTCATGTCAGTTCTGCTCGTAAATACGATCTTTCCGACATGACTTGAACGCACCATAAGACTGAATGTATCATCTCTGCATTGACTACGATAGTGTTACAGAGAAGATAGTTACAGAAACCAGGTGGATTTGATATGCAGTGATTTATTCACACATTTATTGTGTTTAATTACATAACTACATAATTGCACAATACTATAAGATTAATGTTTTAAATAAAAACAAAATTACAGATACAGATATGTAGGTGGCGGAGAGTTCATTCAAACTTCTCGTTCAAATCAGGAATTCATTAATGAAACACTGCTGTGTTGCTCAGAGACGAGCGAAGCTGTTCTGCTGTGACTTTGTTTGATACTCCTTTCATTAAAATAGTGCAAAAACACATTCAAAATTAACTTATAGCTATATTGATTTATACAACAGCTCAATCAACATTTGCAATTGCTCTAATATTGGGGAAAACACTGATGTGAAGGCTATTGCTTAACTTTATAATTTTATAATCTCAGTGTTAAAATGTGATCAAATTCATAAACCAACACCCGTGTCAATGACATACTGTACATGGAAGACAAAATCTATAAATCTGTTTACAGGAAAACAATACATGACAAAATATGCACAGTTTACTATTACGAGCAACACACAATGATCTAAACCAGTGGTTCCCAAACTTTTCAGAGTACCCCCTGAGACACTTACCATCCTTCTGCGTACCCCCTCTCTTCCACTTAGATTGTAAATTTTCCATTAAGGGACAATATTTGCCCCCTAAATTGACTTTCTAGTGCAGTTTTTGATCTTTATGAATACCTTTACAACAATAATAATGTTTTAAATTAAAAAATGTTCAATAGAGAAATATGCAATGCTAAAAACGTGAAAAGTGATTATTTTAAACACTAAAACCGCCAGTAGATGGCGGTAAGCCACTGTCTTAATGCCTGAGTCATCGAGTCATTCATTCAAAGAAGCAAGTGGCTGTATTTATGAATGAATCATGACTTTCACGAACAATTCATTCAAAGTTGCAGATTCGTTCTCGAAGCACTGCTGTGTTGTAATCCTGCTGTTGTTTTCGTTGCAAAATAGAGCAAATACTGACAATACTGTGAAGAATAACACTTCATATTACCCCTTTGTTTGTTGAACTGTTGTGTGGATATTTGGATTTGCATTCTTGCTCATATAATATTATCAGCATTAAAAACAAGAACTCACAAAAGGTAGGCTATGTTTTGTATCAAGAGTTTGAATCTTAAATTGATATTTAAGCCCGTTTTGTGCCAGGCTATTGTTCTTCGTGCTAGTAAGTGCTAAATCTGCAGGTACAGAATGGCAGTATGTTGCGCGTTTTGCTCAGGCTGCAGACTCCCCACGCAACCTATACTGGCTATGCACCCATATGTGCGCTGCATGTGGAAATGGACTCTGTCAGATTTGACCGCAAAAGATATGGTATTTTGATTGGATGTCATATGGCATATTGTACCTGTTAGAAAATACATGATCAGTTTTAATGTTATTTTAATGTAGAGAATAATTAAATGAATGGCAAAATTCTGCATTTTGTTCGCGTAACGTTACCCCCTCTGTCACCTCACGTACCCCAGTTTGGGAACTACTGATCTAAACAATTGCCATGGCATATCTTACTTTAAATGTAATTCACAAGCAAATATATAAGCCTAATAAGGTAGGTTTCATATGTTATATTCTCTTGTGCAAAAGACAGGAATAAAAGAGACAACAAGCAAGCATATTATTATTAATATTATTGTATGAATACTAAAAATATCTAACAGTAACATAACAGGTATAGACGAGCCAGGCACACATAAGAGTGATGTTGTGAGGCTGCTGCATGGTGGACGCTGCGTTTCACGGTGCCAAGTCCAGTGATAGGTGCATTAAAGATTAATATAACAATGATAGATCGTCAGACAGGCACAACTGTGACAGGTTGTCGTTAGGATGGTAAATTTAACAATAAAAGATTGTCCAGGTAGAAGTAGCCTATATACCGGTGACAGGTCGAGTTGCAGGTACATATGTATGAAGGTACATATGTACATATGTTATAATGCATATATATACATTATAACAGTGTCCTGCAACAGAAAGAGTTTACCCCAGCTCGGAAATTGCCAGCTGTGATGGTTATCTTCTCCTGTATGAGTGTGAGCATCAGTAGCCATGAGTCGCATTGAAGTGATGTCATCTCCCTCCCTTCGATTGATTGGCTAGAGGAGGAGCTGTCAATCTAGAACTAGTGGACCAATGGTGGCGCTTAAGCCCAGCCTAATTTACATGAAACTCGAACTGCAACATTTGGAAAAGCAAGAGCAGAACGTAGAAAGAAGAGCAAAGAGAAAAACTGCACAAGCGCACAAAAGAGTAAAATATAAGCAGAAAATGTAAAGAGAGCAGAAAGAAAAGAGTAATAAAAGCAAGGAAAACAACTTTTAAGAACGCATAAACACAAGTTTAAGATTTGTGCAATATCATTTTTAATGTGTTTAAAGTTTTGATTCATGCTTGTTATTTTTTTAAATGTGCTTTTGATTTTTCGATTTACGCTTATTATATTTTGATCCGTGACCATGTTCTTTGCCATTCCGATCATTTTGCATTATTTTTTTAAGTTTGTGCTATATATTTTTACATGTGTTTTTAAATTTGTGATTCACGTTTATTATTTTTTGATCCGTGACTGCAATACAATTGGCGGGAATCTGACCCCATACAACCTAGGATATTTTGGATCATCAGTCATGCTCCTTAAACACCGTCTGTCACAGACACGAAGATGTATTTAAATTTCACCAAGCTGATTGCACTAAAAAAAAAACGCAATCATCATGCTTTCAGTCCATTTCAAGTTTGATTTTGACGTGACATAAAGCAGTGATATCTAACCGGGTGATCTGTTTACTTACTCTTCCCGTTGACGCCATTTGTTCATTCAAACTGATGTGCGGAACGTGCACGTCAACAAGAGGCGGGATTTATCGCACAAACCAATCATATCCAATCATAACCAGTTACATCCAATCATAGTGCGATGGACACATTGCCTTCTATCACGTGACTTTCCCCTATTCACTCTCAATTACCCCCCACAAAACCCACCGCACACCAGGGTCTAATGATTTTCTATGGTTTCCTATGAGAGCAAAGGGAGGCATGCCTCCTGCTGAAACTTTACCTGCGGGTGTCGCTGTTGGGCAGTGTTCCTTAAGAAATACGTGTGACTTGCGCTCTTTTTAATGTCATAATTTGTAATATTTGTGTTGTTTTATATGTAATATGGATTTCTATTTTCCTTGCCTACTCGGAGGAAATGCCCCTGCTACAAACCTATCTTTCATATCAAATGCAAAGTGTTTTACAAATTTTGTATGCAATGCAAAACTAGAATGCAACTATTAAAAGCTATTTAGACTTTTTATAGTAAAATAACAGATTTTGCACACACATACAAACGTATTGACTGAAACATTTATTGCAGAAAATGATGTTATTCAGGATTAAGGCATATGTCTTTCCTCATTTTCTTCATAGTTTATCACCCTGGTACAAGAACACTGCATTGACAGTGCAGATGAGCTTTTCTACATGACCTTGTTCAAAAAAGCACTCAACATATCAATGATGTTTGTAGGGAATAATGAAAGGAAACTATTCCTTTGTTGTTTCACAGGTTTCATTAATCCCTTTATGGCATGTATTAATTTCACAACCAAATATCATTATGGATTTACTATTTCCTTTGTATGTTTTATGCTTTAATCCACATCTGTATCTCTGTCACAGCTTTAGATTCTTTATTGTTTGATTGGCTTGAAAAGTCCTAGTTATAAACAGCATTATCATCACAGAAACTTTAAAGCCTGCTAAAGTTTCATTAAGTGGGACATTTCAGTCAGGTTATGAAGGTGATGTGAAAGGTGAAGAGCATGTATATGGTTCAAGTGACTTATCAGGGCTGATGCAAATCAGAGTCTGGCCAAGAACTGCCATAAAATTCAAATTTGGAAGTATCCTAATTACTTTTAGTACACTAGCACACACAAATAACCATGCAAAATTTTTCTGGGAAGCAAGCTGGAGGATAAATAGAAGGAACAAATACTGAGAATGGAATGCATTTACACTTCAGTTGTGAACATAGTTATTAAATAAAAAATAATTTTGTAGTAAACAAAAAAGATGTTAACGTACAAATTAAATAATATGGTCAAATTAAAAGAAAAATAATCCTTTCTTGATACAGAATACTACATGAACGTAACAAAAACTTAATGCAAAAGACATGGTTAAGCCACTGGAGTCTGGTCATATCCAAAGTATTACCTTAACTGCATATAAATAGCAAGAATAGGAAATGTCAAGTGCATGGAGTGTCACTAAGCCACAGTAATATTCTTCTTCAGTTTAAATATAATATAAATGTGTGTTGGTAAGCTGCACTCATTTGAAATTAGCATAGTCAGAGTAGATGTCAACAAAATCTTGCACAACTCTGTAGCAGAAGTCATATTGTTCCTGAGAAGACAAACGAAAATACATTGTATCATAATTCAATATAAATAATATAATACTATTTTCCATATTGTAATTTAATAGTGAAGCCATCAGATTTATAATTTCCATACTGTAATATATTAGTGAAACCAAGAGATCTATATGAATTATGAAAACATTCTTACCACAGTTTGGACCATATGTGGTCTCTGAGTGCGTAAACTCTTCACGGTCTGAAATACATCTAGTAACCCCTCGGCTTTGACCCGCTCTAAGATGTTACTGAGGGCAATGAATGTTCCGGTCCGACCGGCACCAGCACTGATGTCACATAAAATAATAAATACTTTTATGACAGGTTTCACAAACTTATGCAACAGTTTATAACAAAATAAATGTGTGTGTGTGTGTGGTCCTGGTAAACCCAACATTATGGGGACCAAATGTCTCTTAAGGATAGTAATACCAAAAATCTTTGACCTTGTGCGGACATTTTTTTTTCTTTTGGTCTCCATGAGGAAAATAACTTATAAATCATACTAAATTATGTTTTGTTTTTTAATGTAAAACTGCATAAAGTTTTCTGTGAGGGTTGTGTTTAGGGGAAGGGTTAGGGGATAGAATGTACCGTTTGTACAGTATAAAAATCAATATGGCTATAGAAAGTCCCCATAAAACATACAAACCCAAAGTGTGTGTGTGGTGGGGGCATTGTGTGTGAGGGAGATATAGAGAGTGTGTGTACCTGCAATGCACCACTATTGGGTTGTTTCCAGATTGCTGTTGTTGTTTTTGCACTGCAGCAATAATGTCAATCATTCCCTTTCCGTCTGACGGGATTCCAATCTCTGGCCAACCATGGAAGTGGAACTGTCTGACTAGTCGTGTCTGCTTCTCCTGCAAACAGCCCAATTTAGCCGCAACGTGGTCAACAATTTTAGCACAAAAAAGGAATCTCCTAAGTGAAGCGTATGATTGACCATAAAATGGACAAATTCACTGCATGTTTAACTCACTGATGCATATGACAGCAGCATGTCTCGAATGCTGAAAGTCTCACAAAGTGCGTCTCTCTTCAGCTCCAGTACATACTCTCCAAATGAAACGCTGCCCTCTGCTGGCCAGTAACGTACACACTTCTCCTGGAGTGAAAGTAGTTGGAAAGGAAGTGAATACTTGAATACTTCAGACTGGAAGTGTAACTGAACCATTTCTTTATGTTGACTGACATATAAATATAAAAAAGATAAATATAATTATAAACCCAAACTGTACCTGTTCTCTCTCTTTCAGCTCAGTCAGCATGACAATAGAGTGGCACTTCCTTTCCCATACCATGCGCCAGAAGTCTTGCACAGTGTGAGCCAAAGGTGCCTGAGTTGCTATAAAGTAATCCTTTTGCCTATAACCCTGCAACAGTAAAGCATAGTGTTATGGGTACGTTTGCCAGTGCTTTTTAATGATGTTAAATACATTTATTAAAATAAATATACAAAACAAGAATTGAACAAATAGCATGTTAAATGTGTTTTTTTTTTTATTATTATTATTATTATTATTATTCTAGGCCATTATTTGTATGTAGGATGAGATGTGGTCTTACAATAATAATAATAAATATAATTATAAATAAAATTATTATTACTATTATTTAATTCATTACTTGTGCCTGTGTATATGTGTTATTTTACTATTAAAAGTCGCTTTAAATAGATGCACACTAGTTTTGCAGTCCATACCAGATTTGTAACACATACTACTTTGCATTTGATATTGGTAATGCATAATAGGTTTGTAGTGCACATCATGTAATAATAATAATAATAATAATAATAATAATAATAAAAATTATGAAGTATATACTTACATCTATGAAAGATGCATTAATGTAGTCTGTGAATTCTTGCCCCCTTTTCATTGATAATATTACCCTGTTGAAGTCATCTGGCAACAAAAACAGGATAATGATTGAAAGAAAGAAAGAAAGAAAGAAAGAAAGAAAGAAAGAAAGAAAGAAAGAAAAAGAAAGAAAGAAAGAAAGAAAGAAAGAAAGAAAGAAAGAAAGAAAGAAAGAAAGAAAGAAAGAAAGAAAGAAAGAAAGAGCTAAAATGATAAATCTGTATATATTTTCTCACATGGGATGATCTGCAGTACTCTGTTCTTTCTCATGTTGGCAGGCAGATTACCGGTTCTCATGTTCTCCTTCATTATGCGGACATTAGTCAGTTTCTGAGGAGATTCCAAACAAGAACGCACTGTTATGTCAAAGCTATTCACTTTTGTCAATGTTCATAATAACTCATGAGATCTTGCTTAGCAAACCCTTTAACTGATGTGGTTCTTACTCTGAATTCTTCCTCCAGACCCACTCGGTCCATGTGTGTGTGTGTGTTGTGGAGTTTGTGGAGGTGGCCCTCCAAAGAAGCGATGTCTAACTCAGTGTCACCAAACAGGTAATGCTCCAAAAGTGCCTGGTAAATGAAAGAATACTGCATCTGTGGGCGAAAGAGAGAGAAATATCAGTGCCCAATCACTGCTGAAATGATGAGTCAAACACAGCAGAGGGGCTGCGGAAAGATCTTTACGTCTGTTTGAATGAGCTGACAGCGCTGCTTTCTTATTCTGGACACAAAGCCGAACACGTCCACCCTCCCTTCAGCGTGCATCATATCCATCATCGCGTCAATCACAACGAACGTCCCAGTCCTGCCGACCCCAGCACTACACAGAGAGAAAATGAGTCGTGAGATGTAAAGTAGGGCATGAAATGAAGGATAATGAGATAATGTAGTCAAAACTGCAGGGTCTTTTCATTTGTATTAATATCTAATTATCTCAGTTCAATTAAATGTGGAATCAGTTTTAAAATGCTATGAACATTGCAGGTTCTTGCTGTATAGTGAATTAGACCTGAAAAAGTTACAATTTTTCATTTCACTGCAAAAAGGGCCTTTTCACACATTAACCAGTGGGAAAATCTGTTGCTTTGGCTGAGGTGTTAACAATCCCACATGATGGGGCTGTTTAACAGCTGAGCCTCAAGACATCTGTGTTGGTGGTTGTTTCTACATACTTTGCATTTCAGACTGTTTGTTATAGTTGAAATGTTCAGGGTTTCAAATGTGTTTTGGCCAAAAATAAATAGTTGTTTTGATTTGGCAAGAACTTTGGCAGGAGCTGCTGTTTGTGTGTGGTGCTCTGAGGTCTGTTTGTATGAAATCTAGGGTATGTAAAAACATACGTTGACAGACAGGTAAGACATTGTATTTTTTCATTCAGACCGAATATACAGATTGGATGAACATCTTATGGTCCTACGCCTTCCACAGAAGATATATATTTATAAAAATACATTTAGACCTTTTAACATAATGATAATGAGACTTTCAACCAGTATAACAAAAAATGTCTCTGTAGAGAATCACCTATTGCACCTTTAACAGCAGAATTTCTGGTGGAAAAACTACATTACCCATGATTCTGCAAAAAAAGTCCCATGAACGACTGCAAATGATGTATGATGATGATTCTGCTGAAATATGTTTATATACATATATATTCAACAACTTTAAATTAATAATTTTATTTTTAAATGAAATTATAGGTGTGCGTGTTCGACTTAAAGTGGCGTTGCGCCAACTGATTGTGTATGACATCAAAGTACCACAAGAGCGAATAGTGAGCAGACGCTCGGTGTGTTTTCAGTTTTGCCCTCATTAAAGGGTTAGTTCACCCAAAAATGAAAATTCTGTCATTTATTACTCACCGTTCCACACCCGTAAGACCTTCGTTCATCTTCGGAACACAAATTAAGATATTTTAGTTGAAATCCGATGGCTCCGTGAGGCCTCCATAGGGAGCAATGTCACTTCCTCTGTCAAGATCCACAAAGACACTAAAAACATATTTAAATCAGTTCATGGGAGTACAGTGGTTCAATATTAATATTATAAAGCGACAAGAATATTTTTGGAGCGCCAAAAAACAAAATAACAACTTATTTACTGATGGCCGATTTCAAAACACTGCTTCAGGAAGATTTGGAGCACAAATGAATCAGTGTATCGAATCTGCTGTTCGGAACACCAATTTCAGCCGTTGGTGTGAATCTGAATCATGATTCGACACACTGATTAATTTGTGCTCCGATGCTTCATGAAGCAGTGTTTTGAAATCGGCCATCAGTAAATAAGTTGTTATTTTGTTTTGTTTTTTGGCACACCAAAAATATCCTCAACACTTTATAATATTAATATTGAACCACTGTACTCACATGAACCGATTTAAATATGTTTTTAGTACATTAATGGATCTTGAGAGAGGAAGTGTCATTACTCCCTATGGAGGCCTCTCGGAGCCATCAGATTTCAACTAAAATATTTTAATTTGTGTTCCGAAGATTAACAAAGGTTTTACGGGTGTGGAATGGCATAAGGGTAAGTAATAAATGACAGAATTTTCATTTTTGGGTGAACTAACCCTTTAAAGCCATTTAGTTCACCGGCTTATATCTTTGTCTTTTTGTTGGATTTTTAAATACTTTTTTGCTTCAAATCAAATTTTGTAATGTTCTGATTCACATTGCAGCTGGTTGGTTTTGTTCATGGTTTAAAATGCTTTAACAAAGACTTTTTAAAGTCCATATGGGAAAAATAGCACTGAAAAAGTGGGGACTTTTCTTAAGTCTTTAGGCGTATATGTTAAGAATAGCCCAAAGTCTTACCTGCAGTGCACTATGATTGGTCCAGCATGGGCAGGGTTGACAGTCTTGACTTTCTTGAGGAACTTTAGCATGCCAATAGGGGAGAGGGGTACACCAAAATCAGGCCAGCTGGTGAAATGCAGCTGAGTGACCAACCTCGGAGGTCTGCAGCCATCAGCAGCATGCTGCAAAATCACAACAGCTTGCCAGTCAGTTGTGGCCTTACTGATTCCACAAGAGTGATGTGGACTATTTTCTGGACTACTTAATGGCATGTCTAGAGAATTTGTGCACTAGTATATGAGTATATTATACAGAGCATTTGAACAATGATGCTAGATGCTGTAGTGTTTCTGAGGGAAATGGCCACTCACATGCTGCACACAGAACTTCCTGATTGTATAGTCCACCAACACTGTGACATCTTCCATTGCCACCCTCACACAGCCATAGATCCAGCAGCCCTGCTCAGGCCAGTACTGATAGCATTTTTCCTGCATTTCACACATACACATCACAGATTTTAATTTTACTAATACTTTGTTTGATCAAATACTTGATTATTGCAAAATATTGGGCTTGTTTTGAAATTTATAATATATATATATATATATATATATATATATATATATATATATATATATATATATATATATATATATATATATATATATACACACTCTCCATTTATATATATATATTCTCCTTTTTATATGAGTTTTTGAATAAGGCCAAGATCTTCTGTGCTACTTCACATGTTAAACTCTCATAAAGTCTGTCTGGTGTGACTTTGTGATATCTTATCTTACCTCTTTTCTCTCTCTTGTGTTGGTCAACATGACTATAGTGGTAGATTTCTGCTCCCAAACCATTCTCCAGAAATCTCCTACTGTCTCTGGTTTTGGGCCTGAGAATAAGATATTGAAATTCAAAAGGGAGATAAAGCAAAGGTCATTAAATGTGAGAGGGATTACATTTAATTGATTAAATTACCTGGTAATTTTTGGTAATTTACAACTGAGAAGAGGGAAATTGCATACCTTGAGCTGCAATAAATTTGTTTTTTTCTCTGTAGCCCTATAGGAACAGTAAATTAATTAAACATGAGCCTCAAAACAAAAAACTAAAATATTTTAGTATACTGTAGGTCAAGATATAAGGTCATATAGGCATAATAGAAATATTTGATATACTAAAATTAGATCACAGGTGCCAGTAATTGAAATAGGACCTACAATATTATTTCAAAAGCACTGAGAAAGTACTCACATCTATATATGAGGCATTTATGTAATCTGAGCCCATATATCCATCTATATGTGAAAGCAGCACTCTTGAGTGGTCATCTGTGAAGGAAATATACAAAAGTGTTTTATTAAACTCTAGGACCAATATCCTCCATCTAAATCCTAACAGATACTATTGTATTGTGTTGCTATTAAAAATTATACCAGACTTGACACAAAACAAGCTCTTCCACAGTGTTTGAAAAGTTTTCAAGTGTGTCTATGAAAGAGTGAGGAACATTTACAGGGTAGAATATTGGGATATCTGTTCTTTTCTCTGTTCTCCTCTCTGCTTGCCTCTTCAAAGGTACCACAGCCAAAACCGCAAGGCAAAGACTGTAAAAGAGAAGCAGCAGACAAAAAGAAACAATACGTGAGTATAAGGAAACAATATCGAGTGAGAGTTTGTGTGTGTCTAAGATCTTACATTAAATTCCTCTCTGAACAGTTTGCCATCATCTGCCATGCGTAGGCGAAACTCTTCCTCCAGGGAGTCCAGCGGGATGGGGAAATAGCGCTTTGATGGAGAGGGGGATCTGGGGAGGAGCACCACCGTTTGTTCTGACAGAGAGAGAAGAAGAAAAATATACAGTGTCAAAGAGATATATTCTCTTACTGTTACTGTTTTATATCTCTCAAAGCAAACGGCAAGTTCTAAAAATGTTGTTCTAAAAATATAGACTTAATACACAAAGACAGACAAATCAACACTTACCTTGATCTTCCAGAAAACCATTTGGCAACTTCTTGTCAACCGAGGCGACAAGATCCTTCCTTTGCTCTCTAAACCTGAGACATTTTGAAGTAAGACATTTACAGAGAGATAAAACAAAAAATTTTAAATGACTGAAAGTTCACAATACACACCAAAATCTAAAGTTCTTTCTCATGGGAGATTGTTTAGTTCTCTGATTCCTCAGAGCAGCTGAGAGAGAATGACTCACTAACACACCATCACAACTGCTTTCACATTCACTACACATGCAGCTGCTGCTGGAGCAACTCGGCAGGGTCATAAACACACACACACACACACACACACACACACGCACTTAAAAGTTGAAAAGACAGCGCTGAAAAGACAGCGACAACTACAATTAAGCCATGTGTAGGCTGATTCCCTCAAAAAGTGTAAACACTGTATGTACTGGCTGTATGGTTCTATCTTTCAAAACATTGCTCTGTTTGTTTGATCTCAACCAATGATGTGAGTTTGGGGCGGAACTATCTGTTGGACCAACCAGTGGCAGACAGGGGAGGTGTCAGGAAACCTGTGTGAAAATTGGTCATTATTTTTGCAATTCCGTTTAGAGACCCAGAAAGTATACACTTCACTTTTAACAAATAGTGTGAGTTATATCAAATAATAATGTATTATAAATAGTATATTTGAGTATTTCACTTCTAGGAAATGTTACAGGACTAATATGTATTGTACATTTATGCTCTTGGCAAAAGAATCTAACAAAATATTTTAAGATTGAGGGTATTAAAGTATTTGCACAAGTATTATGTAATCAAAAATATAGTGAAATATTATTACAATTTAAAATAACTGCTTTGAATTTTCATATATTTTAAAATTTCCTTTATTCCTGTGATCAATTCTCAGCAGCCATTACTCAAGTCTTCAGTGTCACATGATCCTTCAGAAATAATCCTGCAGATTCATTGCTCAAGAATCATTTCTTATTATCAATGTTGAGAACAATTGTGCTGCTTAATATTTTTGTGGAAACCGTGATGCATTTTTTTCAGAATTCTTTAGTTCAATAGAATACCATATATTGTAAATAGGAATATTTTTTAAAGGTGCCCAAGAATGCTTTTTCACAAGATGTAATATAAGTCTAAGGTGTCTCCTGAATGTGTCTGTGAAGTTTCAACTTAAAATACCCCATAGTTTTTTTTAAATTAATTTTTTTAACTGCCTATTTTGGGGCATCATTAACAATGCACTGATTTACACTCGGCGCCGCCCCCTTAAATCGCGAGCTCCCTGCCACATGAGCTGTCGACTATATTACAGGGCATTTACAAAGTTCACACAGCTAATATAACCCTCAAATGGATCTTTACAAGATGTTCGTCATGCACGCTGTATGCATGCTTCGAATTATGTGAGTAAAGTATTTATTTGGATGTTAAAGTTTTATTCTGAGTGAATTTGAGGCTGTCCTCTGTGGCTAACAGCTAATGCTACACTGCTGGAGAGATTTATAAAGAATTAAGTTGTGTTTATGAATTATACAGACTGGAAGTGTTTAAAAAATGAAAATAGCAATGGCTCTCTTGTCTCCGTGAATACAGTAATAACCGATGGTAACTTTAACCACATTTAACAGTACATTAGCAACATGCTAACAAAACATTTAGAAAGACAATTTACAAATATCAGTAAAAATATCATGCTATCATGGATTATGTTAGTTATTATTGCTCCATCTACCATTTTTCGCTGTTGTTCTTGCTTGCTTACCTAGTCTGTTGATTCAGCTGTGTGTAGCTCCAGAAGTTAACTGGCTGCCGTTGTCTAATGCCTTTCATAATGTTGGGAACATCATGGGCTGGCATTATGCAAATATTGGGGGCGTACACCCCAACTGTTACGTAACAGTCGTGTTATGTTGAGATTCGCCTGTTCTTCGGAGGTCGTTTAAACAAATGAGATTTATATAAGAAGGAGGAAACAATGGGGTTTGAGACTCACTGTATGTCTTTTTCATTTACTGAACTCTTGTTATTCAACTATGCTAAGATAAATTCAATTTTTTAATCTAGGGCACCTTTAACATTATAAATGTCTTTACTGTCACTTTTAAATGGAATTTAATGGGTCCTTGCTTATTAATTTCCTACAAACTTTTGAACAGTAGTGTATACTACAGGATAGATTTGAAACTATGCAATGTAGAGATGTAGAAAAGACAGAGAGGAAATTAATCTTTAAGAGTTATGATTAACATTATATTTAAAAATGGTGAGTTGCTCCACCATTGAGTGTTAAGGATAATGAGATTTTCATGTAGAGAGAACAGGTGCCTACAAACAGGTATTTATGCTAGCTGGTGTGAGAGGTTTAATGAAGGACTTGTAGCAGGGGGTTTTGCTATTGGCAACACTGTAGGCCAGACTACAAAAGACTAGATCTGGGTACAATAGGGGTCAAGAAAAGAGCTGTTCACTCATATATATTTCATTGTATCTATGCACTGTATAATGTATTCAAAAAGAATGTTTTGGGGATGTGTATTTTCTCACCTCAGAATGTAGGCGATGAGAAGAAGAAAGATGACGAGAAGGAGAGAGGTGACAAGGCCTGAGGCTAAGACATGTGAGCCCTGAGGTGCTGGAGACTCTGAACAAAGAGAAAGAAAGACAACTGAGTGAGGTAAGATTCTCCACAGGCTTTATAGAGGAAATCGGCAGACTTGTTTTTTAAGAAGGAAAAGCCACAGAATTCAACAGAATGGATTTAAACTATATAAAATGTGTCAAAAATGCACTCTAATTGGCAGCTGAAATCATCTTCATATTTTAAAATGTGAAAATTTCCAATTCCAAGCATTCCAGTTCTGTGGGTACAGGTTACGAGTGAAACCGTTTTTAAATTATTTTGACTTAAAAAAAAACCAAAAAAAAAACATCTGGAGATGATATACCTGTGGTCAGGTTTCCATGAGAGGAACTGTTTGAAATGATAGCTGCTGAAACTAGAAACAGGACCATCATGGCTACACATAAAGAGAGAAAACAACAAACAATCACATATTTGAGAGTATCCAGATAGCAGATAAAAAAAAAAACTGGCAATTGACTTCAGTTGAAAAGATATATTTTTACTAAGATTACAAAATGTCATTTGAAAATGTACATTTCAGAACAAATGATTTTGAGAGAATTCTGCAGAGCTGAGATAATCTCAAATGTACAAAAAGCTTCACAAGAGATTCAATTAACCTATATTAAAACCATAAATCTTCTTCTCATGCATTCAGTGAGAATCTTCCCTCTACATGAGCAAATCTAAAATTAATTTCAATTAATGGTCCAGAGAGTAATGGCCTCTAGAGATACTGTACCATCTACCGCACACAACCAGCAGCAACTGAGAAACTGAAAGTAGGACAAGGCTTTTTACCCTAGATATGATCACACTTTTATATGCTGTCAAATAGATTAATTGTGATTAATCACATCTAACATAAAAGTTTGCAAATATATATTATACATACATACACACATATATACTGTATGTATGTATATATATATATATATATATATATATATATATATATATATAAATATATATATAAATATATATAAATATATATATATATATATATATATATATATATATATATATATATATATATATATATATATATATATATATATATATATATACAAACTTTTTTGTTAGATGGGATTAATCAATTTGATAGCACTATTAGAAATGCATCTCGCAAATGTTAATTTCTGTAATGTGATGTATATATAGTGGGGTTCAAAAGATAACACTGAAAATATAATTTGTAAAAATGTACAAAAAAATTCATAATGACAAATGAATATGAAATGCTTTAGATTCTGCTCTATTTCTAGGTCACTGATCAAATTTGTGACCATGATCATGTAAACTTAGTATAGGAGGTCAGAAGTTAATTTACACTTTTGGACCCCACTATATTTTTAAAGGTGCCCTAGAACTTTTTTTTAAAAGATGTAATATAAGTCTAAGGTGTCCCCTGAATGTGTCTGTGAAGTTTCAGCTCAAAATACCCCATAGATTTTTTTTTATTCATTTTTTTAACTGCCTATTTTGGGGCATAATTAGAAATGAACCAATTCAGGGTGTGTGGCCCTTTAAATCTGGTGCTCCATGCCCCAAGAGCTCTTAAACAACATAAAAAAAAGTTCAAACAGCTAATATAACCCTCAAAATGGATCTTTACAAAGTGTTCGTCATGCAGCATGTCTAATCGCGTAAGTACAGTGTTTATTTGGTTGTTTACATTGATTCTGAATGAATTTGAGGCTATGCTCCGTGGCTAACGGCTAATGTTGGAGAGATTTATAAAAAATGAAGTTGTGTTTATGAATTATACAGACTGCAAGTGTTTAAAAATGAAAATAGTGACGGCTCTTGTCTCCGTGAATACAGTAATAAACTATGGTAACTTTAACCACATTTAACAGTACATTAGCAACATGCTAACGAAACATTTAGAAAGACAATTTACAAATATCACTAAAAATATCATGTTATCATGAATCATGTCAGTTATTATTGCTCCATCTGCCATTTTTTGCTATTGTCCTTGCTTGCTTACCTAGTCTGATGATTCAGCTGTGCACAGATCCAGACGTTACTGCCTGCCCTTGTCTAATGCCTTTCATAATGTTGGGAACATGGGCTGGCATATGCAAATATTGGGGGCGTTCATATTAATGATCCCGACTGTTACGTAACAGTCAGTGTTATGTTGAGATTCGCCTGTTCTTCGGAGGTCTTTTAAACAAATAAGATTTATATAAGAAGGAGGAAACAATGGAGTTTGAGACTCACTGTATGTCATTTCCATGTACTGAACTCTTGTTATTCAACTATGCCGAGGTAAATTCAATTTTTGAATCTAGGGCACCTTTAAATGTATATTCCCAAATGAATAAGACAAATAAAATTGTCTCAGAATAATATTTGAAATATGTGTGATAAATATGTGTGATTAGATTTTTTCCCCCACTTTTAAGGGGGTAGAGATAAAACAACTCTGCATTTATAGATGTCCAGCCTGTGAGAAATCACTCCAGACAGCAAACCTGTCACATAACCTGTATGCCTGATCCCCTGTGACATTTTCAGAGAGATTTCAGATATTAATCCTTTCAGAAGCTGGAGTAGAAAATCTACCTGCCACCAAACATCTATAAACTCTGTCTATAGAGATTAGACAAGACGAGATGAAGGATTAATGCAGCCTTACACAAAAGTGTACTCACAAATGTGAAATATGTCTCACACCAAGGCAATGTCTCAGTCCATAGCTTTCAAGAGAGGAGACATTAATTATTATGATACTTTTCCAGAAGGTCTCCAGGAGTCATGATATCTGAGAGGGCACTTCTGTCCTTCAATAATGTATGAGTTCAGGTTTTTTCATTGTTCTCTCTGGGTGGACTATCCTTAGATAGCCACTGCCTGCAAAGAACAAGACATAAGGTTACATTAGAAATGGGGAATTGTCCTCATAAAATGTGTACAACATGCAGAGGAAGTTGTGCATGGAGGGAGAGAGAAATCAAAAGATCTACTTTAAATCTGCCCTCTAGCATTGTGTCAGTTGATTTGTCACACCGAAATCCCTTTGAGAAGATCTGCTTCTACTAAAAACAATGTTTTTGTAGTCAATCATGGAAAACCTTATCCATACCTTTATCATTTACCTTTAGAATATTATTCCTAGTCTAATGTATTGCTTTTAACCAGTGATGCTGTAACTCCAGTCATGCAGCAGCTGTAAATAACCATTTCATACATATTCAAACCACACAAAACCTCAAGGATGAGAAGGGGCCCACCCATAAGAATTTTAGCAACAACACTGGTGATAATATACTGTGTAAAACTGGGTCAGTCACTGTTGGTCATCTCAGGACCCTGACCAGATCACATGAAAGCAAATCAAATCAGGAATGTTGTCAGTCAAAACCAAGTGACGGTTACTAAGGGTCTAGCTTCACTAAAAGCCAACGTTATTTTTACATGTACCATTATTGTGACTCATGACAGTGTCTAGCCATTCATTACATGCGAACGTTAAATTAAGGTTAATTTAGTATATGTCTAATTACAGTCAATACTTTATCTTATCCATTAAAGGTGCAAAAGAGGATGTTTTTTTTTTATATGTTTTTGCAATATTACTTGAAACTGTCTTTACTAACTGATAAAAAACTATTTGTTAGGTGCACTGAAAGGAATAATATTAATATACATCATATGTGCACGAGGTAGGGCCTTAAAAACATCAGGCCCTCTGGCTTCTCAATCACTGCCATGACGTTCCTTGTGAGAGACGAGCGCGCTCCAGTAACTTTCCACACTCCACAGGCGCCGCATGGAATGTTTTTGTCAGATTTTTACTGCATAATCTATTTACTGCAGATTATGAGTTACCTGCGGTGAGTGCAACATAATGAATACACTAACACGACACAGCGAATGCCGGTGGTAAACACTCGTGTTCCAATACTCGTGCACGAGTTTTGGGAGGCGTTCCCTCGAAATGAGCTGTGAAGGAGGGGGGTTGTTCTTACGCATGCGCTCATTTCAAAAACTCACTAACAGTCTTTGGTTTCTCAGTCGACGAAAAGATCCTCTTTAGCACCTTTAAGTATACTTTCACTCATTTATGGATGGCCATGAATTTTAATTCTACAAAAGCAAATGTAAAGTCAGATGGTAAATTTGATTAGAAGGTGAATAAATTGTACTAAATACAATATGTGCATATCACCAAACCTTTATTCATGACATGTAACCATGTACTTTGTTCATTTTTTCATGGTCTTCCTCTAAGAGCTGATTGTGGATTACACTGCTCAGTCAATATAAAGGTTTCCACAACTGAGGTAGTCTGGAAACTGTTGTTAATGTATGAGTCAATGGCCTTCATGACAAATTCTCATGAAAAAAAAATCATGCAGGCAACACCGAATGAAAAAGTGAGTCACCAGAAAGATGAAACAACATACTGACACACTACAAGGAACAAGCAGCATCTCAAGAAGTAAAACCTGATCTGACTGTCAATACAAGCTGTGACCTTGAGAAGTGCATGTTGCTGCACTATGCAGATCTTTCATATGGAAATTGAATGCATTGTTGGTGCAATGTGAGTGAGCCTCTGCTTTTCATTTCTTTATGTATAATATTCATATTTAATAATATACACAGCCGACCGGTGTAACAGCAAAGATAGGTGAATTTTGCCACTAGTGCATGCTGCGAGCGTCCCAAAAATCAATGTGTTAATTTTCATTCATGACATTAATTGTTAAACTCATTGTGCAGAGATTATATGGATTTCCAGTGGAATGAAATAAGTGTAGATCGAAGTAACCATGTTCTTTTTTCCAGACACAGGAAGCAGATGGATGGAGGTGGTAGTGTAGCTGTGCATGGAGAGATGCTTGACCAGCACACAGAAGGCTGACTCTGCACTATGACTGACCTCTATGGCAGAATGCGACTGCCGGTGTTTATTTTCAAGTTTGAGAGAGATGCATTTAATGCAGAACAAATGCAAATGCTCATGCATAGTAAAAAGCCTATTTCATAAGTGATGAGAGCTTCTACTGCTTTTAATTTCTTATGTCCGTTGCATTACCAGCTTCTGACTTATAGTCTATAAATGATGTATCTAAAAAACACTTAACCTTCACAAATGTGTTTCACCCCGTCAGTAACATACAACTCCTAAAACGATATAGACCGAAAATCTGTCATCTTGGCTGAATTTCTAGAAGTAAAATGATTTGTAACAACTTCACATTACTCTCATGCAATCGAATGTCCTATAATTAGATTAGATCAATGAGAGACCTGAAACATAATCACTTCAGTGGAAGAGGTCAAAGGCATTTGTTTCAAAAGATATTGGTCAAAGATATTGTGAATTATCTACTACCTGAGTTACATTATGGAATGATAACAGACAATAATCAGACTCCAGCAAGTCTTTAACATCTGCCATTTCATTTATAATGACCTCTTGGCCTTGGCAGCTACAAGGGTGTTAAACCTGAAGTGTTTACCAACATCTTAAGCTTTCAGATTAGAGTGCTGTGCATAAGTAATTATGAAATTAATCTTTATGTAAATGCATGTTGCTTTAATCCTTCCGGCTGTGCTTTCTCTTTCTCTCTGTATTAGAAACAAGGTCAAATCACACCAATTGTTATATGTATTTCATAACCTTCAAGAAAATGCATCTGTAATCTTTTATTATTTTTTTAGACATTTATATATAGTGATAATAGGATTAAATACACAGTAAGCTATCTATACAATAATTCTGAGTATTAAAACAGCTGTTTATTCTCTGAGGGGGAGAAAGGGGGGAAAGCTTGAAAATATTTAGATAAAAAACAGAAATACAGAAAGTTCTGTGACAAAAGATGTTTGTAAAAAACGTTATCAATGAATAATCCATTCTTTGAAAAACTATTTTTATAGTGGATGTGAGTGGCTCTCAACTGTGATCCAAAAATGGATCACAGGCCTGTTTTGATAGGTAAAATAATAATGATAATAATAAATAATAATTTTAAAAAGTGAGGAGAAAAGCTTACTACATCTTTTGTTGTTGGTATCAAAGGCTGTTAAAACTACTGGAATTGACAAGACATTAGTACATGTTCCTATTCACTTTATGTCATGTTAATAATTTTGCATGACAATATTTTAATGTTTGATTTATTAAAATGTGTAGTACAATTTTGATACTGCTTTAAATGGTTAGTTCACCCAAAAATTACAATATTGTGTCATTAATTACTCACCCTCATGTCGTTCCAAACCCGTTAAGACCTTCGTTCATCTTCAGAACACAAATTAGGATATTTTTGATGAAATCCGAGAGCTCTCTGACTCCCCAATAAATTTAATTACCACTGTCAAGGTCCAGAAATGTACTAAAGGCATTGTTTAAAAAGTGAATGTGACTACAGTGGTTCAACCTTAATTTTATGAAGCGACGAGAATACATTTTGTGCACAAAAACAAAACAAAAAAAAATCAACTTTATTCAACAATCTCTTCTCTTCCTTGTCAGTCTCCTTACGCAGTTGACGCAGTAAACACAGTGCAGGCTTCCATGTTTACGTCAGAACACTGGCTCGGAATTGGCCAAAGCTGTACACGTGAGCAGCACAACGCATTAAAGTCGTTATTTTTGTTTTGTTTTTGCACCCAAAAAGTATTCTTGTCGCTTCATAATATTGAGGTTGAACCACTAGTCATGTTGACTATTTCAAAGGTGCCCTAGAACTTTTTTTTAAAAAGATGTAATATAAGTCTAAGGTGTCCCCTGAATGTGTCTGTGAAGTTTCAGCTCAAAATACCCTATAGATTTTTTTTTTTATTCATTTTTTTAACTGCCTATTTTGGGGCATAATTAGAAATGAGCCGATTCAGGGTGTGTGGCCCTTTAAATCTGGTGCTCCACGCCCCAAGAGCTCGCGCTTGCCTTAAACAACATAAAAAAAGTTCAAACAGCTAATATAACCCCCAAATTGGATCTTTTCAAAGTGTTCGTCATGCAGCATGTCTAATCGTGTAAGTACAGTGTTTATTTGGTTGTTTGCATTTGATTCTGAATGAGTTTGAGGCTATGATCCATGGCTAACGGCTAATGCTACACTGTTGGAGAGATTTATAAAGAATGAAGTTTTGTTTATGAATTATACAGACTGCAAGTGTTTAAAAATGAAAATAGCGACGGCTCTTGTCTCCGTGAATACAGTAAGAAACGATGGTAACTTTAACCACATTTAACAGTACATTAGCAACATGCTAACGAAACATTTAGAAAGACAGTTTACAAATATCACTAAAAATATCACGTTATCATGAATCATGTCAGTTATTATTGCTCCATCTGCCATTTTTTGCTATGGTTCTTGCTTGCTTACCTAGTCTGTTGATTCAGCTGTGCACAGATCCAGACGTTCTGCCCTTGTCTAATGCCTTTCATAATGTTGGGAACATGGGCTGGCATATGCAAATATTGGGGGCGTACACCCCGACTGTTATGTAACAGTCGGTGTTATGTTGAGATTCGCCTGTTCTTTGAAGGTCTTTTAAACAAATGAGATTTATATAAGAAGGAGGAAACAATGGAGTTTGAGACTCACTGTATGTCATTTCCATGTACTGAACTCTTGTTAACTATGCCGAGGTAAATTCAATTTTTGAATCTAGGGCACCTTTAACGACGTCTTTAGTATCTTTCTGGACCTTGACAGTGGTAATTAAATTGCTGTCTATTGAGGGGTCAGAGAGCTCTCGGATTTCAACAAAATGTCTTAATTTGTGTTCCGAAGATGAAAGAAGGTCTTACAGGTTTGGAACGACATGAGTGTGAGTAATTATTGAGAGAATTTTCATTTTCGGGTGAACTAACCCTTTAACACACCTGCCTGCAATTTTAACAGCAAACTAAGCGTACAGTATAAAAACAGTGTTTTACCCCTGTACAGCTATTTCTATTTGACCTAACTCTTAATGATTACTTTTGGTGGTGTATCCTAATGGATACTGGTTGATCAAGTCATATATTTGTGACTTGATTCATTTAATTTACATTTAAGATAATTTACATGTTTCCCAAACATCTTTTACAATGGCTCTAAACATTTGTAGCAACTGGATCAAGAATGAAGTGGAGTATGCCAATACCAATAGCATCACTTGACAGCATCACTCTCACCCTCAGGGCAAAATCTATCAGCCTCTTTTTTCAAACCTCACATCCACACAAACAGGCTCATGACAATTCCCTTATGCAACTTTTTATGTTCCATTAATATATGCATAAAGGAATAACCCCAATAGAAGAGACAAAAAGTTCAGGCAGCTGTTTTTATCCATATATTAGTGTAAAGGATGCTGATCCAATAATACAATAACACTAGAGAGAGCGCTGATATTCTCTCTCCCTGTTTAACCCTTAAAAGGATAGGAACATAAAATTAATTGAATTGAAAATTAAACAGAATTAGTTTACTGATAATTTCCAGCACATTAAAACTCTGTTTTATGCGGTTCTTCAAAATTGTTTTTATTTTCATTTCATTTTTATTTTAACTTCTCTTTTAATTTGATAACAAAACAAAAAAAATACATTTTGTAAAGATATCAAGATTCTGCCATGTTATTTTTAGATCAAGATGATTTTTATAGCATATAGCCTATATTATAGCATATAGCATATTTTAGTCTCCTGACCCAAGAATTTGCATGGACCCCTGCCAGGGACCCCCAACACTATCCGTACACTGTATCCATTTAAGGGTTAATCTCTGTCTGTGTGTGAGCTGCCAACAACATTTTTGAACATCATAGGCGTGTGCAACATTTTTGGGCATCATAGGTTGCGGTACAAGGCAGCTGAAAAAATCGTGTCTAGACAGGCAGCATACTAGGTTTGAAACACAACCCACTGACTCCTGTTCCTCATGAACAAATCTGAAATGACTAAATCTGAGGTAATTGCCTGCAGAGTAAACACGCAAAACGTGATCATAAAACCTCGTCTTTACACGTTATGCGAGTAAACGACAAAATGGGCGACGCTGAGAGAATGAATTATTTTGAACTCATCAGCAGCACGGACGTGACCGAGGCCGTTTTAAAACATGTTTCATTTTACCATATAGATTGCCTATAACTAATGCACGCTTTACCGTCGAGCGAAGAAAAGCTACGCAAACGACAAATGACTTAAAACCATCTATTTTGAAAAGTAATAACTGCAATATTACCAGTAAGATGTCCAGGTCCATGTAAAGTCCCGGTAAAATCCAGTGCTCAGTGTTGATGGTTATTGAGGATGCTGTGCAGAATGGTGTCTGTCTGTGGTCCCTCCTCTACGAGCGCCGGTGCCCTGTGATGATGATGCGCCGCCGGTGCGTCACCCTCATTTATGTTAAAAAAAATCTATCTACATGTAGTACTTTCTAGAGTAGACACTGAACATTGCAAATAATATCATTATTTTTGCAGCTAAATATTTGGTTTAAAAGAAAAAGTCGAATACTGTAATAAAAGAAATAGATAGCTAATGGATGTCAGATTTGTTAAAAAAAAATAAAAAATTCAGGAAGTAAAATTTAGTTGAAGAAAAAATATTTTTGAGCATAAACAATATTCATTTAAAAAGTTACATCACATTTTTTCCATCACTTGGATGAAGGCAAAGTAAATGAGTACACCCCATTTGAAAAGTAACATTTTAAACAATATCTCAATGAACACAAAAAAAATCTCCAAAATGTTGACAAGACTAAGTTTAATATAACATATGTTTAACTTATAACATGAAAGTAAGGTTAATAATATAACTTGTAGAACAAAATTTTCAGTTTTACTCAAAATAGGGTGATGCAAAAATGAGTACACCCCACTGAAAGTCTCTGGAGCAAAGCTAAATTTTAGATCTAACAAGAATTCAACCACAGGTGAGTCTAATTATTCATTCCACAGGTGTCCAGCAGACTGTTGACTATAAAAGGGTGTTAAAACTCCTTCCCATTTCATGCTGTCAGCAATGGCACCACATGGAAGAGAAATGTCACAAGACCTGAGAAAGAAAATAATTTCTTTACCAGAAAGGTGAAGGCTACATGAAGATCAGCAAAGCTTTACTTATCAGTGAGAATAGCAAAAGTGGTACAAAAATTTAAAAAAAGATGAATCTGCAACCATCTCGCAGAGACGTCCAGGTCGTCCACGGAAGTTAACACCTCAACAGGAGCGTCTTCTGATGGGAAGGGTTGAAGAAAATCGGCATGCAAGTTCACTGCAGTTATCTAAAGAAGTAGAAAACCAAACTGGGGTGACTATTTCCCGTGACACAATACGGCGTACAATGCAGAGGAATGGCATGCATGGGTGCCGTCCACGAAAGAAGCCTCTCCTAAAGCCCAGGCACAAAAAAGCCAACCTAGAGTTTGCCAGGGCCCATAATGACAAAGATGAAGATTACTGGGACTCTATACTCTGGAGTGATGAGACCAAGATAAATGTTTTTGGAGCTGATGGCTTCAAAACTGTATGGTGTTGCAAAGGTGAGGAATACAAAGAAAAATGCATGGTGCCTACAGTGAATCATGGTGGTGGCAGTGCCCTTATGTGGGGCTGCATGAGTGCTGCTGGTGTCGGGGAGCTGCATTTCATTGATGGAATCATGAATTCACAGATATACTGCTCTATACTGAAAGAGAAGATGCTACCATCACTTTGTGCCCTTGGTCGTCGTGCACTTTTCCAACATGATAATGATCCTAAACACACATCTAAGGCCACTGTTGTATTACTGAAGAAGAACAGGGTGAAAGTGATTCAGTGGCTCCTGATCTGAACCCAATCAAACACCTATGGGGAATTCTGTTGAACATCACTCTCCATCCAGCATCCAGTCTCTAAAAGAGTTCATTCTTGAAGAAAGAAAAAAGATAGATGTTGCAAAATGTCGCCAGCTTGTTCATTCCATGCCTAGAAGTGTCACAGACACGTCAGGTTCCACCTCACTCCCTTACCCGCGCACTCAATCACCGGAATTCTAATCACCGCCACCTGCAGCTCATCACCACAGTCATCAGCCTCACTATAAGAACCCCACACTCACACACACACATTGTCCGGTCTCGTTCGTGATACACCTCGTTGTTCACCTACCTCAAGGACTCTCAAAACGATACTTACCTGTCTACATCATCTCCTTCGTCTCCATTGTCTCCAGTACTCCTCGTGTCCCTACCTGCTTGTGTGTGTGAGTGTTCCAGTCACCCATCTCCAGCGTCTCCTTCCACCATCACCTGCAATACAAAGAATAAGGACAGTATTACCTCTCTTTCACCTCCAAGACCCTCATATTCACCAGTCACTTACCTGTTTGCTCTGCTGATTGTCTCAATAAACAACCCAACTGCTTTTATCTCTGCTTCCGGTGTCTCTGTTGTAACAGAAGACCGGACCTTAACAGCCATACATCAGCATGAGCTACCATGACCCATTTCAAGAGCTCGTGGACGCTTTGCGACGAGCACTCACCCTCAACCACAGTCACCGTCGCCAGGACCCCTCACCGCTGCCACTTCCGCATCCACTGTCACCGCTGCTTCACCTGTTTACACCGCCAGTCCCATGGCCAAACCAGCGCCCTACTCAGGATCGGCGGAGGATTGCAGCGGATTCCTTCTTCAGTGCGAGTTGGTCCTGGAGATGCAGCCGCACCCTCTATCCCACCGAAACGGCGAAGATAGCGTTCATAATCTCCCAACTGCAAGGTAAGGCCCTTCAATGGGCGGATTCCCTCTGGACTCAAAAAGGCTCAGTCGTTAAATCCTATCCAGCGTTCGTCTCCCACTTCAGAGAAGTCTTCGGAAGACCTTTGGCTGACTCTTCTACTGGTGAGAAACTGTACAATTTAAAACAAGGAAACCAGACTGTTAACGATTATGCCTTGCAGTTCAGAACGCTCGCCGCAACCAGCGGCTGGAATGAACAAGCCCTCATCACCACCTTTCGACAAGGTTTGGAGCCTAATGTGCGGTTGCATCTCGCTGCATACGAGGACTCCATGGGACTCGAACAATTCATCCAACTCGCCATCCGTGTGGGTTCTCGTATGCAGTCGTGTCTCCTTGAGCACCAGGGCCAACCACTGACCACCACCCTCCTCCGTCGGTCCGAACCCGTCAGCTCTCCAGAACCAGCCACCGAACCCATGCAAGTGGATAACTCACGTTTGTCTCCAGCAGAAAGGCGGAGAAGGCTGACCCTGAATCTTTGCTTGTACTGTGGATCCCCTGGGCATGTCATCTCCACATGCCCAACCCGTCCTCCTCGACCTGTGGTGAGTGCTATCATTCCTTCAATCCAAAAGATGAAACCACTCACTACTATCGTAAACCTTACTGCTGCTAATGCTTCCGTTCCAGTGGTGGCGCTCCTCGATTCAGGGTCAGCAGGAAACTTCATCTCCGGCGCCCTCTGTCGACACCTCGGGCTCAAGACCTCGCCTTCTCCGGTTAACTACCAGGTCCACTCCATCACGGGCAAACCCCTAAGCCGAAAGATGGTTCGTCGCGTCACTGGTCCTCTTCTACTGCAAGTGGGTATCTTCCACTCTGAGACCATCCATCTGCTGGTTCTGGAGGAATCCACCGCTGACGTGGTTCTAGGGCGCCCGTGGTTGGAACTCCACAATCCCACCATCTCCTGGCGCACGGGCGAAGTCCTGAAGTGGGGCGACCACTGCTTCTCCAGCTGTTTCCCAGAACTTCCTGTTCCAAGATCTCCTCTCTCCAAGAATATCTCCGTGAACGCTACCTCCATCGAAAGTCCTGTGGAAAAACGCTCCGTCGATGTTCCACCCGACTACGCCCCCTTCAGTGACGTCTTCTGCCCGCAACGCGCCTCCAAGCTTCCTCCACACCGGCCATGGGACTGCGCCATCGATCTGTTACCGGGTGAGCCAGTGCCTAGGGGACGCATTTACCCCCTATCAGTACCGGAGGAGAAGGCCATGGAGGAATATATTAAAGAGGCCCTTAACCAAGGATACATCCGCCCGTCTACTTCCCCTGCTGCTTCAAGCTTCTTCTTCGTGGCCAAGAAGGACGGAGGCTTGCGGCCCTGTATCGATTATCGCTCATTAAACAAGATTACCGTGAAGTTCAGGTATCCACTTCCCCTCGTCCCAGCGGCCCTGGAACATCTCCGCGGTGCCACTGTGTTCACCAAGCTGGACCTCCGCAGCGCGTATAACCTCATCCGGATACGCGAGGGGGACGAGTGGAAGACCGCCTTCGTCACGCCCACCGGCCACTATGAATATCTTGTGATGCCGTATGGCCTGGTCAACGCCCCCTCCGTATTCCAGGATTTCATCCATGAGGTGCTCCGGGAGTTCCTCCACAAGTTCGTTCTGGTGTATATTGATGACATCCTCATCTACTCCCGGAGCTTGGCCGAACATCGCCACCACGTTGCGGAGGTCCTCAAGCGCTTACGGCAGTTCCAACTCTTTCTAAAAGCAGAGAAGTGTTCCTTCCATCAGTCCTCTGTCCACTTCCTGGGATATGTGATTGACCACAGTGGCATCAGGATGGACGAGGGGAAGGTGTCCGCCATCCAGAACTGGCCAACTCCCACTACCATTAAAGAACTCCAACGTTTCCTCGGCTTCTCCAATTTCTACCGTCGCTTCATAAAGAACTACAGCACCATCGTCAGCCCACTCACCAACCTGCTCCGTAAACAGCCCAAGTCTCTGTCCTGGTCCCAACCTGCCACAGAAGCTTTTGAGACCCTCAAGAAAGCCTTCACCACCGCTCCCCTCCTCGTCCACCCCAATCCAGAATTACCATTCGTCGTGGAGGTGGACGCCTCCACCACCGGAGTGGGAGCGGTCCTCTCACAGCAGCAGGGGAATCCAAGTAGGCTCCATCCATGCGCCTTCTTCTCCCGCAAGCTCAACCCGGCGGAGGTAAACTACGACATTGGGGACCGTGAACTCCTGGCTGTCAAGCTCGCCCTTGAGGAGTGGAGGCATTGGTTGGAGGGAGCTAACCACCCTTTCCAAGTTCTTACTGACCATAAAAACCTTGAGTATCTGAAAGCTGCCAAACGACTCAACCCACGTCAAGCCAGATGGGCAATGTTCTTCTCAAGATTTAATTTCACCATCTCATACCGCCCTGGATCAAAGAACCTCAAGGCCGATGCTCTCTCACGTCTCCACGCTCCCGAGGAGAAGAACGATGACCCTGAAACTATCCTGCCCGAGTCTCTCTTCATGAGCCCCATCGAATGGTCGGAAGAGACCTTACCCTCCACCAATGCCTCCTCACGCACTCCGCCGGGTTGTCCCCCAGGCTTGCGTTACATCACCAGGACACGACGCACTCCACTCCTGCACTCCGTACACTCTTCACTTGGCACTGGTCACCCGGGGGTCAATGAGACCCTCTCGCTGCTCAAACAGCGCTTCTGGTGGCCAAACATGGCCAGCGACGTCAGAAGGTACGTGCAGGGCTGCAGGGAGTGCGCCATCTCCAAGAGCCCACGCCATCTTCCAACCGGCAAGCTCAATCCTCTGCCCGTTCCTGAGAGACCCTGGTCACACCTGGGAGTAGACTTCATTACCGACCTCCCAGAATCTGATGGTCACACCTGTATTCTAGTAGTCGTAGACCGTTTCTCCAAAGCCTGCCGTCTGATCCCCCTGGAAGGTCTACCCACTGCCATGGCCACAGCAGAATTAATGTTCAACCATGTCTTCCGTCATTATGGAATCCCCGAAGACATAGTCTCTGATAGAGGACCCCAATTCATCTCTCGAGTCTGGAAGGCGTTCTTCTCCCTCCTGGGTGTGACCGTCAGCCTATCGTCTGGATACCATCCTCAGTCGAACGGGCAGACGGAACGGAAGATCCAGGAGATTGGGCGCTTCCTGCGTACCTTCTGTCATGGCCACCAGGACTCCTGGAACCAGTACCTGGGCTGGGCCGAGTACGCCCAGAACTCCCTCCGTCAAGCTACAACAGGATTAACACCTTTTCAATGCGTGCTCGGCTTCCAGCCCCCACTGTTCCCCTGGGACGGGGAACCCTCCAACGTGCCAGCGGTCGACTACTGGTTCCGGGAGAGCGAGAGGGTATGGGACTCAGCTCATCACCAACTGCAGAGAGCCCTGCGCAGGCGCAGGATGACAGCCGACCTTCGGCGCTCCCACGCTCCTAACTACCAACCGGGGCAGAAGGTCTGGCTGTCCACCAGAGACATCAGGATGCGCCTGCCCTGCAAGAAGCTGAGTCCCCGCTTCATTGGCCCATTCACCATCCTCCGACAGATCAACCCCGTCACCTACCGGTTACAACTTCCTGCACAATATAAAAGAATTCATCCAACCTTCCATGTGTCACTCCTAAAACCTCACCACCCTTCTGTTCTTCCTTCCACAGAACCTGACGTGGCAGCCGTCGAGCCCCCCCTTCCACTCATCCTGGACGATGGAACTGCCTACGAGGTTCGAGAGATCCTGGACTCCCGGCGCCGTGGTGGTCTGTTAGAATATCTGGTGGATTGGGAAGGCTACGGTCCCGAAGAACGCTCATGGGTCCCTAAGAATGATATCCTTGATCCTACTCTGTTACAGACTTTCCACACCAACCACCCGGACAGACCTGCCCCACGACCTCGAGGACGACCACCACGACGTCGGGGTCCTCGGCCCTCAGGAGCGGGCCGTGGGAGGGGGGGTACTGTCACAGACACGTCAGGTTCCACCTCACTCCCTTACCCGCGCACTCAATCACCGGAATTCTAATCACCGCCACCTGCAGCTCATCACCACAGTCATCAGCCTCACTATAAGAACCCCACACTCACACACACACATTGTCCGGTCTCGTTCGTGATACACCTCGTTGTTCACCTACCTCAAGGACTCTCAAAACGATACTTACCTGTCTACATCATCTCCTTCGTCTCCATTGTCTCCAGTACTCCTCGTGTCCCTACCTGCTTGTGTGTGTGAGTGTTCCAGTCACCCATCTCCAGCGTCTCCTTCCACCATCACCTGCAATACAAAGAATAAGGACAGTATTACCTCTCTTTCACCTCCAAGACCCTCATATTCACCAGTCACTTACCTGTTTGCTCTGCTGATTGTCTCAATAAACAACCCAACTGCTTTTATCTCTGCTTCCGGTGTCTCTGTTGTAACAAGAAGATTTGGTGCTGTCATTAAAAATCATGAAGGCCATACAAAGTACTAGATGTAGTAGTTTTTGTTGTGGGGTGTACTCATTTTCGCATCACCCTTATTTGAGTAAAACTGAAAAATGTGTTATCCAAGTTATATTATTAACCTTACTTTCATGTTATAAGTTAAACAGTTATAAGTTATTATTAATATTTTGGAAATTGTTTTTGTGTTTACTGAGATATTGTTTAAAATGTTACTTTTCAAAGGGGGTGTACTCATTTACGCTGAGCACTGTATAATAGTTGGAGTGATGGATGGATGTGAATGTGAATGCATGACATTATCCAGTGTGGCATTTTATTTTGGTAAAGATCCATGAATTCAATAATATATCGATAATCATTCATATTCATTTTTATTAAGCCTAGCATGCATGTAACAACATTATGATGGCAGATAATCATGTTGTGACTAAACACTGATTGGAAAAATCATTGATCCTGTCCTGTTGTGTCTGTGCCAACATGCTGTGTTCTGTGTATTATTATAATGCTGACGGGTCCATCCATCAGACATTTTGGTGAAGAGTTTGAAGAAACTCTTCAGAGGCTGACTATTTGTTAGGCTATACTATAGTATGTAATTTTGTTTCATTTTAGATCCAACACTGTCTGGTATGTCTTTTTCTATGGCCTATTAAATCTGAGTGCATATCATCAAAGCTAATGAAATATAGACTGTCCGTTCTGCTCTGCTGATGCCCCTTGTAATGGTGGTTCATTGACAAGCGCTGTCATTCCATATACTGACGATATCATTAGTCCTATTTCATTAGCTGTGCATAATTTCCATCTCATTTTATAGAAATGAGAATTGTATGTTGCTTTCAAACCATTTTAAGTTAAAATATTTTTGGTTAATAAATCATAAGAATATTTCAATTTGGACAGCATTTATTGATTTAATGTAAATCATTCCAAGAGAGAAGAGAATTTGTTATTAAACTTCTTCCATTAAGCAAACAACAGACATTTGTTAAACACAAGCACAATAAACCTATTAAAAATATTCAAAAGACTTAAAAAAAATAAGTCTAAAACAAATGATAACATAGGCCTAAATTAAACTGAATCATTTTGGAATTGTAGCCAAGTATTTTAGAGCGCTTTAAGACATTCAGCTACTTTAAGGATTAAATACAATTTTCATTTTTAAAAGCATTTCTTAAAAGCCACAACACTTGGGAGCAATTTTCGAAATCTTCATTTATTTGTAGCCTAAATAAAAACTTATCACGAGAATAGAGGAATTTAAGCGATGTGAGTTTCACTTCCGCTGCTGTAGGTGTCGCTGGCGTCACAATTCTGTTTTAACCCAAAACATAACGAAGAAGACACGCGAGCTGTCAACAAGAGCTATCTGTGAAAGCAGCAGAAATGTCAACAGATCGCCCTCATCCAAACTATAAAAACGTTTACGGTTCAGGATTAATGTGAGCTTTTCCCGGTGGTAAGTTTTGTAGAAACTGAAAAGCTCACGTAGTTTACTGCATAGAGCACGCTAACTAGAAAACCTTCTCACGTTGTACAGCTAATTGTAAACGACTGTTTTTGTGTGTGTGTGTGTGTGTGTGTGTGTTATTAGTCTTTGATATTTATTCAAACTAGTGCATAGGCCACAGATAAAACAGCTGGACGCTTACGGTTCTGCATGACCGTGTTTAACTCGATGAAGCCTCAATAATGTTGTAAAATAGGTAAAGATGCTCTTTTGTGTTGTGTATTTGAGGCGTGGATAGAATGGTTATTGGCTTGTGGGTGTGTCCACTATTTAGTTCACTATACAGATGTTTGGATGCGTGTAATACTTACTGCACCAGTCACGTGTTGTGTTAGATGAATGACTAGCCGTGTTTCTGATTGTCCCCGTGATTGAAATAAACAATAAATGTATAAAGCTGCACAGTAACTTCTTTATTATCATCAGCAAGGCATACACTTTTTATAATCTTGTTCTTGGAAATGTCTGGCCTTTTTTGCACAGATTTCAGCTGCAGTGGGAGCACAGATCCACAGGGTGATCATGGCCACCCATCCAGCACCGCTGCCCTTGAGGGAGTTCTGCCCACTCTACTACCTTCTTAATGCCATCCCTGCTAAAGTCCAGAAAGGTTTCCGTTCGGTACTGGTCTACCTGACTGCGCTGGACAGCAACAATGATTATATAGCCATTGGCAGCAGCATTGGCATGCTGTACCTTTACTGTAGGAGAGTGAGCCAGATGAACAAATACAATTTAGAGGTAGGTCCACTTAGTGCTTCCTCTCTTTTCTGCAGCACTCACAGTTGGTCTGGTCTGGTTAGGAACTGTTTTCTGTATCTTATGTTTTAATAGGGCAAATGTGAGGCCATTACTGCCGTGAAGTTGCTAAGTTGTTTCGATGATCTTGTGGCTGTTGGAACGGCATCAGGCCGGGTTGCTTTCTTTCAGCTTGTGTCACCATTGCCTGGCAGAAATAAACAGGTACAGTTTAATCTCTGATTACAGCTTTCAGGTAGCAAGGATTTAATTAAATTAGCAATTATTTACAGTGCCCTCCACAAATATTGGCACACTTAGTAAATATGAGCAAAGGCAGCTGTGAAAATAAATCTGCATCGTTTATCCTTTTGATCTTTAATTTAAAAAAATCACAAAATTCTAACCTTTCATTGAAGTAATACAATTGAAAGTGGGGGGAAACTCACATTATGAAATAAATGTTTTTCTCCAATACATGTTGGCCACAATTATTGGCACCCCTAGAAATTCTTATAAAATATCTCTGAAGTATATTCCCACTCATATTTACATTTTTTAGCACACCAGGGTGACTAGGAGCATAAAATTGTCCAGCCAT
Organism: Chanodichthys erythropterus; assembly: GCF_024489055.1. Classification (NCBI taxonomy): domain Eukaryota; kingdom Metazoa; phylum Chordata; class Actinopteri; order Cypriniformes; family Xenocyprididae; genus Chanodichthys; species Chanodichthys erythropterus. The sequence goes on from NC_090238.1 coordinate 25,377,785, forward strand.
GACTTCCTGTTCCACAGGAATATAAACATGAGGAAACACAAAGGCCAAATTCCGTTAATCATTCATCACAATGAGTAAAACCAAAGAATATAGTTCTGATGTGCAGCAAAAGATTGTTGAGCGTCACAAAATAGAAAATGGCTATAAGAAAAAATCTAAAGCTTTGAAAATCCCCATTTTCACCATCAGGGCAGTAATTAAGAAGTTCTTATCAACTAAAGATGTTACAAATTTGCCTGGAAGAGGAGGTGTGTCTAAATCGTTCTAATGCACGGTGAGGAGGAAAGTTTAAATGGAAAAAGACTCTCCAAGGATCACAGCTGGGAAATTGCAGAGATTAGTTGAGTCTTCAGTCTCAGAAAGCATAAAAATTTTTATTAAACAGCACCTAAAAAAAATCCTCCTCGCTCATCCAGAAACAATTTCCAGCATCTCCAGTTGTCAGACACAACTGGAACTTCAAACGGGACTGGCTTCTATGGTCAGATGAAACTAAAAAAAGAGCTTTTTGGCAGCAAACCCACCAGATGGGTTTGGTGCACACATGGGTAAAAAAGTACCACATTCCCACGGTTAAATATACTGCTGGATCTTTAATGTTGTGGGCCTATTTTTCTGCTGGAGGTCCTGGACATCTTGTTCAGATATATGGCATCATGTATTCTATCAAATACCAACAGATAAAAAATAAAAACCTGATCGCTTCTGCTAGAAATCCAACAATGGGCCGTGGTTGGATCTTCCATCAGGACAATGATCCAAAACAAACATCAAAACCAACACAAAAATGTGTCACTGAGCACAAAATGAAGCTTCTGCCATGGCCATCCCAGTCCCCTGACCTGAACCCTAAAGTAAATGAGTGGAGTGAACTGAAGAGAAGAAGCACCAACATGGAGCTGGAATCTGAAGGATCTGGAGAGATTCTGCATGAAGGAATGGTCTCTGATCTCTTGTCAGGTGTTCTCCAATATTATCAGCTATTATAGAAGAAGACTCAGAGCTGTTATCTTGGGAAAAGGAGGTTGCAGTAATTGGGTTCCAATAATTGTGGCCAACGTGAACTAGAGAAAAACATTTATTTCATAATGTGAGTTTCCCCCCACTTTCAATTTTTTTACTTCAATGATAAGTTAGAATTTTGTGAATTTGAATGAAAGATCAAAAGGATAAACAATGCAGATTTATTTTCACAGCCACCCTTGCTCATATATTTGTGGAGGGTACTGTATAATATTTTAATTTTTTTTGGTTATTGTTGCTGTTCTTTTCACGGATTGACTATTTAATATAGCATTTTACTTTTCATATTTTATGTAATATTTGTAATATTATTACATAATAATATTATTTTAAGTCTGTTTAAAGTAGCTGTTTTTTTGTCCCCACAAGTAAAAAGTATAAACACTGATGATTATGATGATTTTTGATGAATGAATCTTAGTAAATGAGCCATGGTGTCACATTTTTTGTAATCTTGTTGCAGCTGAGAAGGTTTGATGTGGTGGGCTTGCACAAAAGCACAATTACTGCATTAGCCTGGAGTGCTAATGGCATGAAGCTCTTCTCTGGTGATGATAAAGGGAAGGTGGTCTACTCTGCTGTGGACTTGGACCAAGTAAGCTTTTAATAAGTAGTCAGTTGAGTCAATTTTAGATATTCACTGTTACATGGACAATATAGTTTTAAATAGGGCTGGGCGATATATCGCATGCGATTGTCACGCGCATTTCGTCAGTAAAGCCGGTTCCCTGATTGCCGCTAAATCGCCATCACCTGCTTTCAAATGGAGCGGCATTTAATAGACAGAGCCGTAGTTCACTGACAAGCCACGCAATATCACGTTTTTATCGCAGATGAATCGCCTTCGATAATGAACGCGATATTGCGATAGTTTTAAAGAAATCTGCCAGTCTGAAATCTATTTGTTTTACTGTCTAATAGCTGGATTTGTGTGTGTGCGCATTGTTCTTTTAGGGAGTGTGTAATCCAGTGGTCCTCTTCGAAGAGCCTTCAGCAATAGTTCAGTTGGAATATAGTCAGAAAGTACTTCTGGTTTCATCCTATCAGCGCTCAGTGCTCTTCTACACGCAAGAGCAGTTGCATCAGCAGCTGGGCACTAAACCACGTAAAAGGTACAACATCCTTAATCCATCTTCACCTGAAAGTGCTCTATCATTATCAGGGTTGCACCACCACTCTGAGTTTATGCTCAATTCTTAATATCTGGCTTTTTTTTTTTTCAGCAATGGCAAGTTTGGCGCTTGCTTTCAGCCAGCTCTTTGCAAGCAGAGCGATCTGGTGGTTTATGCAGCCAGGCCAGGGTTGCGTCTCTGGAGGACGGATGTGCGAGGACGTGTTGGGGAGACCCATGTCCTAAAGCCCCTTTTTAATCAGGATGTACCTCAGTTTGAGCTGTTCCCACGTTCAGGCTCTAACGGTGGCTACAGACCTTCAGAAAGACAGTTGGGAATGGTCAGCTGCTTCCTGAAGGAGGGCTGGGTCCTCAGCTGGAATGAATATAGTGTTTATGTTGTTGACTGTACCAATCAGGTATAAATGCACACTTTAGATTAAATTATATCAATAATTGAAATGTTGCTAATGCAAACATAATTTGTACTGTTGTTTTTCACTTATTTCATTTGTTAATTAAGGTCATCATTGGAGGATTGGAAAGCAGTGGAGATATAGTGTCTGTGTCATGCACTGAGAATGAAATCTTCATTCTGAAAGGAGATCGGGACATTTTGCGGATCTCAAATTGCCCTGAGGGACTGGTTTCTAACTGTGAGTTGCAGTACTGATGCCATAATGGCAGTTTTAGTCATGCACTTTGCTCTATCAGCAGTACTCAGATATTAAGGGATAGGAAAAAGCCTCTTTTGCCCTTGGCACTCTGATAATTGAATTGTTTTTATCCTTCAAAGAGTCGACTGGTATGAATAGTAGCTTCATGAGTTGTGGTTGTTGTGTATAACAAAAAGATGATATTTAAGTTCGGTAACACTTTATTTTACAGTGTCATTGTTACACATCTTACATGTAGTTAGTTACTGTAGTAATAACTAGAAATTATGCATAATTAAATGCAGTTAACCCTAAACCAAATCTATAGTAAGTAGAAGTACATGCAGTTAATAATTATTACTCAGTACTTAAATGTATAATTACATTGTAATACTGACACCTTAAAATAAAGTGTAACCTTAAGTCCTTGGCAGATACGCCACCATTCAATATTTGGGGGTCAGTAATGTTTTATGTTTTTGAAACTCTCTAACGTTAACCGAGATTGCATTTATTTGATCATTACAGTAAAAGCAGTACTATTGTGAAATAGTATTACAATTTTAAAATAACTGTTTTCTATTTGTCATAGAAAAATATGCCATTTCTCTCTCTATGTATTAAGTATGTCAGGTGGTTTTCGTGTGAGTTTCCTTAAAGGGATAGTTCACCCAAAAATGAAAATTCTGTCATCATTTACTCACCCTCAAGTTGTTCCTAACCTGTATGAATTTCTTTCTTCTGCTGAACTCAAAAGAAGATATTTTGAAGAATGTTGCTAACCCACATTCTTCAAAATATATTCTTTTGGTGACAAAAGTTTTATTTTTGGGTGAACTATCCCTGTCCTATAGCCACGTTTGCTGAAATAAACCATTTGTCCCAGTTATTTTTTTACATACCTGTTGCTGTCTGCGTTTCCATCATGGTCTAAAGTACCGTGAAGATTAATCCGGTGATGTAGGACTGTGCACAACTTTCCAGTTTCCGCTGGATTTCATCCTCAGCATATAAGCTTAATAAAGTCTGAAACTCATAGTCGGTCCATCAGCCGTAGTTTTTAAACTCCATTGTTGATTCGAATAGCAAACAACTCTTACTGCATGCACTGCAACAGACTTTTAAAAATAGTAGTTGAAATAAAATGCTGCGTGGAGTCAACCAATCAAAATGCTGCGTGAACTCAACCAATCAACATGTTCAGTGCCCAAGTCCCGCCCCTGAAAAGTACTACCTCGTGAGCAGGGAATTTCTGAGGGGGTATTTTTTTACTCAGAACTTAATTTAGACCCTGGTCCCTGTGGTCGAAACACACCAAGTAGTCCCTATTTCGTGGGGAAAGTTCCTGCGGTGGAAATGCGGCTTATGAAAATTTTACAATACGTTTGACAAACAGAATGTGTTAAACTGTTTTTTTTTTTTTTTTTTTTTTTTTTTTTTTTAATAAAATATTTAATTCACAAGCATTGTCCATAATGCTTTTGGGGCCACTCTCTTACATATCTTTGTTTTTTTTTTTTCTCCCCTCAGTATTAGACCACCGTTTTACATCTCCTCTTTCCACACCCACCATTTTGCTCCCTCCTAATGGTGCCGTGGAAACCGCTCAGCCAATAAGGACCATGCCCATCATTACAGAGCCGCAGACTCAAGCTAGTCCCAGCTCAGAGGAGGTACATGATGGGGTTGAGGAGTCAGAGGAGGTGCAGGAGGAGCAGCATCTTGAGTTATTTAGTCATGCAGTCGAGGCTCTGGAGGTGGCAGAGGACTTGGAGCAGCAGCGGGCCAGTGTGGGTACAGTGGAGTCCCGCAGCCGCAGCAGCTCCATCACCTCATGGGAGAGCGCACAGGGCATGTTCACCGCCACAGAGGCTTCCACCTCAGAGCTCTCCTCCAGCAGATACAGCACCATCACTCAAGAAGACTTCCAACAGGAGCTGGTGGTCAAGGCCATCAAGCTGAAGAAGAAAGGCAAGAGGAGACGGCAAGGTAAGAGGATTAGTATCACATGATGTGGTGTGATTTGATGTATGAATTTGTTTATTTCTACTCCATATATTCTTGTATAACTGTAGATAGTGGGAATCGTGTCAACGAGCGCAACAGCTGGTCTGAGAGCATTTTCAGCCAGGACGGTGCAGGCAGTGATGTTCTAAACACACCCATGAGCGAGCCTCCTTCTGACCACACCAGCATCCTGTTCAGCAGCCTCGACCTGCACAGCACCGGCTCACCCGACCAGGACGGTTCCGTATGTGGAGAATCCCACAATACCAATGCCTTTCCCATTCAGAGCCCATCAGAACCATTACAAAGTCAAGAGACTTGTCAGGATCCAGTTAGCCGAACAGCAGAGACTTTGCCGCCTTGCCCTACATCACTGTCACTAAAAGACATGGAGTGTCAGGTTTGCAGTGAAAATGTGTTTGCAGAAAACAACCAAACTGCAGCTACTCCTGATGTGGACATGCTGCTGGAATGTACCTTCTCGTACATGCAGGCATCTGATGAGCAGGACATCATGAAGGAATATGTGAAGCAGGGCAAAGACACCCTGGAGGATTCAGAACAACAGTTTAAAAATAGTTTACATGGGGACTTTAATTTGGACTTATCTTATGATCCCATTAGACCACTGGGTTACTCCCCGGAACCTGAACCAACGCCATCTAGTGACGAGGAGGACATCTATGCACACGGCGTGCCATCCAGTGCTAGTCTGGGGGATGGATTAAACGCTCTGAGTCTGCAGAGCTCATCTGCTAAGCAGAAAGAGGATGAAGAGATGCAGCTTCTCAAAGCTGACCAGGTTATAGAGCTAACCAACTAATAGATCTGTTTCATATCAGAAGTTACTTATTTAATTTATATCTGTGTAATAAACGCTACCGTTCTAAAGTTTGTGGTTGGTAAGATTTTTTAAAAATGATTCTGAAAGACGTCTTTTATGCTCACCAAGACTGCATTTATGTGATCAAAAGCAAAGTAATAACAGTAATACTATTAGTTTAAAGTACAATTTAAAGTTAAGTTTAATTTTATTATATATTTTAAAATTTAATTTATTCCTGTGATGGCAAAGCTGAATTTTCAGCAGCCATTACTCCAGTCTTCAGTGTCACATGATTCTTTATAAATCTAACACATTGATTTGGTGCTCAATAAAACATTTATTATTATTATTATCTATGTTGAAAAAGTTGTGCTACTTAATGTTTTTGTGGAAACTGTGATAATTTTTTTCAGGATTTTGTTGATGAGTACAAGGTTCATAAGAACAGCATTCATTTGAAATGGAAATCTTTTGCAACATTAAATGTCTGCTGTCACTTTTGATCAGTTGAATACATCCTTGCTAAATAAAAGTATTAATTTCTGTATTTAAAAAAAAATCTTTCTGATCCCAAACTTTTGAATAGTAATGTTATTTATTTATTTATTTATTTTTGTGAGAATCACCATATTAAATTAAACTGATGTCATGTGTTCTGTTATCTGTTTTAATCCCTTTCTGTATGTATTTCTCTTTGTTTGAAGTTGGCTGAAAGTTGGATGGGCTACAGTGGGCCTGGCTATGGCATCCTCAGTCTAGTAGTGACGGACAGGTTTATCTGGTGTCTGGACTTCAAAGGAAGCCTTTTCTGTAGTGGTCTTCCTGACGGTGGCTTGAGCTGGCAGAAGTTTGAAGAAAATGTCCATCAGGTGGCTCTGTCCCCATCAGGTAAGGGACATAGATTCGGTTTGTTATTAAAGGGATAGTTCACCCAAAAATGAAAATTGTCATCATTTACTCAAGTTGTTTCAAACCTGTATGAATTTATTTCTTCTGCTGAACACAAAAGAAGATATTTTGAAGAATGTCAATTAATGGGCCCCATTGACTTCCATAGTTTTTTTTTTCCCCATACTATTGAAGTCAATGGGGCCCATTAATTGACATTCTTCAAAATATCTTCTTTTGTGTTCAGCAGAAGAAATAAATTCATACAGGTTTGGAACAACTTGAGGGTGAGTAAATGATGACAGAATTTTCATTTTTGGGTGAACTATCCCGTTAAATAAGCATACACCTATTTAAGCAAATATTAGTTGATGGTGTTCTGCACTAAGCCTAGTCCTGGAAAAAAAAACAGCATTCCAGTAATCCAGCATTGTTCTTAATCATAAATGCACACTACCATTCAAAGATTTAGGATCAGTAAGATTTTATACAGCAAGGATGCATTCATTGATCTAAAGTGACCTTAATGTATAATGTTAAAATATTCTGATCTTTTGAACTTTCTATTCATCAAAGAATCATGAGAGGGAAAAAAATAAAAAAAATAAATAAATATATATATAATATATATATATAATATATATATATAATATATATATATAATTTTTTTTTTTTTTTTTTTTTTTTATTATTATTATTATTTTTTTATAAAGAAGACGAACCTTCTTTTAAAAACATTAAAAATCTTAGTGGTTCCGAACTTTTGTACTGTACTGTATATATCACTTTTTCCACAAAACTATTAAGCGGCACAATTGTTTTCGTTATTGTTAAAAATAAGAAAGGTTTCAGAAAGGCAACAAATAAGCATATTACACTAGCAAAGGTTGTCGCCCTACAAGTGCAGTTTGCATTATACTGTGCATACTGTGCATTATACAGTGTTTTCATTTGTAAAATTTCTTTAAAAAACAAGAATGATGGCTCTCTACTCTTTACTACTCACTGCTCTTTCTTGCTGTCTTATTCAGTTTTGTATTATGTTAGGTTTTAAATTTAAGTATAACAATTTTGAAAAGAGTTTGTGTACCTACAGGCCAACTTGCACATGCTTACAGAGTTTTGGTGGCTATTATGAGAAGACCATTCATGACATGTAATTTTAAAGACATAGTCACTGAATGCCAAAGCAATAAGTAATCCACAGTTTAGCCCACATAGACTGCTGCTCACTGTGTAAAGAGTTTAAAAAAATTGATCTAAGTATTGAGAACTGTAAGATTTGTTGGTAGCAAACATGTTAAAATAAAATCCTTTTTATCTATAATTCTAGTTCAGCCTATTTTCAAAAGCTAGTACTTTTTATTTTGTTTTATCTGGCTGATGTGTTTTCTTAGGTTCATTGCTGTGGAAGGTGGAGCAGAAGACCATGACTGCTTATGCTTGCGGGAAAGTCACCATCAAGGGAAAGAGACACTGGTACAAAGCCCTGGATGACACAGCATTTGTGGCACTTAGTGATGACACAGCCTGGATCATTCGCACTAATGGAGACCTGTACCTACAGACAGGTGTGAGAGAATAATAGACACTCACAATAACCTCACATTACAATAACATATTCTGTATAATAACTCTGAAAAGCTTGTAATTGAGTAATCTGAGTCAACCTTTTAATTAATACTACTTGTATAAAAATTGCTCACTGTTGCTGCCGCCAAACAGAATTGCAAAAATGATTACTTTCAAACAGGTTTCCTGAACACCTCCACTGGTTAGATAAACAGATAGTCCCATTCCAAACTCATTAATTAAACCTGGTGGGATGCTCAATTAAACAGAGCAATGTTTTGATAGCTTCACAGAGCCAGTGTGTACACTTCCTGGGGAAATTAACCAGCAAGGCCCTGTCTTAGGCCCTGTTTACACCTGGTATTAAGATGCTTTTTGGTCGACCAGATCACAAGTAGATGACACTTGTCTACTTTCAACCACTTCCAGAGGTAGTCAGAAAAGCATTCAAATGGGTTGGTAGTGTTCGAACAGCTACAAAAGACTGCCTACTGACCTAATGAGTAAACATTATGAAAAGTGCGCTAGCCAGACGGAATTTAAACCGGTGTAAACTGGTATGTGTCTCCCTCATCGTCTTGTGATCCGATCAACCAAAACGCATCTTAATACAAAGTGTAAACAGGGGCTTATAGTCTCTGTATATTCAGCTGGGATAGAAGAAAGTATTTTAACTTCAAAGAAATTACACATATCACCACAGATCACAGAGAACCAAAGACAGAAATCTACTACCAGTTATTTCATTGTTTGGCCACTAGAGAGTGCTGTATGTTCTTGAAAAATGTTTTGTGTTTGGGACATTTCACCCAGAAATAAAACTTCTGTCATTATTTACTCAACTTCATGTTGTTCCAAACTCATGTGACTTTAATTATTCCATGGAATGCAAAAAATGAAACACACTAGTTATTTTTTATTATGCAGTTATAAAAAGATTAAAAAAGTATAAATAAAACCATCATAAAAGTGTTCCATATGACTTTGTGTGTGAAAAAGATTGAATTAACTGGCAAAAATCTGATCTATACAAGAGTTTAATTAAATGGAAAAGAGCAAACACAATTTCTGTGTGTTTTACAAAAGAAAGGAAATGTATGGGTGTGATATCACCAGCACTTTCATTTTTGATTATTCCAAAGACAAAAACAATAGTCAAATCACATATGGTATTTTTGCATTGTTATTCTTGGTGTTTTCTGTTGTCACAGATGTTTTGTTCTAAAGGAATGTAACATTGGGCTGGGCTTTGCTTTAGGATTATGTAATAAAGAAGAGCATAATCAACTAGATGCATTCCAGTTACCTTAAAGTCCTGTTAAAACCTTGTCATTCCTTTATGACCCTTACCAGTCCAGTACTGTGAACATACTACTATAAACACACTAGTAGCAGTTTCTGGTTTCATTGGAAACTTTAACCATGAAAATATGCATAAAACGGCTAGAATTCTACTGTTGCTGTGTCTGTTTCAGGGCTGAGTGTGGACAGGCCATGTGCTCGGTCAGTGAAGGTGGACTGTCCATGCCCCATGGCGCAGATGGCAGCACGGGGCAGTGTGGTGTGGGCACTGAGCGAGCAGAGGGGCGTGTTTTACAGAGAGGGTCTCAGCAGCTACTGTGCGGAGGGAGAACACTGGAAGTATGACACCATCAGGTATGTTTGTCAGCGTGGTTTTCTCTTAGAAGATAGCAAATTCTCTATAGTGAACAGATGAAGCATTGGTTCTCAACTGGTTTTACTTCAGCACCAAGTTGTCTCCTAAAACAGTATCAAAGTTGTATCCACCCTATTTTGCAATGCGGCAGTAAGCTTTTTCTGTGAACAAGCCATAAATAACTAGAACAATAACAAAGTGCAGTAAAAGGTAAAACTATTTGAGCTACAAATGTTTATGATTACAATATTGAAAGTATATGTAAAGTATTTATGTAAAATATATGTATAGTTAGATTACTTTTTTCAATAGGTTAGGCAGATATGTATGTTATACACCTGTGGTCCTGTGAGGCACAATAGTTTCGTTTTCCTTTGTATATCTCCACACATATAGCGGAAAGACAATATACTTCACTTGACTTGTTTTTGTACAGCAGAAATTACTGAAAGTGGATGACACTGGAAGCCTCGGACATTCAAGTTACAAATGGCCAAAATCACTCTTACATTAAAAATTTAAGTGGACAGTGTATTGAATAAGTAAAAAAAAAAGTCCTTAATAACATTGCAATTTAGTTTTTATATATATATATATATATATATATATATATATATATATATATATATATATATATATATATATATATATATATATATATATATATATATTTCATAATTGAATAGAAATTTAATAATATTATTTCAAAGGATTTTTTTCTTTTTTAAATTAAACAGACTTGTTTTAATATATATCATTTATATAATTTAATTGGGTTATATTTCCCTTAACTTAGTTTTGTTCATGGTTTTTAAAGAGGGGGACATTTTGACCATCCCTTTCCTTTGGGTGTGCCAAAATTTTCTTCAGTTAATCAAAGTCAAAACTGAAGTCATTGTATTTGGAAACAAAGATGAAATTCTCGAGGTGAATGCATGAGTCAATGCCTTGACTCAAGGGGTGGAGAAAAAAAAAAATGTCAGGAAGCTTGGTGTGATTTTTGAGTCAGACCTTAGTTTCAGTAGTCATGTCAAAACAATAACTAAATGAGTATACCATCATCGAAAAAATATTGCAAGAAATAGATGTTTTGCTTCCAGTCAAGTTTTTAGTTCCATAGCTGGAACCAGCTTCCAGAAGACATCAGATGATGGTAGCCACATTCAAATCCAGACTCAAACACATCTGTTTGGCTGTGCATTTACTGAATGAGCACTGTGCTACTGTATGTCCGACTGATTGCACTTTATCTCATCTATGTGTCCTCTTTTTATTCTTTTAAACTGTTTTAATGCATTTTAAATCAATTGTCTTTTTATTTGTCATTCTTATTTCCTACACACTTGTGATTTTTTTTTTTTTTTTTTTTTTTTTTTAAATCCTGTTTATGTAAAGCACTTTCAATTACCAAAATGAAATGTGCTATATAAATAAATTTGCCTTGCATTTAAACATTCAGAACATTTCACAATTGACCTGCAACCCATTTTTTGAGGGTGGGTCAAAACTCTGTCATAAAATACTGCAAGCAAGATCTGACCTTATCCATTTTTTGCTGTAGAAATAAATTTAAACATTGAGATATTGTATATGCATGTCCATAGTGAGAGCCAAGGTCTGGAACCCATCTGTATTGCCCTGGGAGAGAATAACACAGTCTGGGCATTGGACACCAGTGGCAGCTTATGGTTCAGAACGGGGGTCACGGCTAAAAAACCCCAGGGTGAAGATGACCACTGGTGGCAGGTACATATATGCACAATATATCCTCTTCTAGAGCTGATGGGAATTTTCTGTCTATATGCTGTGTTTAACGCCCTTTCTGCAGATGAATCACTCGTTTTGTGTAAAAATGCTAATTATTCCAAGAGCTTCAGTTTATTTTTTTAAGCCTTAAGATGTTTCGTCCTGCAAGAAATGTATCAAAATAATGCCTTAAACACTACAAATGTGATCTTCTTTTTCCCCTCATCATCTTTTCATTTAGGTGAGCATCACAGACTATGTGGTGTTTGATCAGGGCAGTCTTTTACAGACTTTGATCCAGGCCACACAGACTGTCGCCACAGCAACCAGAGCTCCAGTAGAGCGGGTGGCTGAACGTCTGCGTGTGGCCTTCCTCTCCCAGCACTCCCAGTGCCAGCCTAGCCTCATCAGTGTCGGCACCAGTGGCGTCTGGATTGCTTCTGGACGCAATGACTTCCACGTTGCCAAGGGCACCCTCATCGGTATGACACAATGAGCATATTCTTAGAAGTGAAATACACTCTCCTATTGACTGAGGAACTTTTGATTGGTACTTGTTTGAAAATGTCAGATTTATTTTATGGTGATGTTCACCTTAATGCAGGAACATTTTGGAAGAGTATTGTACCCAGAGGAACTGCCTCTGCCACGAAATGGGCCTTTGTTTTCTCCTCTGCTGTTCCAGCCAAAGAGGGTATGTAGAAATCCTGTCTTCGCATTCACACCCCTGTAGTATCTGTGTCTGGCAGGAAGCAATGAAATATTATTGTACTTTGACTGCACAATTAAAATCTGTATATTCAAGCATGTTTATTAATCTCGCTGGTGTCTCCACAGGGAGTTTCCTGTGGTTAGGTCAGAGCAGGAAAGATCTGTTCTGTATCTGGGACCAAGATCTCCAGATGCGGCCCTTAACCATACAGTTTCCTCCAGACGTAGAGATGGTGCAGCTCTCTGCCTGTCGTGACGCTCTTTGGGGTTTAGATCACTACGGTCGTGTCCACATCCGCACTTTATCAGCCAGTTGCTTTACAGGAATTCACTGGACATTGTTGGACCTCAGCCAGCTTGGTGAGAGAATTTTCTTTCCATAGACAATAGTTTTATCAGTGGATCACATGTCAGCTGTACATTTAAACTAAATTAAACTCTTGTAATGTGAGAACAGCAATTTCAAAGAAATTGCATGAAGTAAATACATTATATTTTTATATTTACAGATAAAATATTCTATTCATGAAGATATTGTCACAATGCAAAAAAGTATTTCATAACGATGAATTTTCATAATCTATACACTCCCTTTCCATATTTTTATAACAGTAATGTGTCTGGACGTTTTTTATTTATTTATTTATTTATTTTATTTCTATTTAGATCAGTCCAACAAATATGACCATTATTTATTAATAAATATAAATGAGGATGAGATTATTTGAACAAAATGCAGTAAAAACGGTAATGTTGTGAAGTAGTACTACAAATGAAAATAACTGTTTTCTGTTTTAATATATTTTAAAATTAAAATATAAAATTTAAAATGTATTCCTGTGATGGCAAAGCTGAATTACTTCAGTGTCACATGATCCTTCATAAATTGTTTTTATTTTTGTGGAAACCATTATACATTTTTTTCAGTGTTCTGTGGTGAGCAGAAACTTCAAAAGAACAACATTTATTTGAAACAGAAATTTTTAGTAACAAAGTGCAAGGAGATGCGAAAGATGAATCAGTTGGGTAACTCGGTGGTCACGCGCTATCTAAAACACGCTTCTCTGTGTGCGAGGCAGACTGTGCACATAGATAACAGCGTGTGAGTACCATATTGAGTTCTCTTTTGCCTCTTCTTGTACTGGAATGGTTTTAAACCACTTGCATGTGTATATTGGCTAGAGAAAACATGTGCAAATTATAAACTTTCACTCTATGATGGTTAAACTTTGCAGTTAATTTGCAAATCACATGCGTGCCGAACTGTGGGTCCGGTTCTGTACGGATAACGGATCAACTACAGCCCGATTAACCAGTAGGGGTGACGTTTAATTTTCACAAAAATAATGTAACCGCCTTAATATTCCTAAATTATCAATTTTTTTTCTAATTTATTTTGGGGTGAAATTTGACCTGAACATATGGTAGGGTAGGCTACAATGGGGCTAAAGGCGTACCGGGGTAAAAGGCATATTTTACTTTATTCTCCTTTAAACCACTAGATGGCACAAAAATTCAGCTCTGCACTTTTCTTAACAACCTCATTTCGTTTGACTATGCACACAGCAACGTTAATTCTGCACCAATTTTTTTTAAAATGTAGATTTATGTAGCAAATGAGATTTGATAAAATTGACTATATTTTGAGACAAAGATCTTGTTAAGGTTTTTCAGTTTTGTTCAAGGTAATTAAAGCAACAGTTTTACAATAATGGAAGAATATGTAAAGTATGGTATTTGGGGTAAAAGGGGCCCCTGCTGTTGGGGTTAAAGGCAAAATTATTAACATGATAATAAAGAGATGGCTGTCTTTTCCATTTGTTGACACGACATGTTTAGATTCAGATGGTAAACATCATATATTAAGTTGGAGATAATCACCCTAGAGATAATCACCATATTAAAAAATGAAACCAATCTAATTAAAGAAATAGGATATTAATCACATCATATAATATCATATTTATTGTTACTACTGTAAAGCTATATTCAGTTATTATGGGGATAATATCTCTGCCAATGCTTTCAGAATCTTTACTTTTTCAAATAATTTTGTTCCTCTATTTTTAAAATGAACATATTTTCATGACAGTATATTTATTGAACAAAAATAAATTATTTTATTTATCAAAATAAACAGAAATTAATACAAACTTTGCTAAAGTGATTGTTTTAAACAATTATTAACTTGATATTTTTCAAAACAGTACTTTTAGCTAAAGTATTTGTATACTTTATGCATTTTGCCCCACCTTGCCATTTCATACATTTGTAAGATTTTTAAACAAAACAAGCCACTTTTATGATTTATTTTCACACAAAATCTGTTGCTCCATCAGTGTTCAGTCAAAACATCTTTTTCCTGCAAGCAGACACTATGGAAGTAGCGAAAAGCACATTTAGCTTTGTTGTACTCTATAAATCAGATTCACCTGATCAGGTTTTTTTTTTACAATTTTAACTAATTGTAGCTAATTTTACCAACATCTAAACAGAATGCTCACAAAAGGTCTTGGTACATTAAGAGAAATACCACAGTGTTTCTTTCCGCTTGTTTGCATTCCCTCACGTATGCATTAGTTACCACATAGTCGTCCCTATGATGACGTGTTTGACACATGATTTAAATAATTTGCTCAAATGTTGCTGCTCCTCAAGGTCTCAAGCGCTGTTTGCACAGGTCCGGTGTGAGGGAATGACGCATGTTGAGCATACCTTGCTGAGGACCCTCTTCTCTTAGTTCAGATTACCTTGTCTTCTGGCTGTCCACGTGCTCTGCTGCTGACCTACTTCTGTCAAATTCACGTATAACCAGCCCACTCCCACTCCTGCTGAAGCTTTACTCCTAAACACACTTAGCTTTCACTTTCACGGCTTAATTTCCATTTCTTGGAATTGAAGAGCTCTAGCATGTTAAATACCAAGCCATGTTGCTGTTGCTAAGGGTGGTGTCTATATTTTTAATTCAAGCAGGTGGTTCTTGCATAACACGTTTTGTAATAAAGTCTGCAAGCTAAGGTCATGAGAAGAACAGATCAATCATTTAGTATTGAATATTGCAGTGATTAGGCTTTAGGAATGCATTAAACACACATTTTAATCAGTGAATTTGGTAACAAGACACAAGTTCACAATGTCAGACTCGCAAATGCAATCAATGCAGCGTTTCACTGTGAAATGACAATGCTGGCTGATCTAATCTGATTACATCAGACATATTTTAATTACACGGCTTGCACTTCAGTGCAATCAGTGTAAGGCGTGTGTTTATTGAGCAAAAGTGTGTGTGTTTTGTGTGTGTGTTTGTGCTACGATAGGATGGAGACACAAATAGGCAGAGCCATGTGACGGAGCAGCTGTAGCCCTGTCTGTCTCTGGTTGTTTGCGTGTGCGCGGCAATGTGAAAGATGAGTCTAGGGCTAGTCCTGGATGTACAAGCATTTTTAGATCGGGTACAGACTGGGCACATGATGTTTTCTGTGCTTTTAGACTCAGGCCTATGGATTAAAACTCAATGAAGGTTATTATTGGAGTTCAGCTGGTCTAATACATTGTTTTGCTTGATGAAATACTGGTTCTTTAGATTCTAGGTTAGTCTCATGAAGTCCCTTGTCCTGTGGTATTTGTTCTCAATGAGTTGTCTCGTTTCAGGAAAACTCTTAAAATGCCACAGCAGAAAAAACACTAATGGTTTTGAAAAAGGCCGTCCTGTGAACTGAAGCGTCAGCTTTGCTTTATCTAGTTCTGTTGGTAATGAATCAGCACAGTGTGCAAAGAGCTCTTGCGGCCAAAGGCCACGGGTGTGACAACATGTAAGCAGTCTATTGTTTTCATTCATTGTGCTCATCAGGCACCCATAATGTTTTTTGTATTGATTTGGTAGATAAGTGTGGTTCATACTATCTCTAGCCCAGTGAAAGAATGTGAAATGCCACATCAATAGGAGATAAAGTAGATCTCAAGTTATTTTGTTTTCAGTTTTGCATTTGGATGACACTTATATTTAAACAGCTACAATTAAAAAAGTATTCATGTAATTTTACATATAACAAAATTAACAATTAGTTAATTAGTTAGCTATTCCTCTTTTTTCTTTTTTTTTTACCAGAAAGAAAAGTATTGTGTGTGTGTAATATATATATATATATATATATATCAGTACACTATTGTTCAAAAGTTTGGGGTTGGTAAGATATATATATATATATCAGTACACTATTGTTCAAAAGTTTGGGGTTGGTAAGATATATATATATTTTTATATATTTATATATATTTATATATTTATATTTATATTTATTTATTTATTTATTTATTTAAAGAAGTCTCTTATGCTCACCAAGACTGCATTAATAAGTTTACAATTAAAATTTTTTTTGAAATATTATTACAATTTAAAATAATAGTTTTATATTTTCAGGAATCATTCTAATATGCTGATTTGGTGTTTAAGAAATATTTATTTTTATTAAATAATGTTGAAAACTTTTGTGCTATTTAATATTTTTGTGGAAACCTGTTTTTTTTATTTTTTATTTCTTCATTTTGTTTTTTCAGAACAGCGTTTATTTGACATGGAATTTTTTGTAACATTACAAATGTTTTTACTGTCACTTTTGATCAATATAATGCGTCCTTGCTGAATAAGGGCTAATTTTGAAAAATAGTGTAAATTTTACATTTTATAGTGGCTTTTGATCATTTTTACTATCTGTATTCCATAGATAAAGTGCACAGCATAAATGAGTACACCCCCTCTGAAACTTCTGAAAGTCAGCAATTAATCAGTTTCTTAGAAGACATGTTAGGGTTCTTTAGAGATATAATGTTCCAGCAAGTCTGCTTGATCAATTACCAAAGAAGCATGTCAAAATTATTCAGGAAAATATTTTTCTTATCAAGGTGATAAAATGTTGAGTAGCAAAAATGAGTACACCGTCCTAAAAGTTACTAAATAAAACGAAATAAAAATGTTCTGGTGTAAATTTAAGGCAATGTTTGATCAACAGGTAAGTATGTTGAACCAAAACATTTAAAGAGAAGTAATTTCTTGACAGTTAAAAGTGCTATATAGCCCACTGAATCATTCTCAGACTTAATGCTGACTCACTTGGGAGAGAACTGTCAGGAGACGTATTTCTTAGCACAAAAGAGGACAGTGCTACAAGAGGATTACCAAATCATTGTTTTAAGTGTGAAAATATAGCAAAAGTAACACAGAAATTCAAAAACAATGGACTTGTGACAAGGCCCCTGAAATAATTTTTAGTTTTTGTAATTGTTATGGTTCCTGAAACAACTGTCTTTGTAAACATTTGTATACCCTGCAGATTCTGAAATGGTCCTGGGAGGGTAGGGGGTATTTTTGAGCAGATTTGTCTAGTAATGTTCTGTTTGTTTTGTATTGTATTGAGTGCACTGTATCTGTTGTATGTTCTTGGTCCCCCTTGAAAACGAGATGCTGCATCTCAAGGGGCTTTCCTTGAATAAAAATTTCAATAATCAGGCCTTCATTTTAAGCTTTCGTTTAGTGATGAGGGATTCTTTTGCTAGACAGAGAGCAGAAGAAATACCATACGAGTGTCTCAGAGCCAGAAAAGCTATGAAAAGAGAGACCGTTTATCTCACAGAGTAAGATGCAGCCTGCAGAAATGACATGCCTGGTTATTGTTCTCACTGGAACTACCTACAGCCAAAGCGCAATAAAGTCAGTTAGCCATTTCCAAAGCCCATATTTACAAATTATAGATTCTGGGAATCAATACTCTGGTCTCATGAGACCAAATCAATCAATTTGGATCTAATAGCATCCAAAATGTTATGGTGTTGGAGGAGTACAGTGAGAAGTGCCTGCAGTAAAGCGGTAGTAAATCTCTTATATAGGGATGAATGAGTGCTGAAGGTGTGCTGAAGGGAGTTGTGCTTTATCAATGCTGTCATGAATTTCCACACCACTGTGTAATTTAATGCACAAACTTGAAACAGAAGATGTTACCCTTTCCTCATTCCCTGCATTGTTGGGCATTTTTCAACGTGACAATGAGGATGTGCATTCTCTCAAGGTAAAAAAAAAACTCTTGAGCGCCTGTGGGGGATTCTGTAGAGAAGAGTTGAGCAACACTCCCCATTAAAAATCAGGGCATTTAAGGAGCTCATCATCCAGGAGTTAAAGAGGACAGATGTGACAATTTCTCATGAACTTGTACCCTCCTTACCAAGAAGGGTCAGAGCAGTATATTCAAAATTATGAACGGGAATACTAAGTGCTAGAATATTATACATTAAATCTAGGTTGTACTCATTTCTACAATCCTTAATTTAAACAAAATTGGCTAATTTACTTATTTTATGGCTATTAATGACATATATTTCTCAGTTTTTATGTATATGTTTAATACATTTTAGTTTTGCCATCTTTCCATTAATTTTTATTAGATCATAAATGAAATACATCTTTTGTATTTGTTCAGAGGGGGTGTACTCTTATGCTGTGCACTGTTTGTAATCATACAGTGAAATGAATACTGTCATGGAAAGTGTGATGAACGATATAAGCTGTAAAAGAAAGTGAGAATGTGTGCCGGTGTATCACAAGTTATGTTAAGATTTGCTATCTAAGTCCTCAACACAAAGCCCTCATTATGTCCCATGACGTAAATGCCGTGTCAAGGTTTCCCTATCATATCGCAGTGTACAGACAAGACCTCTGTACAGTTCTAGACTCCCTCCTCATTCCTACTGAATATAGGTTGCGCTCTAAAGGGCATTGTTTTCTGGACACAACGTTTTAGTATGGAAAATGACCCTGGATGTCCTTGATATGTACATTAGTGAAATTGTGCTAGATGTGAAGTATGGTTTAGAGCTTAACTCATGCACGCTGCACAAGGTCACAGTCCATTTTGACAGCCTTCAGATGGATTGTGATGGCTGAATATTTCCAGTACAGTCAGGCACTTCAGGAATTTATTGACACATAAAACTTGTATTAAAAAACATGTTATAATTTGCCCATATTTTCTGAACTTTTGGTGTGTAACTCATCCCATGTTGTTTGTGCCACACACATGAATGATCAGTCTCTGAACCTCTCATGTGCCAATCATATTTCATTCAACTATTGTGCTGACATGCAAAATCTCTTTTTTGCTTCTTCATAGGGCACGTCAAGTTTCTCAGTTTGTCTTGTGGCAGTCAGAATGTTTGGGCATGTGATGCTAATGGAATGGTGTATTTTCGGGTTGGAACTCAACCTTTGAACCCCAGCATGATGCTCCCTGCCTGGATCTGCATCGAACCTCCTGAACAGGTAGACAACTATTTGACATGACTGTATTGACTGCAAAATCCCCACTGTAATGTAGACTTATACACAAGCTTACATCTAGATAAAATAGTATATTACTTGAATACACTACCGTTCAAAACGTTTTTTCTAAAGAAATTTAGACTTTTATTCAGCAAAGATGCATTTAATTGATCAAAGGTGACAGTAAAGGCATTTATAATTTTAAAAAAGATTTCAAATTCAAATAATTGCTGTTCTTTTAAACACTCATCAGAGGTTCCTGAAAGAAATGGTTTTCACAAAAATACTAAGCAGCAGAACTGTTTTCATCATTGATAGTGAAAAGAAATGTTTCTTTAGGAGCAATTCGGCATATTAGAATGATTTCTGAAGGATCATGTGACACTGAAGACTGGAGTAATGGCTGCTGAAAATTCAGCTTTGCCATCACAGGAATAAATGAAGAGTTTGGTTCCAAAAGCAATAACTCCATTTTGATTAATTTGAGTAAAAAGGTGTTTTCTTTACCAAGAAAGTGGCAAGATGAAAACCACTATTTTCTGTTTCAAACTTTCAAATAGCATCTTTTGGTTATAAAAAAAATAAAAATTCAAATCTACATTTTGATTTTAAAAAGTTAAAAACGTATTATTTTTTTTCCCAAAATGCAATAAATCCATGACACTTTTTTTTCTAAATGCAATAAATCCATCAATATAAAAGTTATTTTTCAAATGTTTTTCAAAGTTGATTCATATACATGACAGAGTTTAAACTTTGCCAATATTTATCTTATATACAGGCATTTTACTAAAAATACATTCAGCCGTCACTCCCAAAATGAATCTTGTTAATGTTATAAATTATTTGTCATTACCGATTAAAGAGTATCTGGCGCCACCGCACGGTTAAATAAACACATTTGCTGAGTACATTGGTATTAAAAACGGCTTTTAAAAAAAGCCTTCAGTGTTTACAGTGCATGGAATGGAGCGCTGTGATTGGTTGAGCGGATATATCGCGTTCTGCAGAGAAAGGAGACTGGCGTTTGTCGTGTTTTGGAAAGAAAGGGAGAAAACATGACAGAATAACACGACGGATATCACATTTTGCATAAAATTAATAAATGACATTTCAATACCGACCAGATACAATACTGATTTTGGCGAAAACTCAATTTTTTGAAAATGGCGTTTATCACGTTTTGGAACCAAACTCTTCAAATTACATTTTAAAATATATTAAAATCAATAATGTTTTACAGTATTACAGTTTTTACGGTAATTTTGATAAAATAAATGCAGCCTTAATGAGCATAAGAGACTTCTTTCAAAAACATTAAAACATCTTACCAACTCCAAACTTTTAAAAATTAGTGACTAGTATAAAACTAGTATCATAATTAAGTAGTTTCAAGTTGGAAAAAAAGCTCATAAAAAAAATTCTAAATCAATTACATTTACAACTGACCAGTCGAATACTGGTTTCTTGCTTACAGTAAAAATTTTGTTTTTGATGATCAGTTCCTACCATGACCTCAATCAATCAATCAATCAATCAATCAATCAATCAATCAATCAATCAATCAATCAATCAATCAATCAATCAATCAATCAATCAATCAATCAATCAAACATTTATTTATATAGCACAATAAATACAACAGCAGTTGGCCATTGTGCTGTACAAGAGAATAAATGAATAAATATAATAATGCAATAATAAAAGGAGTTTTCATCAGAAACACTCATTTGAAATCTTTAAAAATCAATGTTAAAAATCAAATACAGTCATAAGCCTGTGTGAAAAGGTAGGTTTTCAGCTTAGATTTAAATTCAGACTCTGTGGATACTAGTCTTAAAGATAGAGGAAGACTATTCCACAATTTTGGACCAATAGTAGAAAAAGCACGATCACCCCTCGTCTTGAGTCTAGATCTCGGAACCATTAGCAATCTTTGATTAGATGACCTTAGTGATCTAGCAGAGTTATTTATTTTCAACAGTTCAGAGAGATATTTTGGAGCTGATCCATTTAGGACTTTAAAAACAAAAAGCAAAATTTTAAAATCAATTCTATAACAAACCGGCAGCCAGTGCAACGCTCGTAATATTGGGGAAATATGATTAAATTTCCGTGTTCCAGTCAGCAGCCTGGCTGCTGCATTTTGGACCATCTGGAGATGACTAATATTGTATGGGCCCATACCAATATAAAGAGAATTACAGTAGTCAAGTCTCAATGAAATAAACGAATGGATCACTCTCTCAAACTCTGCAAATGTTAAAAAACTCTTAGCTTTAGATAATAATTGGAAAAAGCTAGATTTGATTACAGCATTAATCTGCTTGTCAAATTTAAGGGCAGAATCAAAAATAACACCCAGGTTTTTCACAGAGTCTTTTACATAAGGGGCCAAATCTCCCAGGTCGCCATCAGAACTTGTTAACACATCTGTAGGCCCGAAGACGATAACCTCAGTTTTGCTCTCATTTAAATGCAAAAAATTAAAAGAGAACCAAGACTTAATATCAGACAAGCATGCTGATAAAGAGCTTAAAGCTTTTTTGTCATTTTTCTTTAAGGGCAGAAAAATTTGGGTGTCATTAGCATAAAAATGAAATGACACCCCATGTTTAGAAAGAACAGTCCCCAGAGGTAGCATATATAAAGAGAACAAAGGACTCCATAATTCAAAGACGATACAGAAGAAGAGAACCCATCAAGACAAACAGAAAACATTCTGGCATTCAAATAGGACTTAAACCAATTTAGAGTGCAACCTTCAATACCCACACATTGTTCAAGTCGTGAGATCAAAATTTTGTGGTCCATAGTGTCGAAGGCAGCACTTAGATCTAAAAGTAAGAGTATCACAGAATCCCCTGAGTCAACAGACAACAAAATATCATTAAAGACTTTTAGTAAAGCTGACTCAGTACTGTGATGTTTTCTAAACCCAGATTGGAATTCTTCAAACACACTATTTAAATCCAAATGACTCTGCAGTTGTTCCAGAACCACTGTCTCTAAAATTGTAGAAATAAAGGATAATTTGGAAATAGGTCTATAATTTGATAGAATGGTAGGGTTTAAGCAAGGGTTTAACAGTTGCATGTTTTAGGTATGTAGGAACAACACCTGTTAAAAGAGACTTATTTATTATAGCTAAAATACTAGGCCCAACAAAATCAAAGACCTGCAGCAAAAAATGGGTCGGAAGAATGTCATGTAGACATGTGGTAGGATTAAGCTGCCTAATAATATCTTTAAGTGAATTAAAAGAGACTGTGAGGTATTATTTAGCCTTTGGAATATACCTTATCATTATTTCCCCAGCCTCATGCCGTTTTTTTTATTCTCATGTTCTCTTTGAGCAGCCTGCTGGGCTTCATCTGGTGAAAATTCATACTAGTCCTAATGACCGCATGCTGTGGGCACTGGACAACAGAGGCAATGTGCACGTGCGCAGCGGCATCACTGAGGAGATGCCTGTTGGGACTGCATGGGAGCACATTCCTGGTATGCCTTCAAAGACATCCCACCTCTCCCGGAAGTTCCGGGAGTCTCCCACATATTGATGGTGACTCCTTGATGCCCGCAAATTATATATAATGTCCTGGAAATTGAATGAGTGAGAGAGAAGGCCTGTTTCCACCTGTATTAAGAAGCATTTTCGGTGATCCAATCCTTTTAGTATTTTTAATTGGATTCCTTTTATCCAATTTAGTCTTTTTAATAAAAACGTATTTAAAACCATAAATAAGTTTTTGTATGGTGGGATGTTTGCCTTCATTACATAATCTCATTCACTGTTTTTATTATTCTCGTATTGAGACTGTCAACCTGATTCAGAATTCAATGCTCTTTCATAGGAACTTGTTGGATTAGTCATTGGTTCAAGTTTGTTTTTTTCCAAATTGTAGGACTACTGGCAAGTCAACTGGTTCTAAGCATGAGGACCGCTTGGGTTCGCCTCTCTAACGGTGAAGTGGCTCGTAGATACGGCATTACAGAGAAGAACCCAGCTGGAGACTACTGGAAAAAGATCCCAGGACTGGTCAACTGGCTCGCAGGTGAGCGTTCAAAATTGGTTAATGATAAAGGCCTGGTTTCACAGAGAGGGCTTAGATTAAGCCAGGATTAGGCCTTAGTTCAATTAGGACATTTAAGAAGCTTTTTATAAATGTGCTTTTGAAAAAAACATTACTGGTGTGCATCTTGAGACAAACCAATAGCACTGACAAGATGCAAGTTGATTTCAGCTAAAATGGCTCAAAAATGCTCTTTAGTCTGGGACAAGGCTTAAGCCTTGTCTTTGAAACCAAGGGTACATTAACATCTGCACACGTAAATGATAAAAACTGACCAAGTATCCTTTTTTTGCAGTGACCCCAATGGATGAACTGTGGGCAGTTGCACCTAATGGTGCTCTCAACCAGCGTCTTACCAAAACTCTACAAAATGATAGGAACAAAAACCATGGCAACACAGGTTCTCTGAGTGGAGAGGAGCTGGAGGAAGAGTGGGAGGTGATTTAGATGCCACAAATTGTGTCAAAGCATCCCAGAGTCACTGTAATATGAAATTTCTTTCTAGGCACTTTACTCATTTCTTCTTAAAGGAGTAGTTCACCTGAAAAAATGAAAATTCTGTCATCATTTACTTACCCCTCATGCTTTTCAAATCCTTATGAGTGTTTTATGCTCTGTTGAACTCTACCTGAGGTTTTTTTAAATACCATGTGCACCTTGTGACCTGAAATTGTTTACCCATTTTGTTTTATTCAGCATATTATTTATTAAGTTTAATGTCCACATGCACAGTTAGAGCCGTTATTTTGTTATTTGTATTGATTTAAAACAGAGGCTCCATTATACTATTCAGAAGTTTGTGGTCAGTTGTATCTTTGAGAGAAATTAATACTTTTATTCAGGAAGGATGCATTTAATTGATCAAAAGTGATGGCAAAGACTTAAAATGTCATTTCTGTTTCAAATAATTTGAACTTTCCATTCATCAGAGTATCTTGAAACCAAATGAATTACCGTTTCCAAAAACATATTGAGCAGCCCAAACATTTTCAACAATGATAATAATAAGAAATTTCTTGAGCAGCAAATCGGCATATTAGAATCAATTCTGAAGAATCACGTGACACTGAAGACTGGAGTAAAGATGCTGAAAATTCAGCTTTGCCATCACAGGAATAAATTACATTTTTATACATTACAATAAACATTTATGAATAAAATAAAATAAAACTGAGTACATTAAAATAAAAAAAGTATTTTAAATTGTAATAATATTTCACAGTATTACTGTATTTTGATCAAATAAATGCACCATTGTGAGACAAAAACATTTTTAAAAAATCTTACCAACTCCAAACTTTTGAATGGTAGTGTATCCTAATGCACTTTGCTCACTAGATAGGGAAATATTTAATGTGAAACTGTTTATACTGTAGCTGTGGTCAACCGCTTTAGAAGGATAGATTATGTAAATATCTCTTATTTGACCAAACTCATTTCATTAAATGCATAGTTATAGATACAGGAAATTTATGTCACAATACACTTTAGACTAACAAACAACTGGGCATTTGGAAAGGCAAGGTGAATTCTTTTTTTGAGAAAAGGTACTAGGTTTGCATCTGCTTTAGTTGAGGAAGTTAAGGGATTCAGCTCTATCTGTAAATACACTTGTACCTTCTTAAATACTTGACAGGAGTAAAAATCATGGTAGCATTTGGCACATATCTGTGAGTCGAATAGAGAGCATGGTCTCTGGCTTACCTCTGCCAACACTGTAGTGATGTGTTGCAGTTTATTGTAAGGTATTTTAAAAGGACGGTTTGACTTTAAACTCTTAAAACAGATTTACACAACTATTTGAACTTACTACTTGGTTGATAGAATCTATCATAGTCTGTTATGAAAAAACTGTGTATTAATGCTAGACAAGCATTCCTCATATACGTCCATATACAGAACGCATCTTGATGAGTAATCTATCATAGATAACTAAATATTAATTCAGTGCTAGGTCTGATGTTTAATTTCCTCTCCTCTCTCTTTATTGTCTGACTGTGAAGTCTTTATTTTTGAGATTTTGACACCTCAGTAATGCATCATATGCAAAAAGATTGAAATGACCATGTAAGCATTGCTGCAACTTTTTTTTTTTGCTATTTGTCCGTTATATTTGCCATTGTTTTGGACTATTCTGCCCCACTAGTTTCCGTTCTGCACTTAGACCATATTGTAAGTCATATTAAAGTGATAAATGTGGTACACTGGCCATGTAATGCTAAGCCAGTGTGGTTTAAGTGGTGATTCAACTCACATATTAAACTATAATTCTGTGGTCTTTGCTCCATGCTTAGTCATGACAAACTTCCAAATAAAATGTTTACAATAAGTGTCTCTACATGTTGTGGTTTAATTGCAACCTTATCATCTTACATATATATGTATACTAATTATATATATATATATAATATATATATATATATATATATATATATATATATATATATATATATATATAATATATATATATATATATATATATATATATATAATATATATATTATGAGGGGGGGGGGGTAGTGAATACTTTTGAATTGATCAAAAATAACAGTTAAAACATATAATGTTGCAAAAGAATTCAAATAAATGCTGTTTTTTGTTTTGTTTTTTTACTTGCTGTTCACCAAAGAATCCTGAAAGAAATGGTATTCACAAAAATAATAAGCAGCACAACTGTTTTCAACACTGATAACAAGAAATCAGCAGTGTTTGGGGTAATGCATTACAAGTAACGTTATGTAGTCAGATTACTTTTTCAAGTAACTAACTAGTAAAGTAACGCATTTTTCAATTTACAACTAAATATCTAAGTTACTTTTTTAAATAAGTAACTCAGGTTACTTTTTCACATTTATTGACTGGCAGCTCTCCTGTCCCCATGTTGAGAGAAATAAAGTGCAGAGGTGTTGTGTGCGCGGTGTGAACATGATGGTTATTGTAGTTCTAGACTAAATGTGAGCAGGTATTTACTCATCTCACTTGCACGAAAACATTCAGTATTCCTCAAAATGAATAAAAACAGTGAAATGCAATTTCAGAATTTTACACAAACCTGTAATAATTAACTGTATTAAATTACACAAATATACCTTAAGGGGCAGTTTCCCGGACAGGGTTTAAATTAAGACAGGATAGCCCTTTATTTATATTTATATATATATATATACATAAAGCAATTCTTGTTAGCAGGTCCTCAACCCAAGCACAAGCGCAACACTTCACCACAACATAATCTCCAAAAAACCCTAACATAACAAAAAAATTTACATAATAGAACAATAAACAGTAAGACGTCTCTCCATATTCTCATATTTCTAAAAAATGCATAAAATGACACTTTTTCATCATTCAGCCAATTCAGCCCGGTGCAAAGAATGATGGGAAGTGAAAGTCCTGTTTGATTGGGTTACTTGACTGAAACATGTTATTTCAAAATGAAAACATCAAGTGAGTTCTAGTAACCATTTCAAGTCAATTTAAACGTGCCCTAGAATTAAAAAATGAATTGATCTTGGCATGGTTACATAACAAGAGTTCAGTACATGGAAATGACATATAGTGAGTCTCAAACTCCATTGTTTCCTCCTTCTTATATAAATCTCATTTGTTTAAAAGACCTCCGAAGAACAGGCGAATCTCAACATAACACCGACTGTTACGTAACAGTCGGGCTCATTAATATGTACGCCCCCAATATTTGCATATGCCAGCCCATGTTCAATGGATTACACAAGGGCAGCCAGTATTAACGTCTGGATGTGCACAGCTGAATCATCAGACTAGGTAAGCAAGCAAGAACAATAGTGAAAAATGGCAGATAATAATAACTGAAAATAACTGACATTATTCATGATAACATGATATTTTTAGTGATATTTGTAAATTGTCTTTCTAAATGTTTCGTTAGCATGTTGCTAATGTACTGTTAAATGTGGTTAAAGTTACCATTGTTTATTGCTGTATTCACAGAGATAAGAGCCGTCGCTATTTTCATTTTTAAACACTTGCAGTCTGTATAATTCATAAACACAACTTCATTCTTTATAAATCTCTCCAACAGTGTAGCATTAGCCGTTAGCCACGGATCACAGCCTCAAACTCGTTCAGAATCAAATGTAAACATCCAAATAAATACAATACTCAAATAATCCGATGTATGCATGCAGCATGCATGACTAACACTTTGTAAAGATCCATTTTGAGGGTTATATTAGCTGTGTGAACTTTGTTTATGCTGGTTAAGGCAAGTGCAAGCTCCGTGGGCGAGGGAGCACGAGATTTAAAGCAGCCGCAGCATGAATTAGCTCATATTTAATGATGCCCCAAAATAGGCAGTTAAAAAAATTAATAAAAAAAAAATCTATGGGGTATTTTGAGCTGAAACTTCAAAGACACGTTCAGGGGACACCTTAGACTTATATTACATCTTGTAAAAAAACGTTCAATGGCACCTTTAACATGAAGCAATCACATTTGAACCAGAAACAATGGTGTATAGTGTATATCAATATATATCCAAGTCTTCTTTGAAACACAACATTAATCTGAAGTTAAACCTGCCTCCTGGTAGGTTTAATTTAAGCCTCAGTTTAGTTCTGGAGTAGCTCTAGTCTTCCTCCAGGAAATCAGCTTATTAAACTCTGGACTAGACTAAGTCTGGGACTATTTTAAACCATGACAGAGAAAGCAGATTTCTGTTAATCTGCTTTAAAGGGCCATTTTATTCTAGGAGTAGGTTTAATCTCTGTCTGGGAAACCGCCCCGTTGTATTTAATCTCACTTTATTAATCAATGTCTTTGCCCTCTATTGTACAGGTGTAAATATGCATTTTCTTCAGCCTGAGGCTTATTCATTTCACTTTTGGTGAGAAAGGGCCTTAACATTTGCCAAAAAATATAACTTTTTTTTGTTGTTATTAAAAAACAAACAAGCAAGCCCAGCCCAGATGAGAAAAAGTAATGCAAAAATAATGTAACATGTTGCTTTTCATAAAAAGTAACGTAATTACTTACTTTTTTAGGGAGTAACGCAATATTGTAATGCATTACTTTTGAAAAAGTAACTTTCCCCAATACTGGAAATCAGCATATTAGAATGATTTCTGAAGGATCGTGTGACACTGAAGACTGGAGTAATGATGCTGAAAATTCAGCTTTGAGAAAACAATTCTTTTAATTGTAATGGTATTTCACAAACTATGTGTTTAAATGCTTGAAATCAAAATGTAAAGGCACATGTAAACTGTGCATGAATATTAATTTACACTTTGAAAAACTAGTGTTTTTGTTGTTGTGTTTTTAAAGTGGGAAGTGAGTTGAACTAAATAGCGAACAAGTTCCCAGCATACATGGGAACACCTTTCTATTTAAAAAGCATCCCTGGATGCACCACATGAAGTTGGTTGAGAGAATGGGTGCAGAAGAAGAGCTTTGAAGAAGCTCAAAATGTGTTTATCATTTTTGGCTTCTTGCATAATCTTTCTTACTGGAATTATTTTAATTAGTGCTATTACACTAACTTTATCCTAAATCGAGGATAGTAATATTAGAGATGCGTAATTGTGTCCAAAACTTTTCACTGTTTATGTTTAAGGCAGAGGAAGATCTCTAATTTTTCATTGATAAGACTGCATCTTGAATCAACTTAATCTGAAACATGAAGCTCCAAGGCAACAAATGCAAAAAAATATATATTTTTAATAATTTTACAGTGTCATTCACAATGCATGTACCCTATAATGTACAACACCAAACTATTCACATATGTACAGAGCTTATCACATACACTCAAACCTGAATATTTCAAGAAACAATTTAGTTAAACAATGTGCTTTATTACATTAAGCTTGATCCAGTCTGAAGTCCAGAGGTTTCAAGAAGTCCGGCAGTGAGTCCAGCTGTTCTTTGGGAATGGACTGGCTGAGCTTCTGCATGGCCTGAACGAACAGTGAAGGAGGTGATGATTCTGAGAGCAGCTGGAAGGCCTGCTCTCCTATAAGACCCTTCCACACATCGGCATTGTCCTGCAACTGTCTCTTCATCTGGAAGCGAAATGTGGGCATGAATAAAATGAGGTAGCCAAGGCAGATGCGTTTCGTCCGCATGTCAAAGTCGCTCTGGCAAATCTGTGTGAGTAAACAGTCCAAGGGGGTGTTCCCTGTCAGGTCCGTTGCGTAAGGACAGGCGCCGTGACCCAGCAACAGTATCAAGCACTCGGGACGCACCAGATCACACGCGAGATGCAGCGCGGTCTTGCTGCCGTCCGTATGCGCGCATCCGTGACGGTTCAGGTAGCTCTGTCTCTCGCATTCTGTGAAGTCTTTAATAGTGTCCATAATCATTTTCAGGATGTTGATGCGGTTGTAGCGGACGGCTATGGTCAGGTGCGGTGTTGTGGATGCCTGGCAGCAGCAGAAACTTCTGCTGGGCATCTCCAGTGCGCGGGCGGAGAACCTGTTGAGTAAATAACGCGCGTACTGCTGGTGATCATGCACAAGCGCGTACAGAAACGCCTCCGACGGGGAGTACGCGCACGCCTGTCCGTCGTCTTCCCAATGAAACACCTCCATTGTCCGCATATCCTCCAGGACCCACACCGGCAACAGGTCCCGTACAGCCTGATAAAATGCAAATGAGGTTTTTTGGCATTGTTTCGGGGATTTATAATCCGCGCGACTCTCGTACATCCCCAGTTCCAAAGGCATTGTGAGTTCCGCCGTTATATTAAACGTTTTGGGGGGCTGTTTTGCGATTTATTTTTGTTTCTCGTGGTGTTCAATGCAGCCAGAGCTGATACTGAAACATCTGTGAGACTACTATAAATATGTAACACAGGAGACTAGGCGGAATAATAAATAATAAGGCGGTAATTTCGTACGATAGAGTCTAAAACCGTTCACCCGCCTTCAAACCCCACTACAAACTCAACCGAGAGTTTTTATATGCTGGGCAGCGCGTGTTGGTTTACGCATATCGCTGCGCTCTTTGCCATTGGATGCTAGCGCACGTCACAAGGGTACAAAGTGCCTCCAACCTTTCCTTATTAGTGTAGAACGCATGTGTGCGTACTGTATGTTTGGGCGATATCGAGTGACCCCCGCGCATTCAGTACATTCACCACAACTCGTTACATAATATTCCTCAGGCCGAGTCACACGCTCTTTCACGGTGTGATCTACTCGATCATGGCATTCTGAAAAATGTTTATTATTAAGGAAAACAATTATTAGTGTTTTCTTCGAGGCTATTGGCTATTAATTATATAAATATTCACTTTTTTTTCTTCATTTTTGTCTTTTGAAAGAAGTCAAGGACAAAGTCAAAATTAATAGAACTGGGCAATAACCAGGCTTAGAACTCCAGACGGTGTTTGGAATGTCTAAACTGAAGGAACAAAACTGGAGCCTTATCAAGGGGTGTCTGGGATGGTTGAGGAGCATGTGCGCCATCTAGCGGATAAGTGTTGTGATTGAAAAAAAAAAAAAAAAAAAAAATATATATATATATATATATATATATATATATATATATATATATATATATATATATATATATATATATATATACATATATACACTACCGTTCAAAAGTTTGGGGTCAGTAAGATTTTTTTTAATGTTTTAAAAGAAGTGTCTTCTGTTCACCAAGCCTGCATTTATTTGATTAAAAATACAAACAAAAACAGTAATATTGTGAAATATTATTCCAATTTAATACAGCTGTTTTCTATGTCAGTATACAGTAAAGTGTAATTTATTCCTGTGATCAAAGCTGAATTTTCAGCATCATTACTCCAGTCTTCAGTGCATGATCCTTCAGAAATCAATCTAATATGATGATTTGATGCTCAAGAAATATTTATGATTATTATCAATGTTGAAAACAGTT
Organism: Chanodichthys erythropterus; assembly: GCF_024489055.1. Taxonomy (NCBI): domain Eukaryota; kingdom Metazoa; phylum Chordata; class Actinopteri; order Cypriniformes; family Xenocyprididae; genus Chanodichthys; species Chanodichthys erythropterus. The sequence continues at coordinate 25,409,251 of NC_090238.1, forward strand.
ATTTACATTTTTATTTCATGATGCTATGATGAATGTTCAAAAGAACAACATTTGTCTGAAATCTAAATCTTTTGTAACATTAAGCACTAACATTCAAAAGTTTGGGGTCAGTAAGAATTTTAATTTTATTTTTGGGGGATAGAAATAAAATTAATCAATACTTTTATTCATCAAGGATGGGTTAAACTGATCAAAAGTTACAGTTAAGACAATTATAATGTTAGAAAATATTCTATTTTAAATAAATGCTGTTCTTTTGAACTTTCTATTCATCAAAGAATTTTGAAAAAAATTGTACACAACTGTTTTCAACATTAATAATAATGAAATCAAATCATCATATTAGATTGATTTCTGAAGGATCATGTGACTCTGAAAATTGGAGTAATGATGCTGAAAATTCAGCTTTGATCACAGGAATAAATTACACACACATGTGTATATATATATATATATATATATATATATATATATATATATATATATATATATATATATATATATATATATATATATTGGTTTCTTAAAAAAAATAGATATGTACGTTTATCACTAAATCATTTTCATTCAATCAATAATAATAATAATAATAACCAAATAATAGCGGAGGTCTGACATATATCATATATGTTTTATTTTATTACATGAAATAATAATAATAATAATAACCAAATATTATTATTATTATTATTTCATGTAATAAAATAAAACAAGTTTCTGCTTATTGGTGGAGACAAAAAATATCTCTTCTAAATAATATTGGTTTAACTCTAATTATATGATCAGAGTATCAATACATAATCAGATTATGCAATGAGGAGAAATAATGTATTTTAATAATAATGATTATCTATTATTATTATTATTAGGCTACAGCAAGCATTTTTGTTTTATAAAAAGAGAAAAGGATCTGATCATAACATGGGTATTAGCACAAGCTCTGCAAATAAGCACTCCAGTAATCTCATATCATGTTTATTTATTTGGCATTTTATTCAATAGATTGCTTAAAAACAAGCAGCTTTACAGTATCAGACATGAAAAGAACTGTCAGTGCCTCATTTCATCAGAAGCACAACTTCATTTTCTACTATAAAGCGGCTATCTAGTGTGTTCATGTTTTGACCCGATGAGATCTTATCTGAATATGAGGTCTCCGCAGAACAAAAGTGTGTGTTTCTGTATTTGTGAGTGTTTTCAAACTGGTGGGTGTTTATAAATCATGCAATGAAAATGATCCCCTTCATCTGGATGATTCCCCTTCATTTTTCCTGAGAATTAGCATTGGCAAGCCGTTTCAAACTCCCAAAATGGACTTTATTTTGGCCTGATTTTGTTTGAAATGACATCACATCAGTTCATTCTTCAGACAATTATTATCTAAATTAACAAAATTTTAAATATTGGGCAGAAACCTCGTATATCTCCATATGTTGTCCCTTTTTTCATAAATCATTACTATTGGTCACCCTTTATGTGTGTCAGTAGCATAGGTTTTGCAAACCAAAGATGGTTTTGGACCATCTCTGCTTGTTTGCAATACAATGGTAAATAAAAAACTGGTCCTCTGAATACTGTGTTTACTTTTCTTATGAAACACTATATGTAAAGGCTAATATTTCATGTATTTGAGGAGCGGAGAAGAGTGCCGTTGAAGCACAGCCATACTGTCTTAAATATAGCCTATGTGAAGCTCTTCATCTTTTATAACATGAGATTTTGCCCTAAAATGTATTTTGCCTATGTTACAATATGAGGTAAGGCCCTGAGATTATGAAATGAAATGAGTGTGTAATCAGATAAAATAATATGTTAAAACCTGTGTAACTGTATACTGTATATAAAAAAATTTACTGTTTCTCATTTTTAAGGTGTTTTGGATTTGATTAATTAAAATGTTTTTAAATACTATTTGCAGGTCATGTGTGCTATTTACACTAATGTTCAGGATCTCAGTGGGCTCCCACTCCAAATTTTCAAAAATATATTTTTTATACTGTATATTTATTTTGAGCTGCCACCATACACACTAAGAAATGGCCTTAATAATGGCAAAGATCAATATTTTAAGAGTACTTCCAGAACAATGAGACAAATGTTGTGCATGCAGTGCAACTGGCACAGTCCATATAGATGACTTTGTAGTCCTGAACTGACATGTGTACTTCAAATGACACGAAATTACAGTGATACCGAATACATAAACATCACATTTATTAGTCACTATTGTTAGGCTACTAGACTACTAGTGTATATTCCAGTTTTCTTAGTATATACACTATACACTGTAAAAAATAAATCCATAAAATAAAATAAAAATTACTGGCAGCTCTACCTGGACATTATACAGTAATTGCACATACATTTCCATTTACCCTAAAACACAACTCACCTGAAAATAAATAAATAAATAATAATAATAATAATACAGAAAATTCTGTTAAAGTAATACAGTACACTGTGCCCTATTTTTACGGATTTTTTTTAGAGTTTAGTCTGGAATAGAACTATACCTGTATTTATTTATTTATTTTTTTAAGACTTGCATTCCAATTGTTGGTCTAACAATTGTGACAGACCTAGTAAATATGCACAATATCTAATAACTTGCTATAACATACTAGTCAATATACACAAAAATGCAAAAACTGTAACCATGTCTTAAATATCAGGGGGCCTTTTAGGTACTCAATGTAATAAAAGTAAAGTGAAAGAAAATGAAAATAATGACAATGTTTATTTTTAGGTGAACTATGCTTTTTAAATTTTGTGCATGCCTGACACTTGAGTTTTTTGTCCAAAATACATCATTAAAGTGATTAAAATAAAGAATAAAAAATAAGAGTAAACTAGTTCAACAAGAATGTAAATTAAATATGATTATCCACAATCTAAAAACACATCTGAGGCAAAGCACATGCTAGGTGAAGTCTGCGGATGATAATTCTTCTAATTTGAGTTTTATGAATCATGTGAGTTTTTTCATTATCAATGTCCGTAGTGGTTACTGTCTGCAAAAAGATGTCATTTGTTAACAGAGAATAGTTATATCTCTGCTGGGATAGTGACTATAGCGACAAAGCAATAGTTTACTATAGCTAAAAAAGACATTAAGAAATAATCATTCGTTTTAGGAATTTAAGGAAGCATGGATTTTCACTGAACTAGTCCGAAAGTACGGAGTGTGAGCTGATGATGCTTATAGCTGTCTAGAGTTGATTTAGATGTACATCGATGTTTTCTAGACAAACCCTACTTTGACGCTTGGCCTGGAGAAAATAATTTCGTTTATTATTATATGAAGAAGAAGTTTGAACAATTTCTGTCTTAAAGAGGAACTGACGTTAGCTAAAGCAGGTCAATCAGAGAGAAAGAGAAAAAGGGAAAAAGGGTGAGAGAGAGAGAGAGAGAGAGAGAGAGAGAGAGAGAGAGAGAGAGAGAGAGAGAGAGCTAACGCTAGAACAGCCGCACTGCTAGCACTGCAGCCATATGTGCTTTTATCCGCTTCCAAAGCCAAACTTCACTTAATATTGGGACTGGGGGAAATATTATGCATTCGATGCACATTTTTAAGAATTCGTAGCTCTATATAGCCAGTTGGGGGAGTTTGCATTAGTGCAGGACGGTGTTATTTGTTTCAGATCAGAGCAGTTGAGCTGAGTTAGCTTAGCTATAGCGAGCAGCCAGCGAGCCCAAGTTCCTTCAACCTCTTTTGCGTTACGCTGTCAAGATGCCTGCGATGTTAGAGAAGGGCACCGCTGAGATATCGGGTAAAAGAAGGGGTAGAAACTCTGTAAATAATCCGACCAAAAGTTTTACTTCAAATGGGAACAGTAACAATTCATGGGAGGAAGGAAGTTCGGGTTCCTCAAGTGATGACGAGCATGGTAAGTCACGGTGGTAGCCTCGGTCCCTCTTCACAAGTTCATACACTTCTGATGAATGTAATCAGTCCATCTCATTTGTTATTTTGTTGCTCCGAAGGTGCAGGCGGGATGCGAGTTGGACTGCAGTATCAGGCAGTTGTTCCCGATTATGATCCTGGTATGTGACTTTTGAGTGTTGGAAGGTTCTTTGACAGCACAGGGTGGATGGCGTAATAGCCTCAAACACTGTTCGTTGTTGGAATAGTTGGTCCGTTTAGTGCACTTCATCTTCAGTAACACTAATAACTTATTTTTTGTCTATTTGGCAACCTACATTGAAAATAGTTAGTTATTGTTCATAAAGATTTTAAATCAAAACAAAAGATGAAAGTAAAAACTGTTGTTGGTTGATATTTGAAACTTGAGGTGAGGATAATGAGCACCTGATCGGTGTCATACTGAAGAGCGTTCATCATTTTTTGATTTGATTTTATTTTATTTATTTTTTTAAATATCTTCTTCTAATTATAATTTCATTTAATTCCTTTTTAGTTCGTTTATCTTTAAACCTTTACTTTTTATCTAATTGTTAAAAGATTTGGCGTGGATATAAGAAAAGGCCTTTTAGTGAAAAATTGCTATTAGTAGTAAAAAAAAGTTTTGTTTGAAGTCAAAATAGATGGATGTGTTCTTATTTAATCCACTAATGTCTCTCTCTTTTTTTGTCATCAGAAGTAGCAAAGGCAAGCCAAGAGAGAGATAATCTGGGAATGCTGGTGTGGTTTCCAAATCCGAGCATACCAGAGGCCAAATGTGAGTCATTTATGAAGATGTTAATTGGCTCTATAAATAATAAACCAGCATTATGCCAATATTTCATATGTAAATATTGGCATTCCTTCTAATTTTATCATGCTACCCAGTGTTATTCTGACGCTTTAAAGCTGAAGTGTGTAATTTTTTTGTGGATAAATTACTTTCTGCTCTCACAGCATAATACGGAGGGCCATTTGTAGTGTGATTTTTGATCCGTTTAGCCCAAATGGGATAATTAACCAACATTTGAGTCTGGAGGGGGACTGTTTGTCCAACCAATGGAAGACAATGGCTGTATTCAGATAGCCAGTGAATATTCAAAGAGGTTGTATAGTAGTATTACTGTGTAATACCAGACATCCCACTAAGCAAAAACTCATTTCAGATGGTACAAAGGCCCCCTCCTCCTTACTGAACATTGCATTACAATAGAAATAAGAAAACAAAATAATAGGAAATTCGTACATAGATGCCATGGCTCGTCTGTAAGGGCAGGTGGGGCAGTCACCAAAATATTCATCCAAAACATAGACCTCTATATAAACTGTTACTGCAGCATTCTGTCACAATTTTTTGGATTTATAGGCTATTTTAAGTCGTAAACAGCTCCCCTACATTTTTCCAATGTGAATATGTGGTGAAAAATGTAACTGCAGCGAGCTCTAATTGAGAGCCATTGGGGCAGATTTCAGACTGCCCTGCTTGTTTTCACGTTTCCTTATGTAAACCTCGTTTCAGACCAAGACTATATGAATCCACTTCAGCTTTGTATATTTTAGTCTGAATCAGGTCGGTAACTAATTGGCATGTCTGTTTTTCGTATCAAATTAATGAAAGTTTAAACGTGCTAATGTGAACAGCCTTTATATTGTTCTGTTGTTTTTGTTATATGAAATTTCTGAGTATAAAAATTACTTTCTTTTTTTCAGTGGAATTACTCCGCAACTTCTAACACTCTAAAACAACATTCAGAGGCGATAAATACTAAGGCAATAGATAGCATTCTGTGTGTGTTGTGTGTTCTTAAAGGGATAGTTCACCCAAAAATGAAGTGTCATCATTTACTCACCCTCAAGTAGTTCCAAACCTTTATGAATTTCTTTGTTCTGCTGAACACAAAAGAAGATATTTGGAAGAATGTTGGTAACCAAACAGATCTCACCCCCCATTTACTACCATAGTAGGAAAAATAAATACTATGGTTGTCAATGGGGGGGTGAGACCTGTTTGGTTACTGACATTCTTCCAAATAAATTCCTTTGTGTACAGCAGAACAAAGAAATGAATACAGGTTTGGAACTACTTGAGGGTGAGTAAATGATGACAGAATTTTAATTTTTGGGTGAACTATCCCTTTAAAGCCTGTCAGTCATCATTAGAGCACCGCTTTCAGGCTGAATTATGCAAGGACATTAGAACTCTACCAAAAGTGTGTCTGCTTGTGTTCAATGATTAGAAAATAAAGCTTACAAAATGTTTATCACAAAGTAGTGCTAAGACCCAGGATCTGCCCTACCTAAATTTACAGGCAGGAGCCGCTACTGGATGTCTGTAATACTTTCTTTTAAGATAGTATGTGAGATACGTGTCAATTCTACAATGGTATTATCTAGTGGCACAGAAATTACACAATTAATAGGAAATTACACAATTTATAGGAGGAAATAATGATTTTAATGTATTAAATATTTGTCATTCAAAGAAATGTATTATGTAAAATATGTATCTTTCAAGGGTTTTTATTTTTGGTCTTTTGAATTATTTTTGATAGATGTTCTGATGATTGTTTTTTTCCTGTTTTTGTTACAGTGGATGAGTATATTGCAATAGCCAAAGAAAAACATGGGTACAATATGGAGCAGGTAAAATGATTGTTGACATTTTTGTAGGCTTTTTAGGCACAATCAATGATTTTCAATACTTTTTTGATGTATCTCATTGTAACTCATAAGATAAGGTAGAATTTTTTTACTGCATTAGCTGAAAGTTTCTTATAGTTACAGTTTCACAGCATCAAACATGAGGTGTGTTTTTAATTTTAACAATCTAAAATGTCGGCGAAACATGGGTCATTATGTGGCTTTCTGTATTTAACAGGCATTGGGCATGCTGTTTTGGCACAAGCACAACATTGAAAAATCTTTGGCAGATCTTCCCAACTTCACCCCTTTTCCAGATGAGTGGACAGTTGAAGACAAGGTGCTGTTTGAACAGGGTTTCAGCTTTCACGGAAAGACGTTTCACCGCATCCAGCAGATGGTGAGTGAGATGTCTGAAACCACTCTCACCATTAAAATAAAACATGCAGTTGAGAGAATAAGCATCTTCACAAATTAAAGTGACATCCAGTCATGAGGAGTCTCTGAAATTCAGTTTATTAATACAGTCACTGGTGCATATGAATACCAAATGGGTTCTGTCAAGTCCCAAATTCTAATGCTTAGGCTCAACTACCACGGAATCAGTGTCAGCTTTGATCATGAATAATGATGTATCATTATGGTATGTCCGATGTTTCCATTGCTTATGTGTTTGATTTGCAAGCTTTCTTTTGTACCAGCTTCCAGACAAGTCAATTGCAAGCCTGGTTAGATTCTATTACTCGTGGAAGAAAACACGCAGCAAAACGAGTGTTATGGACCGCCATGCACGCAAACAGAAGAGAGACAGAGAGGAGAGGTCAGCATGAAAATATTATTAGGATGTTTGATGTCTCTTTTTTGTGTTTACTTTGGTTTTAAGAGACTTGATCAAAGATTATGCTGTCATGGAATGCTAGCATGGTCTATTTTTAGAACACAGCATTGTCATTGTTGAAAAGGAAATTATATATTTGAACTTTTTTTATGTAGTGATGAAGAAGGAGAAGAGAATGGTTGCAACTCTCCAGGGGATGCTGAATTTGAGCCAAATAAGGATGAGAAGAAAGAGGTAACATATAAATGGATATATTTCTGCACATTATTATGCACAGTTTTTCAGCAATAGCATCTCAGTTATGCATTAACATAATTAGATGATGGGTGTGTTTTTTGTTTTTTAAATATTTTATATTATTTAGATTATTTAAGCTTTTAGCAGTGCTGCTGCACTTTACATATTTAGCGTCTATCTCCAATAAAACATTAGTTCTTTTTTTTTTTTTTTTTTTTTTAAGGGAACATCTGGACTTGAGAAACAAGAATCAAAACCTGCAGTTGTGCAAAAGGTACTATACTAAATTTATATTTTATATCTTTTTTTTGTTAATGTGCAATACTCATTCTCTGTACATAAATAAATCTACATCATTAAACGTGTTTTAAATCAATCAAAGTTTCAAATGGCTTCAAATATGTTTCTGCAGCCAGCAAATATTGCAGAGAAGTCACTGCATGTTAAGAAGGAGGTACAGGGACTTGCTGGGAGAAACCTACATAGAGCAAAGAAGAAACCTCCTAAAGGAATGCATTTAAACTCAGATGATGTGACGGCAATGTCCAGCAGCGGCCCGGCCGCAGTTAGTGTTCTGAGGCAGCTGGATATGGAGCTCATTGCCATAAAACGACAGGTTAGAGTTTCATTACTTCTCAGCAACATCACTTTAATCTCAGTGTTTTAAATGTATATTTGAGACTTTAGGATGAGCTACAAGTAAATATGACAGACAGTGATGTAGTTTAGAAGTATGTTATCGTCAAAAACTGAGAACATTGAAAATGATGCAAATAACCCTTATCTTTTTTTTGTTACAGATTCAAAGCATTAAACAGCACAATAGTGCCCTCAGAGATAAGCTAGACACGGGTGTGGAAGAGTTTAGGCCATCTGAGGTAACAATATTCACATCTTTACAATTTATTTCCATCCAACTTATTTCACAGAGAGCCATATTTACAATTTTTTTGCATGAATGTTGTTCACAAAAGATATAAATGTGCTTTGTTTTCCTCAGGCTAATCAGAAATTTAATACCCGCTGGACCACAGAAGAGCAGCTGCTTGCAGTACAAGGTAAATTTGGCCACATTTCTCAAATGGTTGTTGGATAAAGACTGATTAGTTAAATGAAAGCAGTGAAATTCTGGTCAATCCTCGGTTCCCTCTCTCAGCTATAAGGAAGTATGGGCGGGATTTCCAAGCCATTTCTGATGTGATCGGCAACAAGTCTGTGGTTCAAGTAAAAAACTTCTTTGTGAATTACCGACGTCGTTTCAATCTGGACGAGGTCCTGCAGGAGTGGGAAGCTGAGCACGGCGTGGAGGGACGCAAGGGTATAGATGAAGAGAAGATGGAGGTGTCATCCGAAGAGGGGACCACCCCTGGGCCTTCAGAAAACCAGACAGAGGTCATTAGCTCTTATACTCTCCATTTCCCATCAGAACCTCTTACAGTAGTTAATGGGCTTTTCCACCAAAATTCTGCCTTAGATTACAGTCAGTCTGGAAATTCTTGCTCTAATTTAAGTGTTTTTCCTGAATCTGGTTATGTTTTATGAATCTCATTTGAGAATGATCATCAAATTATCTTTTTCAGGAACCAACGGCAATGGAAACACAGAACCCCTCAGTTTCCTGAGTTCTCCAACAGCGGTCAGACGAGCTCAGATTCAGTTGATGTCGCAGCTGTGCGTTAGAGGCATTAAGGCTTCAATGGCCTCAAGTGAAGCCTCTTCGTAATGGACATTCCTCCCCTCCAGCCCCTCCAGCTCCTCCAGCTCTCACCCCCCTGCTGAACCCAGGACTCTATAACAGGTGCTACCGCATGGGAGCGCAATCTTCACCAAGCTAGGAACTAGGACCATCGTATTAGTCACTGCCAACAGAAGTAGAGTTTCTGTCTGGTCTCTACCAATCTGGTGCGCCAGCAGTTCTCCACAAATGGTAATTGGTCTGTTTTAGGGGGAATAAAACACCCATATATATATATATATATACACCCATCCCAATGTCACTGAACAGTGAATTGTGGTCTTGAAAGATCTGTTGTCTGAAGGAGTTTACTGTCACTTGACCATCTCTTTTTCTTGATATATTCATAGGACTTTGATCCTAGTCCAACATCCCTTTCCAGTTACTTTTTTATTACTGTAGCATATTATCTAGTTATATGATTTGATATTTTGATTTTTTTTTTTTTAATCTCTGGGTGGAATTTTAAGCTATTTATTTGCATAAAATTGAATTATAAGAACTGCACTGTATAGATAAAATGAAATGTCAGTGTGGATGAAGTTTAAAAAAATACCAATTTTAATATTCTTTTTAAAATGCAGCTCTTATATTGTTCAAGTGAATTGGTTTAGTATTAGGTCATATAATGTTTAATCATGGACCCTTGTACATGGTGTATTTGAAATGCATTTTATCTAAAAGGTTGCTTGGCTGAGGCTGATGATTGTAAGAATGTAATGGAATGCGGAGTTTGTTTGTTTTTTTTCTTGGATTTTTAAAATCTTTTTTGAAACTGTTTTGCATGCATGAACCATTTCTTCTTCATGCCAAGGTCAAGCTTTTCACCCTCTAACGGGTGTTTAAACATATATGAATTGCCATGTGTAGTTAAGAATATTAAAATATTGCAGCACATCTAAATTTCTATTATTCCATGCTTGTAGATGTTTTTCAATACCTTAATTATTATGGTGTTTGGAGATTAAAGTTAGATGAATTCTTCTTTTTTTTATTATTATTATTGTTTAATTTGAAAGTGGAATAAGTTATTTAAAATACATGCACTCTCACTTGTTTTGACCAACTTTTTCCCTCTCATAACTGTAATGGTACCATACATGTGTGAACTCCTTTTAAACTTATTATGTGTGCAGATAACGTGTACATGGTTGGGGTGAAATTCTGTTTGTCTGCGTGTGTGGGTGGGTGGGAGCTAATGTGGTCATGAACGGTGGCCTATATATATATGTAATCAGTTTATGTCACATTAGACATAATAAAACTAAGGGATTTATACTGTTGAATGCGTTCATTGTTATTCAACCCATATACATTGTTACATTTAATCCATTGTTAGTAAATAATAAATTATAATTTGTGATACGGATCTTGGTGGATCACAGTTGGAATAAAGCATAGGAATTTGCAAAAGTGGATAAATCTCACAGAGAGCATATCTGGGTTTTATTTTATTCCAAAATAAATTGCAAAATGATTTTTTTTTGCTTTGTGATATATTATTGTCTTGACAATGACAATTAAGTACATTTTCATCCCCAGTTCTCATGACAAATATTTTTGGGTTGCTGGTGGGAAAATAGCCCCTCATTCATATTGTGATTTATTTGTAATTAGATTCCTTCAACTAACTCGATATATCAGGAAATTTGAACAGTAATGTAACAAAAGCATTTTACAGTTCACCACCTATTAGAAACACGTGGAAAAGAGCTGCTGAAGTGAAAGCGCCTCTAATTACGATCTGGCGCCACCCCGCGGCCATGACACCACACCACAGCCTGTTCTTTCTCTATGGCGTCCTTTTACAACCAGCTACATTTTTTTTCATGACGGGGATTTCCTGAGGAAGTCAGACCAAGGGGGCTTTCCAGTTGGTAGACTTGATATCAACAGCACTCTGCCACAGTGGCGGCTTCTCTACCTATTCGTGTACCTCAACCGAGCCGTTTTTGGAACATTCCGATGTCAAAATGACCCGTTTTGATCATATGGCCGTTGTTGCCTGTTTGAGAAGCGAGGACGGAGCTGTGGCCGCGTAAATTTGGACGTTGTTGTCTCGGTGTGTCTGTCATATGAGTGGACCATCTGTGGCTCCATTCGTGAAATTCTTCAGAGAAACACGGTTGGATCATCGGACGACATCGTTGATCAACTGATTCATGTAAGTGGATGGCTATTTCACAGATCCACATGTAAAATAACGTGTAGCTCATGTTAGTGAAAGGTAAGATTAGGTAAACCCAAAGTCTATGGGTTCACCTACAGTGATCAAAGTGTGTCCTGCTTTGGTCTGAGATGTTCACCTGCTCTCTTAACCGTCTCCAGGACAAATATAGGCTCTTTTGGGCTCCGATTCTTCAAGTTGTGAAACATGTAAAGCATGTTAACAGGTTAAATCCCGTAGAGCTCCTTTACAAATTCATGGTAGATGAAGATGAGCTCACCTTTGCATGTTATGTGTGTAGTGTACTTTTTACTTTTCTTTTATTATGATCGTCAATGTGATGAGTTTACAGTTAAGGATCAATAAATTCCATATATTATGTTTTATACAGGCTTTGTTGTATAGAATAGGTATGGTCTATAAACTTATACCTATATAACCTTCACACACAGTGTGATCTTTTATGTGTTTTCTTTTTCTTCTGCTCTTTAATCTTCTGTGGTCTTATTCCTTGGGGGCAATACCTAACTTGCAAAATTCTTGCATGATTTAGGCCTGTACGCTACTGATGGAAAAAACCATGATGGCATACTGTATTCCACTGTTGGATGCAGTTTATGAGACAGAGAATGGGTGTACTGCTGTCTTACATATCAGAAAAGATTAGTTTTTATCAGTACATTCCTTTTAAACACAATACTTCTGTACAAATTTAGTATACTAATATTGATTTTTCACAACAAATAGTTAACGTATGTCATGTAACCTATATGTGTACATATATATATTAATATATATATAATATTTTTATGCCTTTTTTTGCACCGTGTTAACTACAAAAAAACATACAAACCTAAAACAAAGTATTTTAATTCTAAAAATAAACATGTATAAATAATATCAGCTAATAATAACCGTCTATACACTACTGTTCAAAAAGATTGAAAGAAGTCTCTTACGCTCACCAAGGAAATATTATTACAGTTTAAAATAACTGTATTATATTTTAATATATTTTTCAAGCGAATTTATTCCTGTGATGGGAAAGCTGAATTTTCAGCAGCCATTACTCCAGTGTTCAGTGTCACATGATCCTTCAGAAATCATATGTTGGTTTGGTGCTCAAGAAGCATTTCTTATTATTATCAATATTGAAAACAGTTGTGCTGCTTGATTTAACAGGTTAACAGGTGGAAACCGTGATACTTTTTTTTTTTTTCAGGATTCTTCGAATGGAAAATTCAAATTTCTTTTTTAACATTATAAATGTCTTTACTGTCGCTTTTGATCAATTTAATACATCCCTGATGAATAAAAGCATTAATTTCTTTCAAAAAAAAAAAAAAAAAAAAAATTTTACTGACCGCAAACGTTTGAACAGCACGCACTGTGTATAAATTTAGATCTTTGTTTTAAATGTGTGAGTTGTAATTAAGTGGATTATATGTAATGCTAAAAACAAACTAACTTGTATAGTGCGTTTTGCACTAGTGGATTTTGCTACAAGCTCTGGTTACATATTCCGACCGTTATGCAAATGCCATAATATTATTACTTTGAAGAGTATATTCCATTTATCTGTAAATTCAGTATTGATTATACTTCAATATTGAAGTGAAGGCTGATAAATTAGGAAAGTGTAAATATATCATTCAAAACAATTTTCTTTCACTCTCTATTCAAATCCACTGATGAAAAAAAGCCAGTGGACACAGAAGCAGTTTGAAAATCTAAAATAGTCCAACATGTGCTGCAGATCAAAACTGAGACTGTTTGAATCCAGCTTAGTTTCACTCTCAGAATAACACAGTAAAGTGTTGTGATACACTACAGGGAGCACACATTTGGGGCTTGATTTCAAGCAGGCTCTTTTGTGAAAGCAGAAGGTGGCTGAAAAGATGACATAAGCCTAACTTCTTCCTTTGCATTTTCACACAAAGTAAACCATCACACCTTCATCATATGTTCACATTTGAAATGGTGTTTTATTCCTGTAAATGACCTAAAATAGTCACACATGTCTTCCTCTGGTAAAAGGTCAGGCCAGAAAGAAGAGGTGATATTCCCCTTCTTAGTTCTCTTTCATTTTTGTTATGAGATCTCCTGCAGCACAAATACATTCAAAGAATCCGTATTACCTTGAAGCTTCTCAGCTCTAAACTAACAGTCTGAAATGTATTGTGTTACGTTTTCACCTGCAGCTCTCTCTGGTATTATGTTCTTTATTACATGGATGCTTGCTTTACTTTAGCATTTCTTAGTCTTGTGATTTTTGTTCTTGGTTTTAAGTGAGGTGTTTAAATTTTAAGATTGCATAAACTATAAATGCACTGATTATGTGACAGATTTATCTTGCATTTTTGGGACTCATTAATGTATATTATAGCAATAAAGGAATAGTTACTCTTTGTCATGTCATTCCAAATCTGAATGACTCCATAAAGTGAAAGTGAAAGGCTAAATGGTTCATTCATTGAATGGGAAAGAGCAACTTAAACATTCTGCTAAACATCTCATTTTATTTTCCAAATGGTTTGGAACGACATGAGGGTGAGTAAATTAATTTTGGGTGAATTGTATACTAGGTCACAATTTTTTATTTATTTATTTTTTTACATTTATACTACTGTTCAATAGTTTAGGGGCAGTGAGATATTAATTATTTTATTCTGCAAGGACATTAAATTGATCAAAAATAACAGTAAAGGCATTTAAATAGATTTCTATTTCAAATAAATGTAGTTCATTTGAAATTTTTATTTATCAAATAATCCTGAAAAAAACATCAAAAATGTTAAACAGCGTAACCATTTTTAACATTCAAAATGATAATACATGTTTTGTAATGTCTAATATGCAAATTAGCATATTAGAATGATTTCTGAAGGATCATGTGACACTGAAGACTGGAGTAATGGCTGCTGAAAATTCCACGTAAATAAATTACATTTTAAAATCTAACAGAAATGTTAATTTGTAATAATATTTTACAGTTTTTACTGTACTTTTGATCAATTAAATGCAGCCTAAGAGAGGCTACTTTCAAAAAGATGAAAACATTTTACCCCCAAATTTTTGTTTATACAATTAATTAATCATTTAGTTTCTTTTACATTTGGATAAGGTCACATAATCCCTCACATAAACAACAGTTTATAGCAGCAGCTTACTGACTTTTTTCTTAATGGGTGTTTGTGTGAGTGGGTGTGTATTGTCAGCAGTGACAGAGAGGGATGAGGCAGCAAATGGAAAAGCCCCTTAAATATTCCTGGAAATTCCTTGAGAACTGCACGTTCTGGTCAGCTACCAGTACGTGGATTTTTATTTTGCTGAATATCTCTTTTGTTTGTTTGCGTAGTTGAGTATTTTTCTTTCTCAGAGTTTGTGGATTATTTCAGGGACAGTTTGGTCCTTAGTTGTAGGTGGTTTTATTTTTGACCTCAGCACAGTGCAGCGTGAGACACGCGAGATAAAGGTAGGGAAGTACCTGTAGCTTAAGTAAAACAGAAACAAATTCTGGGACAAGATCCAATAACTTTCCAACAAAGCTAGTTTGGAATATTCGCTTTTGTTTTCATGGGTGACTCTGGATTTATTTATTTTTTTTCACTCACAGTCTGTCCAGTAAGGATAGAACTGGAATAAGTTGAGCTATCATTGTAAGTTTACAAAGGCATGTTGAGCCATGTAGCGTGTTTGTGAAACACCCGTCACTAAGGCTGTAACGTGTTGTATACGTCAGATGGGATTTAACCTTTCTTGCTGAGAGTGTGAATAGTTTGAAGGGTGTGACTGTGTGTGAGTGTGAGCATCCCACATGACTGTCCAAACATGGCTGTCATCTTCCTCCCAAAAGCCATTTATCTGGGCAAACATTTAATCATTTGAAAAAGTGTTTCTTAACTCTCCAAAAAAGTGTTTTTAATGGTTTTCAGCATGTTGCTATATGGTCTCTAGCATATTCTGGGTGTTTTCTGGTAGATTATTATTGGAAAGATTATGAGATAATGATTATCTAACATCATTACCCACTGACTTAGGAAACATCATTAATTTATTAACCTTTTAAGAAAATAATTTTAATATTAATTATAATAACTAATTATGTTGTGTTGGGGTGTGGGTGTGTGTGTGTATATATATATATATATATATATATATATATATAATCACGGATTATAAAGTTTGGTCTTTTAGGGAGGGACAAAGTGTGCGCTACTGTAAAGGAGAAACTAGTGCTGAATTTATAACAGAAGACCAAAGTTGGTGCATCATTGCAAAAAGGAATGTGGATTTGTAGATTTATGGAATTTTCCACCATTTTGTTTTTCACCAGGTGTCAGTCATGAAGCTGATTGGTTAAAAAATAGTAGCACACCTCTCTTCAGCAGTTCTCACAATTTTAGTTACTATCTTTGTCCGTAGTACAGTCTTTGCAGAACGAGTTACACGCTGAAGTTTGCTACTTGGTGCTAGTAGTTTATTCAGAACCCTAACTGTAAATATGCCTTGCAGACAATAACAACAATAATGTTTTGTCATCAAGAACAGTTGTTTTTCGCTGGGTGCTTGGCCAAACTGTTTTGTCTGATCTATGACTGAGCTCTAATTTTCCAATTTAAAATATTTGTTTACGAGGTTTACTTACAGTACATTCATAAAAATGCACCATAAATAGCTATAATTTCTGTTTCCTTTTGTGTCGGAAAGTCTCTGTTCTGGAGAAGAGGCATGTGTGGTGGGGACCAGTCACTCTTGTGGAATAACTGTGGTGTCCTCTGCTTAAAGGAATTCTAGCAGCATTCAGCAACGGAGCCGGGACCTTCCTGCATGTGTGGTTAATGTGTAGCTGGCTCATAGGGGAGATATTATTAGAGCTAGAGAGCTATGCCTGTTATGAAGGGATTTCCCAGCCTGAGAGCTGCCGGTCAGGAGCTGTTGATGTGGCAATGTATGCACAATGTAAAAACATCGCCTCAATGGCAGGCATTAGCATATGAAAATGTAAGAGGAGATGACTAACTTCTATCTGTCTAACCTCGGCTGAAGATGTGAAACAGGCAGAGAGGCAGAAGTCAAGCTGTTGTGATGTCTTACGGCATTTAAGAGGTTAATAGTTCCGACGATGCCCTCGTCACTTACTCGCAGTCAAGATGATTCAGTCACGGCTTACTTTGCCGTCATGCTATTCATAAGCAATTATGAAATGACAATGCTGACATCATTTTATAATAATTAGTTTTTGTGTGTGTGTGTGTCAGATTGGAAGATTCAGAAAGAATACTGATTTGTATTGTGTTGTTGGATAGACAAATCTGCTTTCTAACAAATAATTGATAATTATTTATAGAATAATAATTGAATGTAAGTACATTGATAAATTGGGATGTAACTGATGTTTAATTTACTTGATATTCTTGATATTACTTGATTATCAACTATTCACTATTGACCAGAATTATATTTTGGGTGCATCCTTAATGATAAAACAATACAAAATTTATATTTTATGTACTCTGCCATTCAATGTAAGAATTTTCATCAGCCATTGCTCCAGTCTTCAGTGTCACATTATTTTTCAGAAATCATTCTAATATGCTGATTTGGTGCTGAAGAAACATTTCTTATTATTATCAATGTTGAAAACTGATTTAATAGTTTTCTGAAAACAGTGATCTTTTTTTTTCTAATGTTTACTGTTAATTTTTATTAATTTCATGCATCCTCGCTGAATAAAATTATTATTATTATCATATATATATATATATATATATATATATATATATATATATATATATATATATATATATATATATATATTATTATTATTATAATTATTATTATAATAATTATTATTATAATTATTATTATTATTTATTATTATTATTATTATTATTTTTTTTTTTTTTTTTTTTTTTTAAACAAATCTACTGAGCCTAAACTTAAGTGTTTATATTCCACAGAAAACTGGCTGTATATTTGAAGGAGTTCCTGTCAATGCTTTTTGTCCTTTTCCCTTTTTTAAAGTAAATTTATCATTGTCTGCAATGCTAATTTCAAGCATTTGAAACATCCATAGCTAATGTAATAAACTACGTCGGTGGTTTTTCTACTAGGACACCTGTATGAGTTTAAGAGGAACTGACTCATTCATCCACTAAAATCACCTTGGGACCAGTAAAAGTAATTACAAGAGTGAAGTTAGACTGAACTGAAAGTCATGCATCATTTGTTTGCAAATGTCACTTGGATTGATATATTGCTGACATTTTAAGTGCATCTTTAATTGTCCAAATGCTTTTGGGGGCCTTAGGTAGTCGTACCTTAAATCCATCAAACTCTTCTGTCTCAATAAGGTCAGAACAGTATTCCTACTAAACACTTAACAGCACTTGTGTTCTTGAAACAATGGCACAGAGGCAGCCACAAATTGGTGTATGACAAGAAGGTCTGGACCCAATCAGACAACAGCCTATTCTATTTTACTTTCAGTAATGCTTCCCAGACAATACAGAATTCCTGACAGCTTCAATCTGGACAAGAAAGGAATTTAATGTGCCAAAGATGACAGTTGACTATCTTTTTTTTTTTTGTCTGTTAGAATGTTAATGAGAATATGTAGTAAATCTGTTTTCATATTTTAGAAATCATTGTGAACTTTTTATGTAACTAAGATATTCAGCGTTTCTGTTTTGTCATGTACATGTCATGGGTGTAGAGTTAGACCATAATTTGTCTGTTGTTCTTCAGGTCATGTCCGCAGGGCGTAATGTGGAACAGCAGATTGCCCTGCAGCAGCGTCCGCCATCTCTTGCTATGTCCTCCATGGCCCAGCGGCCCAGGCCCGAGCCGGGCTTCTTGCCCATTCACGGAGGCTTCAGGGACCGCTTTGTCACGACACCTGAGCCAAAGTATTGCTGCGAGGCCTGCAGGCTAGTGCTCTGTATACCGCGGCAAACTGAGTGTGGACATCGCTTCTGCGAGAGTTGCATCACAGACTTGCTCAGGTGGGCAAGCATTCATTAGTGAGGTTTATTACATGTGCTGCAATAATGAGAAAGCTATCACAAGCCAAGGAATAAGCCAAGCAATTTCAGATATTTTATTTTCAACATACTGTTCCAGCATATTTCCTATTCAGATATTCCTGTATATTATTTTGCTGGATTGCATTTACACCTTCTATTTCAGTGTGTCTTGAATAATAGAGATGGAAAATGCTTCTTACTTTTTACATTGGAGTTTGTTTTTATCAAAACATTTCTGTCAGTTATTCTAGATGCTAATGAGGATTAAAAAGAAAAATTAGGAAAAAATAAGTTTAAAAGTGTTTTAAATAGGCTGTGAGGAAGTTTTGTGATTTTTGGGAGAGAAACAAGATATTATGAGTGTAGTTTAGTGGAAGAATTCTTGAGAGGTCATGTGACAAATCAGACAAATCAAAATTGCAAGGTTATTTTTACAAAGTGTGAGCAGAATAAAAAAACCCATGTGACCAGAATCCATCCCTTACCTCCTCCAAATTTTCTTTCAGTAATTCGAATCCGACCACAGTGTGTACTGGGTGTTTACACCTGGCTTTTATTATGGTAAAGTAATGATCGATTGTGATCCGATCACTGAAAATGTATGTTAATACCAGGTGTACAGTGTTGTTAAATATGATTTTAATCAGAGGAGATCTCGATCTTGAACCGAAAATGTTCAAGATTACTTAAACAAGCATTAAATTAAGCTAAAAAAATCAAGATATTACCCATTTTAGTAAATTCTTTTTTTGAAGAATCAACTTTTCCATGGTCTTAAAAAACCTGAATCGATGAGGTAGCCTAGTTTTTAAAGTAGTTTTTAGACCCGCAATCATATAAAATTATAAAACTCCATGTACATTTTTATAATGAATATCCATTTTTCTCGTTATGCTCTAGTTATAAAATATATATATATTTTTAATTCTTATGCTTAAAGGGTTAGTTCACCCAAAAATTAATTACTCACCCTCATGTCATTCCAACCCCTCTTCAGAACACAATTGAAGATTTTTTTTTTGATGAAATTGAGAGCTTTCTGTCCCTCCATTGACAGCTACGCAACTAGTTCGTAAAACTAATCCATATAAATTGAGTGGTTTAAAATGGACTAAACTGCTCAATACATATCAAAGTGGTAGTTGCGTAGCTGTCAATGGATGGAAAGAAAGCTCTCAGATTTCATTAAATCTTCATTTGTGTTCTGAAGAGGAATGAAAGTCTTACGGGTGTGGAACAACATGAGGGCGAGTAATTAATGACAGAATTTTCATTTTTGGGTGAACTAACCCTTTAATCCTTATCCAGTAAATCACAAACAACTGGAAGGTCAAGGGACGAATATTGTTGTGGACAATGAAAAAGGTTTAGAAACACTATCTAAATAGTATTTGCAAAATAATCTTTGGGTATTCCCAGTATTTTTATTTCTGAATGTAAGGTGAACTACAGACACAATTTGCTTATATTTGAATCTGACTTTTTTTTTTCTCAGTAAGCCTAACCCAGTGTGTCCAGCTGATCTAGAACCACTCTTTGAAGATAAGGTAAGAAAGTGAAGCTAAAACCTACGAGAACACACCCACTCCGTTACATATTAAATCTCACTCTCACAGCTCCAAGTGAAAGTAATGTGGGCCATATAACGGGCAACACTCAACACATCTCTCTTATACAGGCCTTGTAATGGATGGATGTTTTTTTTTTTTTTTCATGTGATGTCAGATATTCCGGGATGTTTGCTGCAATAGGGAAATTATGGCTCTGAAGGTCTACTGTCGAAGTGAGAAAAATGGATGTAAAGAACAGATGAGTTTACAACGGGTCATGGTAAGTCATATGATTCTTAGACACAATAGTCTACATATCGTATGGTAAATTCCTCCTGACTAGAACCTGCCTTGAGCGCAAAGAAATGTGAGCCTAGACTTTTTACAAGTGTGAGAATGGGGAGTGTAGTTTTATTTATAGTTTAAATACCATGTTTTTTTATGTTTAATAGAGACTTTCAGGCAAAGTTAGGCCACAGAATTCAGATTTGTCTCTCTCTTTTCGACAGGACCACTTGGAAGTTTGTCCGTACTTTGAGGTGCCATGCCCCTTGGGAAAGTGTAAGGAGAAGATGATGAGGAAAGACATGCCCGAGCACTTGAGCCGCAAATGCAAACACAGAGAGATCACCTGTGAATTCTGCAATCATAAGATGGCCCTCACTGAGTTACAGGTAATGCACATTGCCCAAAATCCCCCAGTTCCCATAAAAAGGACCTGAAATCAAATGGAAAGTACTTAAAAATTCATAAGATCTTTTTTCAGTTGTCATTGAGTTTTTTTCCTTGATTGGAATTAGTGGACATCTCAGTTCCTCTATGAGAAGTATTCCCCTTGTGTTCTGTCATTAATGTCCCATGACCTTTAAGTTTCACATTTGTACAAGGAACTTGGGGGAATCTCCCGTTTTATGTTGACTGTCATTTAGAGAATGATTGGTCTGTGTTTTCAGTTCAAGAATGCCTGGTTAATCCTGTCATTATTACGCCACACACTAACAGTTTTTTAATCGTGAGCATCTCAAACTTTGAAAGTGAGCCGTATACAGTATATATTTTTAGTGCATTTCAGGCTAACAGTCGTCTCTCTTTGCAGAAACACAAAGAAACAGTCTGTCCTGCATTTCCTGTAGCATGCCCTAATCACTGCTCGTTTTCTTCCATTCTAAGAAGTGAGGTAGGCTTGGAGTGCAAATGAGCATTACTTGTGATTTACTAATGTGTGTGTGTTTGTGTTTGCTTTTA